>NC_083420.1:38717021-39077855 GCF_020745735.1 Hemiscyllium ocellatum | reverse complement strand
CCCTCAAATCATCTAAAAATCTTATATTTTCCATAAGGTTGTCTTTTGTTCTTCTATACTGCAAAGAGAACAGGCTCAATCTACTCAGCCTCTCCTCAGAAGATGGGCCCTTCCATACCTGGCATCAGCCTAGTGAATTTCCCCAGGACGGTCTCCAATGCCATTATATCTTAACTTAGATAAGGGACTCAAAACTATTCACAGTATTCCAACTATGGCCAGACTAATGCCTTATATAATTTTAGCAAAACTTTCCTACTTTTATACACCATTCTATTTGAAATAACTGGAATTGCTGTATTGATTTTGGTTGAGCTGCTCTCCAGCCCACCAATTGAGGAATCTGCAGGGACTCACTCCACGTCTGAAGAGAACTGTTAATCAAACAAAGTACCGAAGATGTAACTATTGCAGCACTAACTGAAGTGGGACAATGGGAGAAAGTTGGGATTGTGGGCAGAAAAGCCACTGTATCCACAAAAATAAGAGATTTTATGATTAAAGAGTATGATGTAAGGAGCTCAAGACTGTTCATTCTGACAAAATGCCAAGCAGATTTGGGAACAGATTCATGGTTCAGGTGGTTTATGCAAAAATTCTAAGAGTTCATGTTCTGTTCTATTACACTGTTTTGAGGGAGCAGTGAAGCATAGATAAATTACTCTTGAAAGTTACAAATATGTTGGTACATCAACATAGCCAATCTTTAAACAGTTTGATTAAATGAATCTGAATTTTTCATTTGCTAATATATACCAAAAAAAATTTCCACATTCTCCAGAATCAGCAGTCGTTTTGAAATTCGCATTGAGCATTCCAGACCAATTTTAAAGCAGCCTCAAATCCAAATCATAGTACTAAAATGCTATCTGCTGGTCTAACAGGATGACAATAAATCTATTAAATGTGGACATATAATCAAAAAGATACTTCTTTCACATCAGAACATTCATGTTATGCATTTAGCAAAATAGCATTTTCCAGTAATTTCTGAACATGAAAAAAAATTTACAAGTTAAGAAATGAAACCAGTTAGAAAATAAACTCTACAAAAATAAATCTCAAGATCTGTCATGAGAACTAAAAACAACTACAGCAAAATAGCAGCCTTGATAGCAAGTAATGAGTAGGGTGTAAGTATACAACCATGAACACTACAGTAAGGTCACTTCATGAAACACAGACAGATAATGGAGAGCAACAATTAGTAACATTGAAGTACAAAGGAACACAAAACAATTTACAATCCTTGAGCAGCACATAGTGAATTATGCAGAAACAAAGCTGAAGAAGTTGCAATTTGTTTTGTAATTTCATTCAATTACATTTGGGTCTCAATCACATTAAAGTGTAGTACACATTTCCAAAAATTAAAGATTTTTTAAGATGGAGAGGCTATGCCGCTCTCTTGTAATATCAGAGAACTCTACGAAACTCAACAAGAGTTTCCCCCTGAAGAAAAGATGTTCTTTGAAGGTAAAGATTGACAAAAAGAAAGTTTGAATTTGCAGAAAATGTTGGTTTCATATTCAATTCTAAATCTGCCAATTCAGATAATTACTTTAATGAATGTGAACCTTTTGCTAAGTGGTTATAGAACCAATTAAGTCACAGCAAATTGCACACATTACATATTCCTTAATTTCTCTTTAGGAATAGATGCTTATATACAGCCAACACAATCCATAAAGTTGGAGAAAAGGAGATTTGTACTGAAAGTTTTCTAGAGTATTATACTAGATTGCAATGAAAGTCCAGGTCAAGCCAACATTAATCCTTTATAGGGTTTGGGAATAACATTCACTAACAGAACAACTCAGCCAACCTTGTGTATGTATATATTCATGCCTCCATATGCACGTCAAAATTTAAAAAAAGTTACTTATCTAATTATTTTTTAGGTTCACTCATTACATCAATAAATACAGAAGGCTAGGGATCAGGATACTGAGGAGGCAAGATGTTTTACCCCTAACAATCCTTGATTAAATGTCCTATATTATGCAAACCTTTCTTACACTGTAGCCTTTGCATTCTTTTCCAGTTCAATGTTGTAGCTCATTCCTTCACTCTACTGTGCATTCACTTCATTTACTCTGGAAACAAAGCTACAATTGCTGCTTGGATTTACAAAACATCTCTGTCATAGGACTTTGCATGTGAACAGTACACGGAGTAGAAAACATATCCTTATCATCTTCTGAAGTCTCAGCTCTTAGATTCCAAAATCACCTCAAAACTTCAACCTACAACTGCACGGTCACCTTTCAAACTTCTTTCCTTTCTACTCAGTGTGCACTGTTCACATGTAAAGTGCTATGAAAAAGAAATGTTCTGTAAATCTAAGCTGCAATTGCTCTATTGTCATTTTTAAACTGGGAGTGGCAATAAACTGAGGAGAAAACAAAATTTTCCTCCCTTATCGTGGGAAAGCTGCTCTTTGTACTTTTGAGACATAATTGTCAAAGCAAGGAATCATCACCCAAACTTACAGCACAGTGTTCGAAAATAGTGCTGTCTTCATCATAATACACATTTCTCTAGCTGCATCAGATTTAGCCATGAGATATATTTAATCATTTTGGAGGTGTTAACATTTGTGTTTTAGAAATGGCAAACCATCTAGATGTTTGAGATTTTACAGATTCATGTGCTGGAGCATGGAATGGTAAATTTGTCTGTAATTTTCCAGACCCTGCATCAATCCTAAAACATAACACACTGTAGCTATCAACCAAAGGCATCAGCGGCTCCCTACACAGCCCAAAAGTACAGAAGTGACATGTACCCTGCACCAATTTATTCTTGCTACTAGTACGCCAAATGGAGGAGAGAATTAAATTGAATTGAATTGAATTGAATTTGTTGTCACGTGTACAAAACTTTGTCTTGTGAGCAATACAGGCAGATCAGATTTAAGTAGCTTAGATACGTAAAAATAGGTAAACAGCAGCAAAAACAAAAACACAGGTACAGGCAAATGTTAAGATTTTGTAAGTCCATTCAGTACTCTAACAACAGTAAGGTAAACACTGCTTTGAAACTGGCTGGTGCATGTGAAACTGGCTGAGTCGTCTTAAAACTTATTCATCCCATGACATTTGACCAAAAGCAGTACAAGGGTAAGGTATTTTTTGAAAATTCCATGGATAGATACTTAGTGCTTAGAAAGGATTAAATGCAAGTATTATACTTGAGAATATTAATAGGAATAAAGCAACATTGAGTGGCATCTTTGAGACTATTGATTAAACTGAAAACAAACTACATAGCCAATTGTGGTAGCGCATGACACACAAAGTGACAAACAAAAACATAGCAAAAGTAATACTGATCATTCTGATGCACAAAAGATCCTTTGAAATTGAACGTCTCAGCTATATTTTTCATTTTTGTTTGGCAGATAAAGCAAGGTGTGTGAATCGGTTAATCACCCATCTTTCAACTGAAATACCAAAACAGTTTACTTTCATGAAAAGCTCAAAATTTCATATGAAAATAGTTTATTTCAATTCAAAGTTCACTTTAAAAAAAAGTTAAAGCCCTTACCACTGCTACATTTTGTTGAATATCAATAGCAGTTGCCAATCCTCCAATTGACTGCAAGTCTTCATATGTTACACTACAAGCAAGAAATACACATTGCAAATATTCAGAGTAGTTGGCATTCAATGGGAAGTTACAACTCCATGAGTACAAAATCTCAAGTTCATATTCAAACTTAGGTACACTTACTTTTTGCGCTCATCAGTTTGAGAACTGCTTCTGATCTGTGCAAACATATCAAAATTAGCTGAATCTCGAGCATCTGGATTGCAGTTGGTCAATGAGCTAAGGGTGCCACTAACACTGTCTGCCCCCAGATCTGTAAAAATAAAATACTTCATTGACTGTTATGCTAATTTCAGGGGGTGACATAAAAGCAAAAATACTGCCGAAGAAAAGCTGCAACAATAGAAAATAATGTAAATTTTAGGACTCATGCCAAAATAGTGTTAATATCACTGAACTAGTAAATCAGAACTCTAGGAGAATGTCGTGGGCCATGGATAATAATTGTATCATGGTAGATAGAGATGTTTGAATTTAATAAAAATTAAGAATAAAAAGTTATCTTAATGGCGACCTTGTAGCCACCCATAATTGTGGTAAAGTCCCATCTGGTTCACTAATGGTCCTTTTAGGGAAGGAAATCTGCCATCCTTGACAGGTTTATCCTGCATGCGAGTCCAGACCCACAGCAATGCAGCTGACCATTAGCTACCCCCTGGGCAATTAGGGATTAGCAATAAATTCTGACCTAGCCAGCAATACCCAGATCTCATGAAAAGAATAATTAAAAAATACTGAACAGATCTGACAGCATCTGTGGTTAGAGTAAAAGAATTAACATATCAGGTTGAAAAAAAGTTTCATTATAACCAGAGAACAGGAGAGAGATTTGTTAGGTTTAAAGCAAATATAGTATCAGGAAATGTTGGGAAAAAAAAATGACAGTCCAAGGCAAGAGAGGGCAATAACGGAAGAACAAGCAAAAGCAGTGTCCAAAGGAAGCTCGAAACGTTCATTACCCTCAAGATAGTTTGATGGTTCTCTGCATTTTTCTTCAATAGTGGCTCATCCACTAGTGCCCCTGACTTGTTCTCATACTGAACAACTTCTCCTTCAAATCCACTCACTTCCTCCAAATAAAAGATGCTGCTATGGAAAGTTGCATATATACTAGCTTTTCTGTGGAATATATTTCAATCCGACTTGGGTCCCTTCACTCACCTCTTTTGCCAGGAAGTTTGCATCTATTTCCAAAGTCTGATTCTTCCTTTCCCTGACTTTTCCATCTGTTTGCTGGCATAGGCTACCGAACAACATTCACCATTGGTTGATTGACTCCTAAAGCTGTGTTGACATTTTTTCTCATCCTGTTTCCTGTAAGGACTCTAACCATTCTCTTACCATACCAGCACTTCAAAGGAATATTCATTATACCTCAATCCCCACCATTTAGCTGATAAAGCCCTCAACCATGCCATCCTAGTTGGAGAATGTCTGCTCTCAGGCTTACAGCAGACTCCCTCAGACAATAGGGCTCTTACTTACACTCAACTTCCTACCCAACAAGAAAGGGATCATCCTTGATGATTTCCTCCATCTCCAGGGTGATATTTAACAACTTCCTCTCACCTTGCAGCACTCTCAGACTAATTCTTTTGCAATACTTTGATTCACACATGTATTACCTTCAAACCATTTCCTCTTCCACAGCAATGCTTGTCGCCTTTAGATTAGACACTTCAATCAGATTTCAGGTTGTAACAATTCTCCCATCTTGTTTTGTGTTTTTATGATTTCGTACAGCAGAATGTGTAATGATTTTGTTTTTTTCATTCATCTGGACACATCCTTTACTATTTCTTCCAGTATCATTGCCTTTTCTCTGAGCATACAATCAAATTATTTTTCAAATCTCTCTATCACAGGACTTCTTATTTTTAATATCCTTCCCAAATCCCTCCTCTGCTTCTGTATTTGGCAGCTAGCTGCTGCACTCGGAGTTTTAAAAGTTCATAAGTAAAGAAGGCAAGTGCGAGTTTAGGATGCCAGATGGATCGGGATTAGTGTGCCAAAGGGATAGAATGCCAAATGGTGAGGCAGAGGCAGACTGGTTTCAGATTGGGGTAAACAAATCAGTGGAATGGACATGATAAATTCCCCCATAGCGTCCCAGGATATGCAAGCTAGGTGAATTAGCCATGTTTAATTTGGATTTACAGGGCTAGATTGAAAGAGTGGGTCTGGGTGGGATGTTCTTTGGAGTATCTGCACTATAGGGATCATATGATGAACAACAACTCAGTAATAATTTACACATTTTTAAACACTACACGTTAATGCTGGGATTCCAACATATTTAATAAGAATTCTCTGATTCCTATCGTGTAGATTAGATGATCCAGGTTCAAAGACATGAAACCACTTCCTTACCCAGCCCAGCGAGCTGTGAGGACAAAGTAGGAGCACTCATATTTCCAACCATTGGGCTCACAACTGCAGGGGAACCTGGGCCCAAGTCTATTAGATTATCTGTGTCTGTAACTTCATTCAATACCTATTGAAATGAATAAGAAATTAATAGACCATGAATTGAGCAAACAAACCCATTCATTGAAAGTTTCTAGAGATCTTTGTAATTAGAATTGCATGGTCTTTACTTACACCATCTCTTGCATCCTGACTTTCACATCCTGATCTGCATCGTTCAAATCTGCATAGAAGACATGACACACCAGGAAAAGCAATTTGTCTGATATGATGCAGGGGATTTCATTTATATACATTTTAACATTGTTTGTTTTAGAGTTTGGATTTTGAACCTGTGGCATGCGAGTTTGAGCTATATCGATGAAGGGGTTTAATGCTGAATTAGTGAGTATTTCTGTAACTATGGTGATTTCTCTTAATGCACAGAACGTAAAATAAACGTCCCAGAGAGTAATGTCATTTTGTTTTCATTGTGAGAGTTAAGGGGGAAAACTAGGAGGAAATATTCGTTAAATTTCAGATAGAAGAAAGGGAATGTTTTCTTTGGACAGAAGAAACTTTATTGAGTCCTGAAGGACAGGCTCATAGCATAGTGATGGTGGGATACAGGATGCTTGCCTTTATTAGTTGTGCATAGATTGTAAGAGCAAGGTGATTATGGTGGAGCAATAGAGAACTGGTTGGCCACAGCTGGAATACTGTGCGCAGCATTGGTTGCCACACCATAGGAAGGATGTGATGTGATTGCACTGGAGGGGATGGAGAGGATAGTCACCAAGACATCACCTGGGACGGAATGTTTCAGCTGAATTAGGTTGTTTCCTTTGAATGGAGGGGGTGTGCAGACACGGGAGGCAAGAAATGACACCTGATCCAGGTATAAAGCATTATGAGGGGCATGTACAGGGTGGCTAGAGAACAGCTGTTCTCCTCAGTTGATGCGTCAAGGGGACATACTTATACAGTAAAAGGCAAGAGGTTTAAAGAAGATTTGAGGAAAGGCTTTTTCACCTGGGGGTGGTGGGAGACTACCATGCAATACTTGGGATGATAGGTGAGGCAGGTTGTTTCACAACCTTTAAAAATACTTGAGAGAAATACTTGAAGTATCATAACATTCAAGGTTATGGGCCTAGTGCAGCAAAGTGAGCCTAGACTAGATTTAACATAGTTTTGGCAGTACAGAGTGAGCCAAAGGGCCTCTTTGATGTTGTATGATTCTATGATCGGCTGAAGATAGATGCATAAGAGGGTTACTCCTGAAGGGAGACAGCTGAGAATTGCTGAGAAATAAGTTAAACAAACTCCATCTGTTAAAGTAAAGTTCCAAATGAGAAATGGTTGGTTAAAACCCTGAAGCAGTAATCAGAAGCTGAGAAAGATTAAGCTCAGTTGTATGAAGACTCAAAGAGGTTTTCAGATTTTGAAAGACCAGAAGTCAAAGCCATGATATAGATGCGACAACGAATGGAATTCTCTTTCAAGCAGTATCATGAAGGAGCATTGTTGAGATTGTATTTTACTGTATGCTTCAAAATCTTTAAGTGTGTGCTGTATCTAATTTGCTTAGTTTATTCTATTTAGCTTAATTTCTTTTGCATGATTGTAATACATTACTAGCAATTAGCTTCAAAAGACCCCAGCACATTCCTAAGATGTAGCATATGAAATTAAAACAATGCAAATTCTTCTATTTGGTTCACTACTCTCAAAAAAAAACATATAGCAGGCATGGAAATTAAACAACACTGATGTTACTTTTTGCTCCTGGGTTCTCTCTTCACTTCTTTGGCCCTTACTTTGATTAGAAGACTGTAAGAGCAGAAATTAGGCCATTCAGTCCATCGAGTCTGCTCTGCCATTCAATCTAAGTTTCTCAACCTCATTCTCCTGCTTTCGCCCCGACCCCTAGACACTCAAGAACATATCTGATTCCGTCCCAAGTGTCCAACATTCCCAAAATTTAAAAAGTGATTTCAAAGTCTATCACAGGGTCTTGCCAGTTTGTCTTATCCTTAAGTAGTCAGTTTGAACTTGTAAATGCCCGAATATATTTTGCTGCAGAGTAATATGGTGACACAATAACAATATTAATAGGCAGTTCCACAAATTAATCGGGAGAATGTGGCAGAGTGATAAGTCATGTATCAGATATTGTTTATTCCACTTCTAGGTTCTAAATTACAGTTTACAAAACATAAGATCATTGAGTTAGTCAGCAGTATTTAGGAATTAGTGTTGTCAAATGAGGAAGATCATTTACACAAAGTAGCAGCAAGCTGGTCACTCACCTTTCATACCGAAGGAAAACATTATTAAGATCATCATTTACATGTAGAAGTTCCTCTGTGATCTCTTCATTAGTTACATTGGAAAGAAGTTCTACCACCCGTTGTTGCATTGCTCGACATGTGCGATTTAGTTCCTTGATTGAAGGATACAGGACATGTTAACCAGTTCTGTGTACTAAAAGCATAGTGAATCAAATAATTTGTTTAATAACAACTTTGGTGAATGAAGATCAACAGAGTATTGAAAACAGGCATTTCTTTTGGCATATCAAGCTGTCCTAGGTTGAATATTATTTAGGCCGAACACATTAGGAATTGCTCAAAATTGCTCACTTGCAGACCAACTATGTGACTTTTGCCATTTCAGACACCAGCGCATTGTGGCTTTTGAATTAGCCTGTCAATTTAGTGATAATCAGGATTGAATTAGGGGACATTTCAGCACATTATGCTCACAGATCATTCCTGAAGAAGGGCTTATGCCCGAACGTCGATTCTCCTGCTACTTGGATGCTGCCTGACCTGTTGCGCTTCTCCACAACACATTTTTCATGCTCACAGATCAAGATTAGCTCAAACTCAACTTTTGAGGAAATCTTATATGTCAAAATATAAAACATTCATTCTATGTAGAGATGTCTTTGAAAGGAATAAATGCAAATGAATACTGATAAAAGACTCAGCCATGGAATCAGAATAGATAGCTCTGGTTTACAAAAATAAAGGCAAAAAATCTAAAGGTTTCATTCTGTTTTTCAATAATTTCACTGCAAGTTCACTTCAGACCTTCGGCAGAAGAGTGTTCCATTGCATTAAAAACAGTACGCCTTTACTACTACTACTACTACTACTACATGCCTTCACCATTTATAATTATTATGCAGTTATACAGGGCCTTGGTGAGACCACACCTTGAGTATTGCATGCAGTTTTGGTCTCACAGTCGGAGGAAGGAGATTCTTGCTACTGAGGGAGTCCAACAAAGTTTCACCAGACTGATTTCCGGGATGGCAGGACTGATCGACTGCGCTTGTACTCACTGGAATTTAGAAGAATTGGGGGTGGGTGGGGGAGAAAGAGTCTCAGAAATATAAAAGCCTGGACAGACTAGATGCGGTCAGAATGTTCCCGAAGTTGAGGAAGTCCAGAACCAGGGATAACAGTCTAAGAATAAGGGGTAAGCCATTAAGGACTGAGAGGAGAAAGAATTTCTTCACAGAGAGATGTGAACCTGTGGAATTCTCTTCTACAGAAAGCTATTGGAGCCAGTTCATTAGATATATTCAAGGGAGCTGTAGAGCTAAAGGAGTCAAAGGGTAAGGGGATACGGAGATTGCATGATCAACCATGATCATATTGAATGGTGGTGCAAGGTTAAAAGGGCTGAATGGCCTAATCCTGCACCTATTTTCTATGTTTCTTTGACGAGCAGATTGCCAAAATCCCCAAAATGAGCCACAAGGTTGCGTGCAGATTGTATGATAAGGTAACAAAATCTTCCCACTGGAGAACTTATTGCTACTAAAAACTTTTCACAAAGTTCAAAGTAACTGAAAGTTGAAACTTCAACCTTGAGATGTTTTATTATGGTACCTTTCAGGGAAACACTAGCGAAAAACATAATTTGCAAGTAACATCAGCATTCTCACCTGCAGCAACTCAAAGTCAGATTGATTTTCTTCTCCAGGAACTGTTTCTGTCAACATTTCAGACATAACTTTTGTATTTCCACGGACAACATCCAACTCGCTGCGCAACCTGGCAAGCTACCATACAAAAAGCTCAACTTAAAACAAAAAAGTAAATTCTAAGATTAACCAATAGAAAATATCACATAGAAACAGATTCACTCACATACTGAAAAACTAGGAGATGGTTGTCTACTCTACTGCACCATTCCAGTCACACATCATTTATCTGATGCTGCCTTGAATTGAGCAGAATAGGTCAAGCATTGGATCTTTGTTATTGTCTGATGCAAAAATCAGCAGGAAGAATTGATTGGACTGCAAACAAATTTATTCCTCTCCAATGTGAAAGTGAAAGTCCAGTGATGTTTAAGACAAAACATATAACACACTTACTGCCAGAATAAATTATTTCAACTGAATTTAAAAATAGTCAATTCTCCATCATTCTGCTTTTTAAAATTTGTTTTAGACATGTGGGCATCACTGGCTCTGCCAGAATTTACTGCAAGGTGGTGGTGAGCTGTCTTCATTTAACTGTTGCAGTCTTTAGTGCAAAGACACCCAACAAACTATTAATGAGGATGTTTCAAGGTTTTGATACAGCGAGTGAAGAAAAGGAGATGTACTTCCAACCTCATGTGTGGTTACCAGTGGAACATGCAGATGATGCTGTGCCTACATATTTGCGACCCTAATTCTCTTAAGTAATAGAGCTCGTGGGTTTGGACAGTGCTGTCAGAGGAACCTTAGTGAGTGCAGTACATCTTACAGCTGGCACATACTTACTTCCGCGACGAAGGGAATGAATACTGAAAGGTGGTGCAGATGGGATTCCAATCAAGCAGGTTGTTTCTCAGAAATGGTGTCAAGCTACTAACTGGTTGTTGGAGCTACACACATTCAGGAAAACAAACAGCATCTCATCACGCGCCTGATGTGTTCCTTATATTTGGTCAACAGGCATATCAATGCCTGTCACTTTCATGACCAGAGGGGAGTTATTTGCCACATAATTCTTAGTCTCTGTCCAGCTCTTGCAGCCAAAGTATGGCTTGGCAAATTAAATTTTTAGTCAATATTAACCCCCAGATATTGTTGATAGGGGATTCAGTGATGTCAGGCTAGATTATCCCTCATCAGTTATGGTCATTGCCTGTCATTTGTTCTGCAGGGTTGTGATCAAAGCTCAACTATCCTCAGCTACTTCATTAACGACCTCCCATCCATCACAAGGTTAAAAGTGGGATATTCACTAATGTTGTTCGATGCTCAGTACCATTTGCAACCCCTCAGATAACGAAGCAGTCCATTTCAAATTGCAATAAGACGTGGAAAGTATCCAGACAGACTGACAAGTGACTTGCACATCACAAGCACTGGGCAATGACAGAACCTAACCACCAACTCTTGACAGTAAAAAATGAGGTCTGCAGATGCTGGAGATCACAGCTGAAAATGTGTTGCTAGTTAAAGCACAGCAGGTTAGGCAGCATCTCAGGAATAAGGGCTTATGCTCGAAACGTCGAATTCCCTATTCCTGAGATGCTGCCTAACCTGCTGTGCTTTAACTAGCAACACATTTTCAGCACCAACTCTTGACAATCAATTGCATTTCTGGCAACACTGGTGCAGACATTTTTCTTTTTAAAAGACAATTGACCAGAAACTGAACTGAACATTGCAGGTATGAGATCACGTCAGAAGCTAGGAATTCAGCACCAACTAACGCATCTCCTGACTCCCCAAAACTTGAGGGATTTAGGGTTAACCCATCTACAAGAGATGGGTCAGGAGTCTGATAAAATATTCCCCATTTAGCTGGATAATTGCAGCTCCAACAGCACAAAGGCTGACATCATCATGGACAAAGCAGTCCACTTGATTAGCATCCACAAATACCCACTTCCTCCACAACAGACACAAAGTGGCAGCAGTGTGTACGATCCATAAGATGTGCTGTTGAAGTTCAAAGCTCCTCAGACAGCATTTTCCAAATCCATGACCCCCTACTTAGGAGGACAAGGACAGCAGATATATGAAACCAACATCTCTTGCAAGCTCCCTTCCAAGTCACAGAGCACTTTGACTCGGAACTACATTGTTTTACCTTTCTTGTCACTGGGTCAAAATCCTGGAAGTTCACTCCTAACAATATTGCAGGTGCCCCTGTGCCCCAAGAACTGCAGTGGCAGTTTCTCCAGGACAATTAGGGATGGTCATTACTAGTGACATAGTCAATGCTTAAAAATGTGTTGCTGGAAAAGCGCAGCAGGTCAGGCAGCATCAAAGGAACAGGAGAATCGACATTTTGGGCATAAGCCCTTCTTCAGGCTTGAAGAAATGTCGATTCTCCTGTTCCTTTGATGCTGCCTGACCTGCTGCACTTTTCTAGCAACACATTAAGCTCTGATCTCCAGCATCTGCAGTCCTCACTTTCTCCTTTTTACATGCTACCCACATCCCATGAACAAAACGAAAGCTTAATACTACATTAAGTCCATCAATTATCAATTTGATGGACTGTAGAAATTCACCAAGGCTCTTCTGACAGCACCTTCAACCCATGACCACTCCCAATTATAAAAAGAACAGCAAATATGCCACTATTTTCAAGTTCCACTCCAAGTCACTTTCCATCCTCACTTGGAAATATATTGTTGCTCCTTCACCATCACCGGCTCAAAATTCTGGAATGCCCTCCCCAACAACATTGGTGTGCCTACAGCAGAATGGATGGCAGAAGTTCAAGGCAGCAGCTCACCACTACCCTCTCAACGGCAATTACTAACAGGCAATAGATGCTGGTTCAACCAGTAAAACCCATACCCCTTGAATGAATTTAAAAATAAATAAAACTTGAAACATTCCTACATCAAAGGTGTTTAAAAAATAATTTATGAATCATCAATTAAGAAGATGTGCCTGAAGATAGATAAATATACTTCAGCCTTGTCTTTTGGACTGATGTACTGGGCTCCCCCATTGTTTAGGATTAGGATATTTGTGAACCTTCCACCTCCTGCTTATTGTTTAAATTGTCCCCCATCATTCACGATTGCTGATGGCATCAGTGCAGATTTTAGATCTAATCAACTGGTTGTGGGATGTCTTATTCCTGTCTTTTGCATGCTGTCTCCAATGTTTGGTACACAAGTAATTCTATTTTGTAGCTTCACCAGGCTAATCTCTCTTTTCAAGGTAGGCCTGATGTTAATCCTGGAATGCCTTCTGTGCCCTTCAATGAAGCAGGGTTAATCCCTGGCTTGATGGTGATGATCGGTTGAGGGGCATACCAGGGCATGAGGATGAAGACTGTTTTGGGAGTACAATTTGTCTCTTGTTGATGACTCACAACATCTTGTGGATATCCAGCTCAGAGTAGCTCAATCTGTTTTAAAGTCGGTCTCATTTAGCATGGTAGTAATGCTACACTGAACATGGAGTATATAGAACATAGAACAGTACAGGCCCTTCAACCCTCGATGTTGTGCAAACCTTTTATCCTTCTCTATATTAGACTAACCAACATACCCTTCATTTTACTGTCTTCCACGTGCCAATCCAAGAGTTGCCTAAATGTCCCTAAAGCATCTGACCCTACCACTGCTGGCAGTGCATTCCATACACCCACCACTCTCTGCATAAAGAACCTACCTCTGATATCTCCCCTAAACTTACCTCCAATCACCTTAAAATTATGCCCCTTCGTGATAGCCATTTCCACCCTGGGAAAAAAAAAATTAACTATTCACTATCTATGCCTCTCACCAGCTTGTATGCCTCTATCAAGTCATCTCACTACCTTCTTCGCTACAATGAGAAAAGCCCTAGTTCCCTCAACCTTTCTTCATAAGACATGCCTTCCAGTCCAGGCAGCATCCTGGTAAATCTCCTCTGCACCTTCTCTAAAGCTTCCACATATAATGAGGCAACCAGAACTGAACACAACATTCCAAGTTTGGTCTAACCAGTGTTCTACAGAGCTGCAGCAAAACCTCAAGGCTCTTAAACTCAATCCACCTGCTAACGAATGCCAACGTACCATACGCGTTCTTAACAACCCTATCAACCTGGGTAGCAACTCTGAAGAATCTATGAATGAGTACCCAAAGATCCTTCTGTTATTCAGACCTCCAAGAAACCTGCCTTTAAAGCTGTATTATGTTCAAATCAGATTTTCTAAAATGAATTACTTCATACTTTTCCAAGTCGAAATCCATCTACCAATTATTATCCCAATTCAACCTATAACAGCCTTCCACACTATCCACCACTCCATCAACCTTCGTGACATCAGCAATATTATAACCCACCCTTCCACTTCTTCATCCAAGTCATTTATAAAAATCACAAAAAAAGTAGAGATCCCAGAATAGCTCACTGTGCAACACCACTGGTCACCGAGTGCCAGGCTGAATACTTAACATTCACTACTACCCTCTTTCTTAGGGTTAGCCAATTCTGTATCCAGCTGGCCAAATTTCCCTGTATCCCATGCCTCCTTATTTTCTGAATGAGCCTACCATGGGGAACCTTATCAAATACCTTGCTAAAAATCAAAGTACACCACATCTCTACCTTCAATTATTTTGTCACATCCTCAAAAAATGCAATAAAGCTTGAGGCATGACCTACCCCTGCTATGCTGACTATCTCTAATCAAACTATGGTTATCCAAGTAATCATAAATCCTGTCTCTCAGAATCCTCTCCAATGATTTTCCCACCACAGACATATGACTGACTGGTCTGTAATTCCCAGGATTATCCCTATTCCCTTTATTGAACAAGGGAATAACATTTGCCACCCTCCAATCATCTGGCACTACTCCAGTGGACAGTGAGGATGTAAAGCTCATTGCAAAAGCCACAGCAATCTCTTTCCTTGCTTCCTGTAGTAACCTTGGGTATATCCTGTCAGACTCAGGGCACTTTTCTGATCTTATATTTCTCAAAATTTTCAGCACATCCTCTTTCTTAACATTAACCTGTTTGGGTAGATCAGCTTGTTTCACAGCTTGTGCTCAGAAACATCAAGAATGCTTCAGTATTTTCTGCTGAGCGCAAAGTATTCATTAAAAGGACCTCGCTTACCTCCTCCGACTCCAGGCAATAATTCTCTCCACCATCCCTAATCAGCCATACCTTCACTCTAGCCATCCTCTTGTTCCTCACATAAGTGTAGAATGCCTTAGGATGTTCCTTCATCCGTCCTGCTAAATATTTTTCATGCTCTCTTCTAGCTCTCCTGAGGCCATTCTTCATTTCCTTCCTGGCTACCTTGGAACCCTTTAGAGTCCTGTCTGATCCTTGCCTCCCCTGTAGTTGGCCTACCGACATATTGAGATAGGATACACCTGACAAAAATTACCCCATCCAAACTATTTAACCTAAGCAGGTTCCAATCAATATTTGGGAAGTTAAAGTCACCCATGAAAACAACCCTGTTATTTCCGCACTTTTCCAAAATCTGCCTCCCAACCTGCTTCTCTGTATCTCTGTTGCTACCGAGAGGTCTGTAGAAAATGCCCAATAAAGTGACTGCTCCTTTCCTGTTTCTGACTTCCACCAATACTGATTCTGTAGACAAACCTTCCGCGATGACCTCTCTTTCTACAGCTGTTATGCCATCCCTAATTAGCAATGCCACTCCCCTACCTCTTTTACCTCCCTTCTTCCTATTCCTTTTTAAACATCTAAACTCTGGAACATCCAACAACTATTCCTGCCCCTGTGATGTCCAAGTCTCTGTAATGGCCACAACATCATTGTTCCAAGTACCGATCCATGTTCTTAGTTCATCATCCTTATTCCTGATACTTCTTGCATTAAAACAGACACACTTCAACCCAGCACACTGACTGCTACTTTGCCCCATCAACTGTCTGTCCCTCCTCAAACTCTTAAATGTGAAGACGGGGCTGTCTCTATAAACATTGTGCAGTGATCTTTCCTACTAATTGTTTTTTTTAAGAGGATGGTGAAAGAAAGAGCATAGGTAGTAACCAGCAGGAGATTTCCTTGACCCCGTACGTCCTGACATTAGGAAGTTTAAATAGAATCTAGAGTCTGGGAAACTCCTTCTTGACAGTATATCATAATGCCCCTACCTCCGGTGTCATACGGATGGTGCTGGTTGTGTCTAATACATAGTAATACTCATGGAATCTTACAATATCAGGCTATTTCTTGAATACTCTCTGAAACAACTCTTCCAATTTTGACACTAGCAATCAGATGCTGGTAAGTAGGACTTTGCATGATCAACAGCTGTAGTCATTTTTGGTACCCAGGTTGATGTCAGGTAATCTGTTCAGTTTCATTCTTTTCTTTAGACTTTGTAGTCATTGATACAATTGAGGCAGCTTGCTGGGACAATTGAGAGGGTAATTAAGAGTCAACAATACTGTTGTAGGTCTGGAGTCATACATTGGTCTGACCAGGTAAGGATGGTGGGATTTCTTTCCCTTACAATTGGAATTGGTTGCATCGTCACCAGGCTTTTAATTCCAAAATGTGTTGAATTCTACTTTCACCATTATGGCATTCAAACACAATCATTATTCTGAGGGTTTCTGGATTAGTAGTCCAGTGACATTACCACTATTCCATCTCCTCCCTTGCAGTTAGGGAGCTGGGCATCCGATAGACATTTGGCAATGGGTCAATTTTAAAATTCTCATCTTTGCTTGTACATCCCTCCATGGCCTCAAAACTATCTATGTAACCTCCTCCAACCCAATTTTGCAGAGGTACTTCTTTAATTCTGGCCTCTTGAACATCATGGATTGTGATTGAGCCATTACTGTCTGGTATTCCCTCTCCAAATTCATCTTCACTTTCCTTCTTTTAAGATATCCCTCAAAACTTTCATCCTAATAGCCCCTTATCTTAGTGTCAAATTTGGCTTTATAATAGTGGGAAATACCAGGTATGATGTTAGCTTGAGAGGAAGTGGGTTAAATGGACAAGAAACAGTAGGGATAAAAAAAAAAGCAGTTGAGTGCTGTGTGGATTGGGGTTGGGGTTCAGCTATTTAAATCAAAGTCAATGACTTCGGCGAAGGAACCAAGAACAAAGTATCCATGCTTACTGATGATACAAAGTGAAGTTGGAATATAAACCATGAGGAAGATAGTTTAATTAGACGACAACAGGGTAGCTAAAGGAGTAGAATGTGGGGGAGCGTGGGGTTTATTCACTTTGTTCACAAGATTAGAAAAACAGAATATTTTTAAGCACGAAACATGTAAATGTACAATTCTCTCTGGCCATCAACAAGGAGCACAAAGTTAACACGAAGGTACAGCAAGCCTTTATGGTAACCTTCATTACAAAGAGACTAAAGAACATCAAAAACGAAACAGTGGTACAATCGTAAAGAACTTGCATGAATCCACAAATGTAGTAACGAGCACAGTTTTCACCTCTATATTTCAGTAAGGTTTGGAAGTGGTACACTGCAGGTTCACTTGATTGGTTTCCGAGATTATCCAATGATGAAAAGTCATGTAAATTGGGCCTACACTTTCTAGCATCTAGAAGGATGGCAAATAATGTTATACAAACATGCAAGGTTTCTCAGGAGGTTTGACAAGGTGGCTGAGGAATCTAAAACATGGATGCACAATCTTAGACAAGGAGTCAGTCATTTAGGAACGAGGTGAGAAGAAATTTCTTCACTCAGATTGTAAAGCTTTGAAATTCTCAATCCAAGAGGGTTGCAGATACTCCAATGTACTCAAAGCAGAGGAAGATTTTTGGCCTTTCAGGGAATGAAGGGATAGGGGAAGCCAGTGATCAATCATGATCATGATGAATGACAAAGCAGCCTTGAAAACCCATGTGTTCCTATTGCACATTTTTGCAAAAGGAGTTATATAAACATAAGTTGTTGAGGTACTCTCAATTTTTTCACCTGTTCAACGTTTGCAGTGATTGGTCCAGCTGGAAGGCCTCGTGGGGCTGTATAGGCAGTCAGTGTGGAGGGTACAGATAACATGCTGTTTGGTGAAGTGTTTTTCTGTAGGGACTGAGGCATTGGTTTGTTCATTGCCGGATCTACCTCAGGAATGCACTGCAGTTGAAATAAAATATACAGACATCTTCAGTGTAAAATGGAAACAAGGTTTGAAACTTCAATAACTTATTTTGATGAATGAATGAATGAATATTACTGAGCACTTTCCAACTTCTGACAGAGCAACCCATATTTCCTCATTAGTGCAAATGAGTTAAGATTCACTGGTTCACCTATTACCATTCATTCTAAAACAAAAAAAAAGTGCTTTTTAAAAAATATTTTCACAGCATCATAAATTTTCAAACCACAGCATCAAATCTACAAAATCTCTGTGCAAATGAGCACAGAATACATCTATTCCCATGCTGTAGGCAAACATTGAAAAGGAATGATTCCCTAGGCAAATGTAGAAGTGCACAGAGAATCTGAGGCACAGATAATGATCAAGCTCTACAGCTACACCTAGAGTGCACAGAAGCTACATCAGTTCCTATATTTCAGAAGTGTTCAATAATCAATACAGTTTCCCCTTAGTTGAAGATAAGATGAACAAATGCAATGAAACTGTGCTTATTGTTTGGATGATAGATAAATTACAACTGGAAATTTAATAATCAGAAAGCAGATACTTCTCAATTCACAGAATAAATCTAATACAAACTAAAAGTATTGATTGCAACCAATATGAAAGGCAGGAGTTAACTCTGACAAATTCTACACAAATACAAAAATAATTATTTTCTACTATTTTGAAAACACTAATGTGATGATAAATGGGGAAAAGATATGCCAATGAAACATATTGTTGAATTTTCTTCAAATAAATGCAGTATGTAACCTATGCCATAGAAAGTATTCATCATTATTGACATGCAGACTGCAACGGAGCTAAATCTCCCTCCCACATGCAAATTAAAATGTAGATTTTAAGTTGCACCAATGTTCCCATCAAAACTAAAAATGCATTTGAAACAAATATTTAAATCACTTGTATCAACGTTTTCTGTCTTCTCTGCAGGCTATAATGAATCTGTAAGTTCACTTGAAAGCTGCATGCTGAAATTTAACAACTGATTTTATTTGCACTCAACAAAAAACGCTGAAGTGCAAGTCAATCGTGCACTTAGAAGCATCCATCACACTGACATAGGGCAATGCTTACTCTCCCTGGTGTGTGTATTGGAGACAGTGCATCCAGGTCTGCCATTGGAAACTCCATTCCTTTCCTCTTCAACTCTTCATAAATATGAACTACTCCAGTCAGATCTGGACTACTCCTGAAAGCATCAGCCCAAGCCTAAGAGTGAAGACAAACAAACAATTTTTGAATCTTTACAGAAAGATTAGTAATAATTGTCACATCACATTGGCCTACTGCATCAGACTTCTGCTCTTGGAAATTTCAGGCTTCATTTAGGCTGGGTACATTTACAGGCTTTCAAATGTCCTATAATTTCAGGGTGCAAAAAAATAGTTGTGGTTGACCTTGCACTTGAACCAATACTAAGTCTGTGTATAGCTTCGATCTAAGAGCTCAGAACATTTTAGACATATCTTGCACCTTCAGTGTATAGGAAAGGGCGGCCTGGAAGTGCCTGAAAATCAGCTGCTGGGGCATTCCGATTATGAGACAGCCAACACTGCACACTTGCTTAGTAAGCTACGAAGGGAATTGAGTTGCAAATGACTGCAACTGGCTGATGAAACGCCTCTTTGACCACCAAAAAATGGCATTTGCTAAAGAAATTAAACACTTTTGGCTTTCATTCAACAATGAACTATGTTTATAATACAGCAACTGATGATTCATGGTATTACTTGAAGAGTATGGGATCTGACGTGCAAGTATTGTATTTACCTGTTAATTTGGTCTGTTGTATTAAAACTATTGCTCAGATATTCCCAGGCGAGATGGTGTTAATCCATTTAAGGACTAAATCTATGCAGTGATGACTATTGTTCTCTCTGCCATTCTCTCAAGTTCATAAAAACAGTGAAAGAACATTTCAATCTTAATTTTTCAAATGTTAATTTTGAATTGCTAATGTTTAATATCAAACACGATATCTTCTGCATGAAAGGCATTTTCAAAAACTTTCATTTGAATAATTATTTACACAATGGAGAATGCATATTTTTAAAAGATATAAACACATACTTGTATCAATCCAAGGACTTTATCCTGCACAATGGCTGGAGGATTATTTTTGGGCAAGACAATTTTTACTAAAACACCATCAACAAAGTCACGGTTGGCTACGAGGATATGGAAACGATGACCGCAGTTCTTAACACAGGTCTCCAAAATCTAATTTTGAAAAGGGAGATAAAATGAAATTATTTGTCAAATTTAAGCATTGGATTACTCACTTAATTCCTTGCAACAGGTTAATCTGAAAGCATGCATATGATAGGATATTGTTTGTTTTTCCCCTATAAAGATGAGATAGCAGAAGTTTAATTCTTTTTCAAGTTGCCTTTAAAGATCACTGGTGGCAGAACTTGACAATAGTTCTGTTAACTTCCATTTGCAACACCATTCTTAAGCAACATACTGAAAATACTGCCAAGTTACACAAGCAATTTTGAGGACACCAAGAGCAGACTGGTAATCTCAGGGAAGATGGCAGTATTGTCAGCAAATGAGGGCTAAGACTAAAGCTCTGGCAACATGGCTTCAAATTTCATCATGACAGCTGGAGGAATTTAAATTCTATTTAATAAAAAAAAAATCAGGATTGAAAACGAGTCTCAGCAATAGTAAGCAACCATGACAACTCAGTGTTAAAAACCTAATAAGGGCTATCCTTACTTGGTCTGACCTACAGATGACTCCAGATTTATGGCAACGAGGTTACTCTTTAACTGTCTTCTACGATGACATACCAAGTTATTCCTTTCAAGAGCAATTAGGGATGGGCAACAACAGTACCTAAATCCAGTGAAGAGTCTTTAAAAAAAAATGCTAGCAACTATTATTACTGGATTTTAAAAATCCAGACTTCTACATCCAATCATCAAAAGGAATACATTTAGAGTCCAAGGAACATCAACTGTGAACAGCCAGTGTGATTTTACCCAGTAAAAGCGTGAAGTGCATTCTCTGCAGTTTGCATAAACTCAATGTTTTTACAATTATACCAAATTGTCCATCAAGACTTTCTCCAGCTAGACTGATGCTCTGTAACTACAAAGATTCCAAAATTACCACTCTTTGAAAAAGAGCTTATCCCTCACTGAGGCAAGCCCACAAACAACCACCAACTCTGAAAACTCTAGCCAGGTTCCACTACAACAACCAAGATAACAGACAATATTCTAAAAACATCAATGTGCCCCTAGCTCACAATATCAGATCTTTTAAACTTATTTGGAATTAGACCTGTTGGTCCACCAAAAACTAATGCAGTTTTCCATGGATCATACCTGGGAAGGTAATAGTGTACTGGAATTGTTGCTGGTCTAGTAATCCAGAAACCCAGGAAATGTCTCAGAGACACAGATTCAAATCCTATCATGGAAGATGGTGGAATATAGAGTAAATTAATGCAGTATAGAGAGACTGAATAGGCTGGGACATTATACCCATTCCCCGGTGCGTCACAGACTGAGTGGTGATCTTGTAGTGATTTACAAGGGTGTGAGGGATATAGATGGGTAAATAACCAAAGTCTTTTTTCCAAGGCAGGGGAGTCCAAAACTAGGCTTAACGTGAGTAGGGAAAGATTTAAAATGGACCAAAGAGACAACATTTTCCACACAGAGGGAGGTGCGCGAACTGAATGAGCTACCAGAGGGGATGGTGGATGCAGATATTTAAGAAAGCATCTGGATGGATACTTGAATAGGAAGGCTTTGGAGGGATTGGGCCAAATGCTGGACTAGATCAGGTTAGGATATCTGATTGGCACAGACAAGATAGACCGAAGGGTCTGTTTCCGTGTCACATAACTGACTCTATAAACCTGGGATTAAAAGTCAAATGATGACTATGAAACCATTGTCAGCTGTCATAAAAACCCAGGTGGTTAACGAGTGTCCTGTTGGGAAAAAAAACTGCCCGTCTACATTTGACTCAATATTCTCAGCAATGTAGTTGACTCTTACCTGCCCTCTGAATTGGTCTAGCAAGCCACTTGATTCAAGGACAACTGGGGATGGGTAATAAATCCCGGTCCAGTCAGCAGCATTCAATCAAAAGTAGTAACAAGTTTCACTGCATTCCATCCAATAATTTGAGATGTATTTTTAACAGATAAACAGACCAACAGATGAGCATAGATACCATTCTCCCCACCTTTAATAGAAGAGATCGGTATCCAAACAAGTACTGATCCATGCTATCTAACAAATGCTAAAACATGATTGCAAGAGGTTATGGGGAAGAAACCATAGCTGCTGAAACAATTGGAGAGAAGATAGAATGGCTGACTGGAACTTAAGCATACTTGTATAACGAAAGGGATATCTGCAAATATAAAAGCAGAAAATATTTTCCCCACACTTGTGGATCAGTAAGTGGGATGGACATTAGTACACTCCATTACCTCAATGAGCATCTACTTGTTTAACTATAATGTTACAAATCCTAGGGCTCTGCTCAATATAAATTCAGAGCGTCCTGATAGCCTAGCCATCGTTTGCCCCTCAACTAATATCATCAAAAACCAACTCATTAGCCATACACCTCACTGAGCCATGTAAGAACCATAGGTATATTAATCACTGGTTTAGATTAGATTAGATTAGATTAGATTAGATTACTTACAGTGTGGAAACAGGCCCTTCAGCCCAACAAGTCCACACCGACCCGCCGAAGCGCAACCCACTCAGACCCATTCTCCTACATTTACCCCTTCACCTAACACTACGGGCAATTTAGCATGGCCAATTCACCTAACCTGCACATTTTTGGACTGTGGGAGGAAACCCACGCAGACACGAGGAGAATGTGCAAACTTCACACAGAGAGTCGCCTGAGGCGGGAATTGAACCTGGGTCTCTGACGCTGTGAAGCAGCAGTGCTAGCCACTGTGCCACCGTGCCACCCACTAGTTTGCTACTTGGCAACAGTGAGGACTCCTTCAAAAAAAAAGTCACATATTTCAAGACATTTCTCAAACATGCAGGAAAGCAGGTTTTTTTTCTAACTCACCGTTAAAGCAAGCATTACTTCACGGTAGTTTTTATTTCCACTCAGCCTTTTTTTCAGAGCCCTGATAGCATCCTTTGGCCTATAAAAGGAAAATTTTCATCTATTAAGGAAAGCGAGTTAATTCTGCTAAGCGGCGTGTATTAAAACAATTCTAGCGAGGGAAATAATTGATAGCCAGAGTTCAGTTTTATCAGTTCAACTCATAACTTCCTCAAAACTCAGATTTTTTAATGCTCACATACACCAGTGACATCAAGTGACAGATAAGTATGCCTGATATTCGTGGTTCAGGCAGTTTGAAAGAGCCAAATGCACACTGCACTTGTATTAACAATGATACATAACTGCTGTTGGATGTCAAGTCTTGAACATGCCTTTGTAAGCAACTTCTGGAATAAACTTGAAGTTTTAAGAAACCAGAACCGTAGACTCTTATATTCAGTGAAATATCACAATTATTTTCAAGGACTTGGGAAAAACACTTTCTTTTTAGAAAACTTTAAAAAAAATAATTTAATAACAATTCTGACTTTTGTTTCTAAGATACATTGCACATGTACTGCCAATACTCAAATACTTTACCCAAGTTTTAATTCCTTGTGGATAAACCTGAAGGGGTTCCAAAAAAAAAATGGAGAAATGTAGTTCCCAAAGTATTCTAAATTAACGAAATGAAGCAGCCAGCTCCTCCGGTTTCTATCCTGAGTGCACCTGAGCTCACGCCAAACTCTCATCAATAGAAATCCTGAATTCCAAGGAGTTCAAAACTCACTCCCTTTCTCCACCAAGAGCCACATAAAAAGAACAAAGTTCCCAAAGGTAGATGGGAACAAAGTTCCCTGGTAGTTAACTCACAGATCCCTTTCTCAAAGTAAAGAGAGATGTACAAGTTATTATAGATAAGGAAGAGATAAAACACAAACAAATTAAGCCAAATAAATTAAATGGGTTGGGCAGAAAAGGGGAATAATGAAGACAGATCAACAGGGATAATATTTTGCTGGAAAGTGAGCCAGCAGATTAGTAGGAAGCATTCCTGAGAAGTCAATAAGAGTGCAGAGCAAATTTGGAATAGTTTGAGAAGTTTTAGGCACCATACCTCAGGAAACAGACACAGGCCTTGGAGGCAGCATAATGTGGATTTACTAGAATGTCTGGACTCCAAGGATCAAATTATGAAAGGGATCTGATTGAAGTTTCTGTACAGCTCCCAGTTTTTGGTTGACAGCTTTGAACTTAAAAAGTGTCAGGAAGTAAAAAAAACACAATAGGTAAGATAAGGTGGTGGCATAGTGATAGCGTCACTAAGCTAGTAATCCAGAACACTCAAGCCAATGGTCTGGGGGCATGGGCTTGAATACCATCAAGACAGACAGCAAAATTTTAATTCAATGAATAAAGACCCAATAGTGACCACGTAGCCATTGCCGATTGTTGTAAAACATACCTAGTTCATGCATTCCTTTCCTGGTCTGGCCTACATGTGACTTTAGATCCACAGCAATGTGGTTGATTCGTAACTGATCTCTGGGCAATAAATGTCGGCCTAGCCCATGATGCCCATTTCCCTTGAACTGATTTTTAAAAAAAGCTTATTTCACATTTGCGCAATCAACTCAATCAAAAACTAGACCTCTACTTAAAATTGGACGAATGGCTAATCTATATTAATGTAACTCTTGAAATATTGTTCTCAACCCAGAGGAAACAATATTCAATGTGAAATAAAACATACCCAAAATCGGAGCACATTGAATTCAATCAGGTTTTTGAAGGGCTGGGAAAGACCACAGCAGTTAATCAATTGCCTCACTTTGGTACTTTATGATCTGCTCCTTCTACCAAATAGTTAATACTTTTATTCAAAGATTTAATACTTTCCCTATTTAATTCTTACCCTTCTTCAGTTTCGTTAATAATATCACAAATTTCCATGTTCAGGGCCCAGTCTTCAGTCTGCAGGGATCCATCTGTAGCACGTTCTATTAATAAAGAACAACAAAATGCAAGTACTTTATGTAGCACACTACTTTCCAAAAAAAAGAGAATAAGTCTGTGAATAGAAATATTATTAGAAAGGTTAATTATAGAATCCCTAAGGGCAGAGGCCATTCAGACAATTGAGTCCTGCATCAATCCTCCAAAAAGCATCCCTCGTAGACTCAGCACCTCACCCTATCCCCAAAGCCCCAAATTTACCATGGCTATGGATGTAGGTTTGCTCGCTGAATTTGAAGGTTCATTTCCAGACGTTTCGTCACCCTACTAGGTAACATCTTCATTGGGCCTCAGGCGAAGCACTGCTTTCTATGTTTAGGTTGGTGATGTTATTTCCTATGGTGAAGTCACTGCTGGTTCCTCTTCTCAGGGGGTAGCAGATGGGGTTGAACTTGATGCGTTTGTTGATAAAGTTCTGGTTGGAATGCCACACATCCATCCTAGAACAAGCCAAACAAAGACACACACAAGAAGTCCTAGAAGCATGGTACTCCAACCGGAACTCTATCAACAAACACCGAGTTAGACCCCATCTACCACCCCTGAGAAAAGGAACCGGAAGTGACTTCACCACAAATCTTCGCTATGACCATAGGTAATCCACCGAGCTTGCACACCTCGAGACACCACAGAACAAAGTAGAAGGGACAAACCACTTAACCTGAACAGTTTGGAACAGTGGGACGAAACAGAACCACCTGTCTAAAACCTACACAGACACGTGGAGAACAAGCCTGACATAGATAGACAGTTACCCAAGCCTGGACTCCAATCCAGGTTCCTGGCACTGTGATGCAGCAGTGGCTAACCATTGAGCCACCATGTCTCACAATTGCCTGAAGCTTCTGTCAAAGATCAATTCATCAGCCCAATAAGTGAAATCTAATAGACTGACAAAATTGCAATATTTGAAAGGACAATTTGTGTGTTAAACTCTGGTTATAAGGCAAAAGTGATATGAATGATTCAAATTGAAAACTCAACCAAAAATGCTATTATGTCTAATTCAAAGCAGTAAGTCATTACAATTGCACGTGTCAAGGAGACTACACAGATTAGGTGGAATCTGTGACTGAACAGGTCTGGTGACAAAAGATGAAATTACTTTCTTTGGTTCATATTTTGTTATCTTCTTGGAGAAAGGGAGGACTGCAGATACTGGAGATCAGAGTCAAAAAGCGTGGCACTGGAAAAGCACAGCAGGTCAGGTAGCATCCAAGCAGAAGAATCAACGTTTCGGGCATAAGCCCTTCTTGCCTTTGAAGTTTTACAGCAGGAAGTCCCAAGTTCTGGCATTCATACTCCCAACATCTCCATAGGTTCACTGGGGGAAAGTTCCAAAGGATTTAAGGGCTAGCCATTCAAGAGGAGATGACCATCACCTTATTTGGCCTTTTGTCAGAAGAAAAATGCAACAGCTAACAATAAGTGGTTATTTTCTGAGATTCTGGCTTGAGATATATATGGAGGAACTGTCAATTGTTCAAGGCTGCAGATTTAACCAATGATTATAGGTTCCAAGAGACCTCCTCTTCCCATTTAGCACCTAGTTCCTCCAGCCCCTGCATCTACTGTGTAGTCTCTGGACGTCGGAGTACATCATGGAAAAATGAACAAACAGCAAAATTCACAGCTGACCTTGGGATAACCTGCATGGGAGAGCTCAGAACACAGGAGCCAAAAACTGCATATTTTTTAAGTGTAACCTTGCTGTAAATCTACAATAGTGAATAGAGTGGTTTCTTTCTTGATTGTATGTTTTGAGATCTGTCTCATGGTTTATATTCTTAAAACTTAAAAATACCAAGTTAGCCTGGAGCAGTGTTTTTTTTTTAAATTGTGCTATTTTCTGGGTCTGTAGATTGTGAAGAAATAAATATGGCCTTTAGTAGAGTGATGTGCTCTTCAGATGTGGGAATTTAGGGACAGTTTCTACTTTACTGATGATTGTCTGCACAAAGTGTCCTTGGTTGCAAGCCTTATCATATCGTATGGATCGGAAGTTAGAAGCAATAAGAAATTTACAGGAGCGAGGGAATGTGATGGATGGTAGGTATAGTAAGAGAAAAAAGCTGCAGATAAAGTCAGGTAGATGGGTTAACTCGAGGAAAGGTAATAGAGAGGCAGGTAGTGCAGGAGTCGCCTGTGGCTATCCCCATCTCAAACAAGTATGTTGCTTTGGAAAATTTAGAGGTGATGGACTCTCAGGGGAGTGTAGCACGAACAGCTAAATTTCTGGCACCAAGAATGGCTCTAATGTAATGAAGGGTACATCAGGCTACAAGTGATCGAGTGTAATAAGAGACCCTCTAGTCAGAGGCACAGAGAGAAGTTTCTGCGGCCAGTAACAAAAACTAATGCTGGTGTGTTGCTTCCCTGGTGCCAAGATCAAGGATATCTCAGAGAAGGTGCAGAATGTTCTCAAAAAGGGGACAGGGACTAGCAGGAGGTCATTGTACACATTGGAACTAAAACCATATGAAGGAGAAAGGAAGAATATAGAAAAACAGGCAGGAATTAAAAATGAAGGTCCTCGAGCGCAGTAATATTTGGATTACTCCTGGTGCTACGAGGTAGTCAGGGCAGGAGTAGAAGGAAAGAGCAGATGAGGAGTTGGTGCAGGGGAGAAGGATTCACATTTTTGGATCATTGGATCTCTCCTGGGGTAGAAGTGAGTAAAAAGTGAGGTCTGCAGATGCTGGAGATCAGAGCTGAAAATGTGTTGCTGGTTAAAGCACAGCAGGTTAGGCAGCATCCAAGGAACAGGAAATTCGACGTTTTGGGCCAGAGCCCTTCATCAGGAATGAAGGGCTCTGGCCCGAAACGTCGAATTTCCTGTTCCTTGGATGCTGCCTAACCTGCTGTGCTTTAACCAGCAACACATTTTCAGCTCTGGGGTAGAAGTGAGCTGTACAAAGAAGACGAATTGCACTTGAATTGGAAGGGGACTAACATACTGGCAGGGAGATTTATGAGAGCTGCTCAGGAGGATTTAAACTAGGAAGGTGGGGGTAGTTTGAAAAAGAGATCAATCCAAGACTTGTACAGTTAGAAAAAGGAGCGAGTCAAAGAGTCAGGCCGGGCACAAACAAAGCAAAGAACGAGTGATAAAATTAAACTGCATTTATTTCAATGCAAGAGGCCGAAATGGGGAGGCAGATGAACTCAGGGCATGGTTAGGAACATGGGACTGGGATATCATAGCAATTAGAGAGACATGGCTCAGGGGTGGACAGGGCTGGAAGCTGACGTTCCAAGATACAAATACTACAGGAAGATAGAAAGGGAGGTTGGGGGTGGGGGGGGGGGGGGGGTTTGTTGCTGTTGATAAGGGATAGCATTACGGCTGCATTATTTCTGGGAATGCACCCAGGGAAGGTTATTTGGGTGGAACTGAGAAATGAGAAAGGAATGATCACATTAGTGGGATTATAGAGCCCCAAAATAGTCAGAGGGAAATTGAGAAACAAACTTGTAAGGAGATCTAAGTTATCTGTAAAAATAATAGGGTGGTGATGGTAGGGGATTTTAACTTTCCAAACAAAGACTGGGACTACCATAGTGTTAAGGGTTTAGATGGAGAGGAATTGTTAAGTGTGTACAAGACAATTTTCTGATTCAGTATGTGGATGTACCTGGTAGAGAAGGTGCAAAACTTGACCTACTCTTGGGAAATAAGACAGGGCAGGTGACTGAGGGGTCAGCAGGGGAGCACTTTGGGGCCAGCGACCATAATTATATTTGTTTTAAAATAGTGATGGAAAAGCATAGACCATCTAAAAGTTAAAGCTCTAAAGAAGAAGAAAGCCAATATTTGGCAAGAACTTTCAAAAATTGATTGGGGGCAGATGTTCACAGATAAAAGGGATGGCTGGAAAATGGGAAGCCTTCAAAAAAATGAGACAACGAAAGTCCAGAGACAGTATATTTCTATTAGGGTAAAGGGCAAGGCTGGTAGGTGTAGTTGCTGGATGACGAGAGAAATTGAGCTTTGGTTAAGAAAAAGAAAGAAGTATATGTCAGGTACAGACAGCAGAGATCGAGTAAATCCTTAGAAGTGTACAAAGGCAGTAGGAGTATTCTTAAGAGGGAAGATCCGGAGGGCTGAAAATGTGTTGCTGGAAAAGCGCAGCAGGTCAGGCAGCATCCAAGGAACAGGAGATTCAACGTTTCGGGCATAAGCCATTCTTCAGCCATTCCTGAAGAAGGGCTTACGCCCGAAACGTCGAATCTCCTGTTCCTTGGATGCTGCCTGACCTGCTGTGCTTTTCCAACAACACATTTTCAGCTCTGATCTCCAGCATCTGCAGACCTCACTTTCTCCTCGAAGATCCGGAAGGCAGAAAGGGGACATGAGATAGCTTTGGCAATTAGGGTTAAGGAGAATCCAAATGGATTACATTAAAGGACAAAAGGGTAACTAGGGAGCAAATAGGGCCCTTCAAAGATAAGCAAGGCTGCCCATGTGTGGAACCATAGGAGATGGGGGAAGATACTAAACAAGTATTTTGCATTAGTGTTTACTGTGGAGAAGGACTTGGGAGATATGGAATGTGGGGCAATGGATGGTGACATCTTGAAAAATGTCCATAATTACAGAGGTAGCGGTACTGGATGTCTTAAAACATAAAAGGTGGTTAAATCCCCAGGACTTGATCAGGTGTAATCTATAACTCTGTATGAAGCTAGGAAAATGATTGCTGAGATATTTGCATCATCAATAGTCACAGGTGAGGTGCTGGAAGACTGGAGGGTAGCTAATGTGGTGCCACTGTTTAAGAAAGGTGCTAAGGAAAAGCCAAGGAACTATAGACAGATGATCCTGACATCGGATGTGGGCGAGTTGTTGGAGGGAATCCTGATGGATAGGATTTACACATATTTGGAAAGGCAAGGGCTGATTAGGAATAGTCAACATGGCTTTGTGCATGGGAAAGCTCTCACCAACTTGATTGAGTTTTTCGAAGAACTAATGAAGAGGATTGATGATGGTAGAGTAGTGGATGTGATCTATACAGACTTCAGTAAGGTGTTCGACGAGGTTCTTCATGGTAGACAGGGTAGCAAGGTTAAATTTCATAGAATACAGAGAGAACTAATCATTTGAATACAAAACTGGCTCAAAAAAGGTAGAAGTGTGGATGGTTGCTTTTCAGACTGGAAGCCTGTGACCAGTATTGTGCCACAAAGATCGGTGCTGGGCTCACTGCTTTGTCATCGATATCCAAATCATTTATGTGAACAGAGGACGTATAGTTAGTAAGTTTGCAGATGATACCAAAATTGGAGGTGTAGTGGACAGTGAAAAAGGTTACCTCGGAGTATAAAGGATTATTGATCAGATTGGCCAATGGGCCAAGGAGTGACAAATGGAGTTTAAACGTAGATAAAATGTGAAATGCTGCTTTCTGGAAAGGCAAATCAGGACAGGACTTATATACTTAATGTTAAGGTCCTGGGGAGTGTTGCTGAACAAAGATTTTGAAATGAAAGTTCATAGCTCCTTGAAAGTGAAGCTGGTGTTTAGTATACTTTCCTTTATTGGTTAGAGTATTGAGTATAGGGGTTGGGAGGTCATGTTGTGGCTGTACTGGACATTGGTTAGGCCACTTTTGGAATACTGCATGCAATTCTGGTCTCCCTCCTATCAGAAGGATGTTGTGAAACTTGAAAGGGTTCAGAATAGATTTCCAAGGATAGTGCCAGGGTTGGAGGATTTGAGCTACAGGGAGAGGCTGAGAGGTGACTTTATAGAGGTTTATAAAATCATGAGGGGCATGGATAGGATAAATAGACAAGGTGTTTTCCCTAGCGTGGGGGAGCCCAGAACTAGAGGGCATAGGTTTAAGGTGAGAAGGGAACAATTTAAAAGGGACCTAAGAGGCAACTCTTTCACACAGAGGGTGGTGCATGAATGAGATGAGCTGCCAGAGGGAGTGGTGGAGGCTGGTATAATTTCAATGATTAAAAGACATCTGGAAAGATATGTGAATAGGAAGGGTTTGGAGGGATATGGGCCAAGTGTTGGCAAATGGGACTCGATGAAGGTCAGATGGACGGGTCGGTTTCTGTGCTGTATATCTACGATTGTATGACTCTACTACAAAACCACACAGATAACTTCCCAGAATTCCAATCATGGATCCACTCTGAATCACTTATCCCTGTGGTAGAGGTTAATTGGAATATTTAGGTGATTCTTATACAAATTAATTTTTAGCTTCTAAAAACTGGCCATTTAGCCCAGAGGTCCTTCTGAACATTTTAAATTTATTAAGCTAATGCAATTTTTAACATGTTTACTGTCTACAGATCTCCAGCTAAATGAAGAGTACCTGTTATCTTCATGGCTTTCACCCTCCTATTACCTTAGAGCTGTTTATTAGTTCGTCAACCAGGTGTTCCCATTTATCTTACATTTAAAATCTTAAATTTAGTGTCATAGAGCCATAGAGATATACAGCATTAAAAAGACCCTTCAGTCTAACTCGTTCACACCAACCAGATTAGAATTGATTAGATTATCTACAGTATGGCAACAGGCCATTTGGCCCAACAAGATCACACCGACACGCCAAAGACTAACCTGCCCAAACCCATTCCCCTACATTTACCCCTGACTAATGCACCTATTCTCCACATCCCTGAACACTATGGGCAATTCAGCACGGCCAATTCACCTAACCTGCACATCGTTGGATGTGGAGGAAACCAAAGCACCTGGAGGAAACCCCCACAAACATGGGGAGAATGTGAAAACTCCACACTGACACTCACCAAAGTGGGAAATGAACCCAGTCTCTGGTGTTGTGAGGCAGTGCTAACCACTGAGTCACTGTGCCAACATCCTAAGTAGATATCCTAAGTAAATCTAGTCCCATATCCCTCTAAACCCTTCCTATTCATATACCCATCCAGATGCCTTTTAAATGTTGTAATTGTACCAGCCTCCACCATTTCCTCTGGCAGCTCATTCCATACACTCACCACTCTCTGATGAAAATGTTGCCCCTTAGAACCCTTTTAAATCTTTCCCCTCTCACCATAAACCTCTAGTTCTGCACTCCTCTACCCTGGAGAGAAGACCTTCCCTATTCATGCCCCTCATGATTTTATAAACCTCTGCGAGGTCATCCCTCAGCCTCTGATGCTTCAGGGAAAACAGTCTATTCATCCTCTCCCTGTAGCCCAAATCCTCCAAACCTAGCAAGATCCTTGTAAATCTTTCTGAACTCTTTCAAGTTTCACAACATCCTTCCGAAAGTAGGGAGATCAGAACTGCATGCAACATTCCAATAGTGGCTTAACCAATGTCCAGCACAGCCACAACATGACCTCGCAACTCCTTTACTCAATGCACTCACCAATAAAGGCAAACATATCAAACGTCTTCTTCACTATTCCGTTGAGCGGAGAGTCCAATTTCAATGAACTATGAACCTGCACTCCAAGATCTCTTCATTCAGCAACACTCTCTTACCATTAAATATACAAATCCTGCCCTGATTTGCCTTTCCAAAATGCAGCATTTCACATTTATCTAAATTAAACTCCATTTGCCACTCCTCTGCCCATTGGCCCATCTAATCAGGATCCCACTGTACTGAGGCAACCTTCTTCACTGTCCACACCTCCAATTTTGTGTCATCTGCAAACTTACTAACTATAGCTCCTATGTTAACATCCAAATCATTTATATAAATGACGAAAAGTAGTGGACCCAGCACCAATCCTTGTGGCATCTCACTAGTCACAGGCCTCCAGTTTGAAAAGGAACCCTCCACCACTACTCTCTGTCTTCTACCTTTGAGCCAGTTCTGTATCCAAATGTCTAGTTCTCCCTGTACTCTACGTGATCTAACTTTGCTAACTGGTCTACCACGTGGCACCTTGTCAAACGCCTAACTGAAATCCATATAGGTCATGTCCCCTGCCTTCAATCCTTGTTACTTCAAAAAACTCAATCAAGTTAGTGTCAGAGATGATTTCCCACACACAAAGCCATGTTGACTATCTTTAATCAGGCTTTGCCTTTCTAAATACACAAATCCGGTCATGATTCCCTCGAACAACTTGCCCACCACTGATGTCAAGCTCTCTGGTCTATAGTTTCTTGGCTTTTGCTTACTACCTTTCTTAAATAGTGGTACCATTTTACCAACCTAAAAAAGTCATACTCCTACAACTAAAGGTTTACTTCCAAAAGACATGTGTTATATGTGCGAGACAGAATTATTTAATCTTCCCAATATTTCACTGGATGAAACTTCTGCACAGTACTGCAAGTCAAATTAGCTAATTCAGCAAAAATATGGGTTTCAAGAACATAGAAGAGTTTAGCACAGAACAAGCCCACGATATTGTGCCAAGGATTAATCCTAATGTAAAATAAAATAACCTAACCTACGCACGCCTCAATTCACTGCTGTCCATGTGCATGTCCAGTAGTCATTTAAATGTCCCTAATGACTCTACTTCCACCACCATTGCTGGCAACACATCCTATGCATTCACAACACACTGTGTAAAGAAACTACCTCGGACGTTCCCTCTATACCTTTCTTCTAATATCTTAAAACTATGACCCCTCGTGCCAGTCAATCCTGCCCTGGGGAAAAGTCTCTGGCTATTGACTCTATTCGTGCCTCTCATTACCTCATATACTTCAATCAGGTCACCTCTCTTCCTCCTTCTTTCCAGAGAGAGAAGTCTGAGTTTAGTAAACCTCTCTTCATAAGACAAGCCCTCCAGTCCAGGCAGCATCCTAGTAAACCTTCTTTGCACCCTCTTCAAAGCTTCTGTACCTTTCCTATAGTAGGGCAACCAGAACTGGACACCATATTCCAAGTGTGGTGTCACCAGAGACTTGTAGAGCTGTAGCAAAATCTCGCAGCTCTTAAACTTGATCCCCCTATTAACGAAAGCCAAAACACCATATGCTTTCTTAACAACCCAATCCACTTGGGTGGCAACTTTGAGGGATCTATGTACTTGAGCACCCAGATCCCTCTGTTCCTCCACAACGCCAAGAAACCTGTCTTTAATCCTATATTTAGCATTTGAATTCGACCTTACAAAATGCATCACTTCTCATGTATCCAGGTTGAACTCCATCTGCCATTTCTCAGCCCAGCTCCGCATCCTGTCCATGTCACGTTGCAGCATGCAATAGTTCTCGATACTATCAACGGCACCTCCAACCTTTGCATCATCTGCACATTTACTAACCCACCCCCAACCTCCTCATCCAAGTCATTTATAAAAACTACTAAGAGCAGAGGCCCAAGAACACAGCCCTACAGGACAACACTGACTTCCAGGCAAAATGCTTTCTATCTACAACCACTCTCTGCTTTCTGTCAGCCAAACAATTCTGAATCGAGATTGCCAAATCTCCCTGTATCCCATCCTCCTGACTTTATGAACAAGCCTACCACGGGGAACCTTATCAAATGCCTTGCTGAAGTCTATATACACCACATCCACTGCTCGACCTGTCTTGTCACCTCCTCAAAGAACTCAATAAGATTAGTGAGGCATGACCTGTCCCTCACAAAGCCATGCTGACTACCTTTAATCACGCTCTGCTTTTCCGAATAGTCATAAATCTTATCCCTCAGAATTCTTTCCAAAACCTTGTTGACCACAGACATATGACTGACTGCTCTGTAATTGCCAGGGATTTCCCTATTACCCTTCTTGAAAAGAGGTACAATTTTCACTTCCTTCCAATCCTCCTGTACAGCTCCCCTGGAGTGTGAGGAAGTAAGACCTTCGCCAGTAGCTTAGCAACCTTTCTCACTTCCCGGAGCCACCTTGGATAAATCTGTTCTGGTCCTGGGAATTTATCAATCTCAATGGTTTTCTAAAGTTTCCAGCACATAACCTTCAATCTTGATCTGTTCAAACTTGTAACCCAGTTCCTCAAAGTTCTCATTCACAACAAGGTCCCTTTCCTTAGTCAAAACGGAAGCAAACAAAAAAAACCTCATGGCTTCCCCTATCTGCTCAGGCTCCGCGCATAAGTGCCCTACACTATCCCTGATCGGCCCTACCTTCTCCCTGATCATCCTCTTATTCCTCATGCTGAGAAAAGTGCCTTTGGGTTCTCCCTAATCGTTCCTGCCAAGTCGTTTTCATGCCTCCTCCTGGTTCTCCTCAGTCTATATCGGAGCTCCTTTCCAGCAAGCCTGTAATCCTCTAAAGCGGTGCTAAATCCTTAGCTTCTTTCACTTGACATAAGCTGTCTTCTTCCTTTTGAAGAGAAGCTCCTCTGTTCTCATCGTCCAAGGCTCCTTAATCTTACCCCCTCTTACCTGACTCAGGAACAAATTTGTGCATCATTCGCAACAACTGCTCCTTAAACAGTCTCCACATGTCTGCTGTGTGCTTTCTGTGGAACAATTGCTCCCACTCTGTACTTCCCAACTCCTGTCTGATCAGGTCATAATTTCCTTTTCCCCAATTAAATATCTTCCCTTGGTAACTACTCCTTTCCCTTTCCAAGACTATGGTAAACAAGAGGCAGTTGTGGTCACTGTCACCAAAGTTTCTCCCACCGCGAGATCTGGCACCTGTCCTGGCTCATTACCGAGCGCCAAATCCATCGACCTGTCGACATACTGAGTAAGGAAACCCTCCTGAACACCCCTGACAAAAACGGTTCCATCCAAACCATCTGCACTAAAGGAGGTTCCAGTCGACATCGGGAAAGTTGAAATCACCCATAACAACAACCCTGCTACATCTGCATTTCTCCAAAATCTGCCGGCCTAGGAGTTCTTCAATCTCTCTATTGCTATTAGGTGATCTGTAGAAAACTCCCAATGACGTGGCTGCACCCTTGCTGTTCCTAACTTCTACCCATACTGACTCAGTAGACGAACCTTCCTCAACAACCTTCGTTTCTGTAGTTGTGATGCACTCTGATTAGAGCTGAAAAGGTGTTGCTGGTTAAAGCGCAGCAGGTCAGGCAGCATCCAAGGAACAGGAAATTCGACGTTTCGGGCACAGGCTTGTTGAATTTCCTGTTCCTTGGATGCTGCCTGACCTGCTGCGCTTTAACCAGCAACACATTTTCAGCTCTGATCTCCAACATCTGCAGACCTCACTTTTTACTTGAAGATTATGCACTCTGATTAGCAATGATACACCCCCTCCTCTTTTTCCACCCTGTTCTTTTTAAACATTCTAAGCCCTGGAACATCTAGCAACCTTTCCCGCCCCTGTGAAACCCACATCTCCATTATAGCCACATCATCATTGCCCCAACTACTGATCCATGCTCTAAGTTCATCACTCTTATTTCTGGCACTCCTTGCATTAAAGCAGAAACACTTTTACCGATCCCTTGGTTTCATCATGTGAGAAAACTTCCAGATAGATTCATTACATCCTGTCACTGTCCCCATCTACAACTGTCCCCCTCCCAGATATGCAGCTGATTCCTACTCCCTTGCCAAACTAGTTTAAACCCTCCCAAACCACACAAGCAAATTTCCCACCCAGAACATTTGTGCCCCTCCAGGTCAGGTGCAACCCATCCTTCATGTACAGGTCCCACCTTCCATAAAGGCATCCCAATGGTCTAGGTATCTGAAGCCCTCCCTCCTGCACCAACCTCGCAGCCATGTGTTAAGCTGCATGCGCTGACTGTTCCCCACCATCTCGTGGCACCAGTAGCAAACCCGAGATTGCTACTCTACTCATCCTGCTCTTCAGCTTCCAACCTAGCTCTCTGTAGTTACTTTTCAGATGTTCAATCCCTTTCCTGGCTATGTCATTGGTGCCAATATGTACCACGATTTCTGGCTTCTTCCCCTCCCCCTTCAGAATCCTGTAAACCCAATCGGCAACATCCTGGATCCTGGCACCGGGGAGGCAACATACCTTCTGGGAGTCCTGTTCCTGACTACAAAATCTCCTGTCAATCCATCTAACTATTGAGTCCCCTGCCAATAGCGCTTTTCTATTTGCTCCCTTCTCTGAGCCACAGTGCCAGGCTCAGTGCCAGAGACCTGACAACTATGGCTTCCCCCGGTAGGCCTTCCCCACCAGCAGTATCCAAAAAGGGTATCCTTATTGCTGTGGGGAGTGGCCAAGGGAATCCCTGCTCTCTCTGTTGGTTCCCTTTGCTCCCCCTGACTGTAACCCAGCTGTCCTTATCCTGTGTCTGAGGAGTGACCATCTCTTTCAAGAGTTGTCATAGGGTTGTGTACCAGCTTACATTGGAAATTGAAAGCTTTGCTTCTGGATGATGTCACCAAGGAAAGCATTATGAGCATGGTGGACAATGGGGACCCAGTAAATGTGGTATATCTAGATTTTCAAAAGGCATTCGAGAAGATGCTGCAGAAAAGATTGCTGCATAAGACTAAGATGCATGGTGTTATGGGCAATGTGTTGGCATGGATAGAGGATTGGTTAACTAACAGTAAGCAAAAAAATGTGGATACATGAGTTGGCTTTTCTGGTTCGCAGTGACTAGTAATGTACCTCAGGGATCAGTATTGGGACCGCAAATATTCACAATTTACATTGATGATTTGGAGTTGGGCATCACATGTAGGGTGTCAAAGTTTGCAGAAGACACTAAGATGAGTAGTAGAGCAAAGTCTGCAGAGGACTGTGAAATTTTGCAAAGAGACATAGATAGTTTAAATGAGTGGGCAAAGGTCTGGCAGATGGGAGTACAATGTTAATAAATGTGAAATCATCCATTTTGATACAATAATAGTAAGAAGGATTATTATAGAGTCATAGAATGGTTTAAAAAAAAATTGCTGTGTGCTGCTGTGCAGAGGGACTTGGGTGTCCTTGTGCATGAATCACAGAAGGTTGGTCTGCAGGTGCCACAGGTAATTAAGGAGGAAAATGCAATTTTGTCCTTCATTGTTGAAGGGATTGAGTTTAAAACTAGGGACATGATGTTGCAGCCGTGTAGGATGCTGATGAAGCCACACCTAGAGTAGTGCATATAGTTTTATTCTTCTTGAGAAAGGATGTACTGACACAAGACGTACAAAGGAGGCTCACGAGGTTGATTCCAGATTTGAGGGGTTTGGTTTATAAGAGACTGGGTAGACAGGGATTATATTCATTGGAATTTAGAAGTCTGAGGGAGGAATCTTATAGAAAGATATAAAATTATGCAGGGGATAGGATAGAAGTCGAGAGGATGAAACTGGCAGGTGAAACTAAGACAAGAGGGCATAGCCTTAAAATTAGGGGGAAGCAAATTTAGGACTGAATTGAGAAAGAACATTTTCACCCAGAGATTACAGCAGGACACCTAAACTACAGTTCTGTTCACGGATATTTATTTTTCATCAAGGGTTATCTGACCATAGAGTTCAGTTCACCCAGTTGGATACATGGCTGGTTTGCAGTGCAAAATCATGCCCACAGAGGCTTAATTTCTGTGCTGGCACCCCTTGCCTGAGGTGTGGTAACGCTCAAGTTAAACCATCACCAGTTGTCCCTCTCTGAAGACAGAGTAGTCTTACGGTCCTCTGGGACTTTATCTTTATCTGATCATAGAGGCATAGAGACAGAGACATAGAGCACGGAAACAAACCCTTTGGTCCAAGTAGTCCATGCCGACCAGATATCCCACCCCAAACTAGTCCCACCTGCCAGCACCCGGCCCATATCCCTCCAAACCCTTCCTATTCATATACCCATCCAGATACCTTTTAAATGTTGCAATTGTACCAGCCTCCACCACTTCCTCTGGCAACTCATTCCATACACGTACTTCCCTCTGCGTGAAAAAGTTGCCCCTCAGGTCTCTTTGATCTCTTTCCCCTCTCACCCTAAACCTATGCCCTCTAGTTCTGGATTCCCCCACCCCAGGGAAAAGACCTTGTCTATTTACCCTATCCACTCCCCTCATGACTTTATAAGCTTCTAGATGGTCACCTCTCAGCCTCTGATGCTCCAGGGAAAATCAGCCTCTCCCTGTAGCTCAAATCCTTCAATGCTGGCAACATCCTTGTAAATCTTTTCTGAACCCTTTCAAGTTTCACAACATACTTCCAATAGGCAGGAGACCAAAATTGCAAGCAATATTCCAGAGGTGGCCTGACCAACGTCCCGTACAGCTACAACATGACTTCCTAACTCCTGTACTCAATACTCTGACTAATGAAGTAAAGCATATCAAACATCATCTTCACTATCCTATCTGTCTGTGACTCCACTTACAAGGAGCTATGAACTTGCACTCCAAGGTGTCTTTGTCCAGCAACACTCCCTCGGACCTTACCATTAAGTGCATAAGTCCTGCTAAGATTTGCTTTCCCAAAATGCAATAATTCACATTTACCTGAATTAAACATCCATCTGCCACTTCTCAGCCCATTGGCCCATCTGATCAAGATGCCCTTGTAATCAAAGGTAACCTTCTACTACACCTCCAAATTTGGTGTCATCTCCAAACTTACTACCTATACCTCTGATGCTCAAATCCAAATCATTTATATAAATAACGAAAAGTAGAGGATCCAGCACCGGTCCTTGTGGCACTCCACTGGTTGCAGGCTTCCAGTCTGAAAAACAACCCTCATCATCACCCTCTGTCTTCTACTTTTGGCAGTGGTCAATTCTTCCATTTCTGCTCCAAAAGATGAGGATATCAGTTAACTGGGAAAAAAAAGGAACTTCGTACTTTTTAAAACAAAACTATCAATGAATTATTTTTGAATTGTAGTCCATTCTGCAGATAAATATGCAACAATATAAATTTACATACTGCTTGCTCTTGTGGTTGCACTATTTTGGTGCTGTTGTGGATAAACATAGAATGATAGGATATGCTAGCCAATCATGGAACCTATTGTAATGTGGTCTTCAGTTTATGTTTATCCAAAAAAATGGCATGTCTGACAATAATATACATTCACGAAATGATTGGCTAATTGACGTGTTAAAGTCCAAGAGTAGAACTTGAACTCACAACACTATGATTGCATGACATAGTCACAACTACAAACCAAATTCTTGATATCTCAATTCTGCACCAAAACTTCAGTTCTGCTGTTAAATGTATGAAATAGCTTTGTTTCAGTTGCCATTTAGTACCTTCTCAGTGGCCTAACAAAACATTCTGCAATATTTGGTAATACAATATGTGATAAGTATACAAAGAATGAATGTGATTTGTAAAACAACACCTGGACTCTTTTATTCCTGATGAAGGGCTTTTGCCAGAAACGTCGATTTTGCTGCTCGTTGAATGCTGCCTGAACTGCTGTGCTCTTCCAGCACCACTGATCCAGAATCTAGTTTCCAGCATCTGCAGTCATTGTTTTTACCTCTAGATTGCAAGTCTACCCTCTCAAATTCTTGTTTAAAAACACGTGGTTGCAAACAGTTGTAACAGAATTTCCTATAGCAGGTAGGGGGCTACAAACTGCTGCATAAAATACAAAAAGTATGTTAAAGTATGGGACAAGGACAACACTGTATGCAAGTTAAAGAATAAATTTGTCTCATACAAACAAACATTCTTTGAATCTGGTGCTTTTTGTCGGTGTAAAAGAGATCAAAGAACCCTGCTCTGCAGGTTAATTTTCTGGAAGCATTCTGAAAGAATCATATAGCACAGAAACAGCCTTTCAGTCCAACTCATCTATGCTGACATGGTTTCCTAAACTGAACTTGTCTCATTTGCCCATATCCCTCTGTGCCTGTCTTATCCATGCACTTGTCCAAATGCCTTTTAAATGTTGTATCTGTACCTGCATGTAGCACTTCCTCTGGCAGCTTGTTCCATATACACTTCACTTCTGTGTGAAAACATTGCCACTTAGGTCCCTTTTAAAATCTTTCCACTTTCATCTGAAACTTGTGCCCTCTAGTTTTGGACTCCCCTATCCTGGGGAAAAGACCTTCGCTATTCACCTTGCTTATGCTGCACCTGACTTTATAAACCTCTATACGGTCAGCCCTCATCCTCCAATACTTCAGGGAAAATAGCCCCAGCTTATTCAGCCTTTCCTGTACCTCAAACCCAAAACATTTGAATGTTGGTTCAAATATTTTTCAACACTTGGAGATTAACTTAGATGGAGCTATCCAATAAACTGGTTTTCTCTCTTCATCTCTAGAGGCATAAAATGTTTAGAAAACTTTAGGTCACATACATTAGATTAACCCCATGCAAAGAAAATGAACGACCACTGTCAAGATAATCTTGTTTCAGAAATTTTTTTCTGCGGTCTTGTCATTCTTATTCTTTCATGGAATATAAGTGTTAATGGTAAGAATGCTATGTCTCACACACCACTAATTCCCCTTGAACAGATGGCTTGCTAGCCCATTTCAGACAGTAGTTAAAGATCAATCACATTCCAGTGGATCTGGTGTCACATGTAGGCCAGACCAAGTAAGAATGGCAGATTTCCTTCCTTAAAAAGGACATGAGTGAATCAGACATTTTTTTCCACAACAATGATGGTTGCAATGGCCAATACTCAAATTAGTTTTTTATTCCAGATTTTATTATACTAATTTAAATTTCCACCGGCCATTGTGATCCAATTTGAAGCCAATTCCCCAGATACTGTAAATAATGTGCTCGATTGCAAGTACATTACATAACCATCTTCCTCAGTTCATGCACCATCTTTGAGTAAAAGGGCAGGCTGCCAATCTGCTCTCTTAGGCCCAATCCCACTCATGAATAGATTGCTAGTAGATGCTCCCAAATAGTTAAGAGGAATTGGAAGTAAACTAACAGCAGCATTCAATAACTACAAGTTAGTATCCTCAAATTCAATTCCTTTCCTGCTCTCCATTAGACTTCATTGCTTATTTCAATAAGACGCCAGCCTTCTACATTTCAACCTGCTTTTCCTTCTTACCTACATTCAGCTGAATGGTAATTTAGAAATCTCAAGAGAAAACTCAAAACAACAGAATAATGTAGTAGCTTGGGTAACGAGACACAGGAAAGAACAAAATTTAACAGTGGTAATAGTACATCTGCAAATAATGTCCACATAATTACTTTAAAAAGGCACTTGATCTGAATCCCCAATATTGGCAAACAAATGAACAATTTAGATTTCATCACCATTAGAGACCTATATACAAGGTAACCTTTCCAAAAGACAAAAAAGGAAAAAAAAAAGGAATAGCCTTGATTCAAGAACCTAAGAAATAGGAGTAGGAGTAGGAGTTGGCGTACAGCCCTTCCAAGTGTGCCCCCCAGACTCCAAGATCATGGCTGATCTTCACCAGGTTTAAACTCATCAAGAATGCACTATTTCAAAAGTCTATCTACCTCCTCTCCAAATACTATCAATGATCTAGGGACACAGAATTCTCCAGACAAGCATTCACTATCTTTATGCAAGATGAAGTTGCCATAAACCAGAGGACCACTGGACTGCTCTTTCAGACACAGATTGTGAAAGGGGAAACAACAACAAAAGAGGGTGCGAGCAAGCAAAAGATAGAGAACACGAGCAAGAGATGGCAGGTGTTTAACCAGAGGGTCACTACATCAGACGAGGGGTGCGGTTGAATAGGACAGTCAATCTCAGCTGATGTGGGGGATTGAACCCACGCTATTGCCATCATTTGAAACTAACTGACTCCCAACACTCAATCACTAGCAGACATTCCTTTGCATGTCAGTTTTAAATGAGCATCCCTTACTTTATAATTATGTCTCCAGTTGAAATAGCTTTCTTGTCAAGCTCCCATAAAATCATGTACTTTTCCATAAGATTACCCCTCATTCTTCTAAACTGCAATGAATAATGGCCTAAACTGTTTCATCATTCTTGACAAATCAACCCCATCATCCGAGCAATTAGTCTAGTGGAGCTCTTTTGAACCGCCTCCAATGATCATATGTCTTTCAAACCCAGGAACCAAAACCATTCACAATACTCCAAGTACAGCCTCATCAACACTACATACAGTTATAACAAGACTGTCTACGACATTAAACACCAAGTGCCAGGTTCTTTCCCCACCCCCCCCCACCCCCCCTCACTCACTCAACCTATCTATATTCCCTTGTAGATTCCTGTATCCTCATCAAAAAAAAACCTCTCCCACCTATTTTTGTATAATAAATAAATCTGGAAACATTCACTGTCTCTTCTCCAAGTCACTAATATAGATGGCAAATAAGTGGTTTTAAGATTATCTAGTGGAGTGCCACAAGGATCAAAGTAAGGATGACAATGACAATAACGTGAAAGGATCTTGTTCAGAAAATGAACCTAATCCAAATTAGAAATAACAAAGGTGTGATAACTGTACTGGAATAGTTTATAGGTTTTATAACAAGGGTTATGCTGTTCGAGAGAGAATTAAGCAAGAAATAATTGGAGCTTTAAACAAAGGCAATGTCTTAATCATGGGTGACTTCAATTTTCATGCAGACATAAATCAAACTGACAAATGTTATTTCAAGTTAAGTTCATGGAATGCTGCTGAACAGCTCCTTGAGCAATACATTGTGGAAGCAACTAGGGATAAAGTGATCTTAAATTTTGTTTTGTGCAAAGACACAGATTTAATTAGTAATCTCACAGTGAAAAAAAATCTTCAAGGGAAAATTGGTCATAATGCAATTGAATTCCATATAAAGTTTGAAACGGGCATGATCCAAACAAGAACTCTAAACTTAAACATTGTCTATTTATTCCCATATCTTAGTCCAGTGGAAAATATTTTATAAATAAATTTCATTTTGAGGCAAAAATTCAACAAGAAAGGACTGTGACTTTCTAAGGAAGTTCATGATTATACACCACTCCTTTTAATCTGATACTGTGTGGCAAAGAATACCAGTAGGCCTGAGGATTGGGAGCATTGACTATCTTTGTGCCAGTAAATACAAGTTACATACCAGAAAAAGGGTAAGAAAGGCACTTATATAGTAAGGAACTTAAAATAACTAGCATCAGACAAAATTATTGGGGAAGCTCAAGGAGCTAAAATCTGAAAGATACTTTTGACTAGCTGGCCTAAACTTTATCATTTGAAAAATGGTAGCTGCAGAAATAGATGAAGAGCTGGTTGGACTTTCCAAAGTCCCTAGATTGTTCCATGGTCCTCGCCCATTTGGAGTTAGCAAATGTCACTCCTTCATTAGAGGAAAGAGTGAACTATCTTTTAGCTAGTCCAACATCAGACTCAAACATTTTCCAAATGACTACCTTTATTAGAGTCGGAACAATGCACTTAAATTATTGTATAATCATACAAAGTCAATACAGAATCACAGAATCCTACAGTCTAGCAGGCCATTCAGCCTATCGAGTCCTCACCGACCCTATAAAGAACATCCCACCTAGACCCACACTCCCTGTAACCCTGCAGCTCCCATCTCTAATCCCTCTACCCAGCACATCCCTGGACATTGTGGGCAATTTAGCACAGTCAATGCACCTAACCTGTACTGAGGAAGGTAACCAGAGCACAATGTAATAGTTCTGGCTAGATACCCAACAAAAGTGAAGCAAATCTGCTTATTCTCTTCTCTCTATCTCAGGGAGATGAACACAATCTTTCGCACTCCAACTGCTACAAATCAATTAAATTTTCAAAGGATCTTGTGGTCCTTACAGCCTGCCTCACATTGCATCATTACACAAAATCAGAACAGTGTTTTGCCACTACATATTTTGTTGGGGTCCTCAGGTCAAATCGTTGTACCTAAACAATTAGATCCACATGCAGTGTGTTGCACATGATTTACTGCCGTGCAAGTGGTGAACTAGGGTACTCCCATTCACAATTTTACATTAACTTTGATATGATACAAGAGCCATGATGGTGAGTGAACAAAAACTGCATAAAAAATGTTTGTGGTGCTCATGTTTTGCACCACTGCAAATCCTGTAATGAAACTTGCCACTCTATCTGTGGAATTTCTATTATCAAATAACTCATCAAAACAACTCATTAGGCGGAAGTGGGTACTGCAGATGCTAGAAATTAGAGTGGTGCTGGAAAAGCACAGCAGGTCAGGCAGCATCTGAGGAGAAAGGAAAAAAAATTGATGTTTCGGGCAAAAGCCCTTCATAAGAGAAACAAGTCATTAGTCTATTGTTATTGCCAATGCAGCCCCAATTTCAACCTAGGAATAAAGTATAAAATTGCAAGAGCAGCATGCAATCACTAGAACATACCTGCATTCTGGCGATGTGTAACAAAGACATTAAATCAAATTACTGTGTTACTTGGAAATAAGTGGCATTTAAAGATTCAAAGCGCTTTCTTGGAAAAATGAAAGTTTCCAAAGTTTTGACGATTTTAGCTTATACTAAAATTCAAAAGAAATGAGCCAACATGTGCTCTATGTCAGACACAACCACGTAAACTCATAGTTGAGCCCATGAGTAGATAAATTAGTATACTGCTCTTTTTCATGTAAAAGTAGTGGGTAGATTTACTGGACTGAGTAATTAGTGCCAACGTAAAGAATGAGAGAGAGAGACAGAGAGAGAGACCGAGAGAGAGAGAGAGAGACACAGACAGACAGACAGAGACAGAGACAGAGAGAGAGAGAGAGAGAGAGACAGAGAGAGACACTTAACAAGTTCTGTAGCAGTGAATATTACAAGTGATGGTTTTTTTTCCCAAGTATCGAAACCATAATCAACTCCGGCAGCAGCTGACAACTCTCATGCCCGCAACAGAAAAGTTGTCAAACCTTTCAGCTGCCACTTTCACTAATTAGAATGATGGGTTTCTTACTACAAACTCATCAGATGAACTACGTTGCATAATGCTACAGCACCAATCATAACCTGACTTTTAAAAATACAGTCATCCATGGGAATTATATACAATTCAGAATTACTCTCTGTCAAAGGACCAAAAGAGATATAAAAGCAGCAAATGGGAAAATTCTAGGCTCTCTGCATCCAATTAAAGTAGTTTCAGTCATTACCAACAATACCAATATTTGACATCAGGATAGTGTGACCATAAAGAAGCTAGAAAACCCCACCTCTTTATATCACAACAGTTTCACATCATTTAGTTTAAAGTACAAATGAAATTAATGAATGGTCATAGACTCAAATCCCACTTGACAAAACAAAACCTAGTGTATTTGATTGCAGTTGAGGAAATGCCATTTTTGGTTGATACAATAATCTGAGTCTGTCCTATGAAGCGGTTTTCAATTATTTGATGCCAATTACTTTTGAACAGCAGATATAGAAACCCTAGTGTCGAAGTCAATTTTACAGCTCAACCAATTTCACTAAAAGATTATCAGGCAATCACTGCATCATTGTTTCATATAGCCTTACTATGGATGGATTAGTAGTAAAAAGTGAGGCCTGCAGATGCTGGAGATCAGAGCTGAAAATGTGTTGCTGGTTAAAGCACAGCAGGTTAGGCAGCATCCAAGGAACAGGAAACTCGACGTTTCGGGCCAGAGCCCTTCATCAGGAATGACTAATATGGATGGATTAGTTTTTGTATTTCCTATATTACAAAAGCTCTTCAATAACTCATTTTCTGGGAACAACTAAAGAAGCAATGTAAACGTTCTTGTTGTCTCACAAATGATCAAACTCCTCATGCAACATGCATTATTGAGATGTCAAGCAGAACTGTGTGCAAGTGTATATTGGATACTAAATCAAATTTTGCTTAATCACTTCCATTAGTTTCAGAATGTTCTTGTTTATTTTCCAGTAAGCTTTTGTACTCAGGTATGTATCAGCCTCAAATACTAGAGTTCTTTCTGATATCCAGTTGCTGTATCAAACTTAAACACAAATGTCTTTCTTCCCCTGCCTTGAGGAATCAATGATCAAATATTGCATAGCAAGCTTATGCACTGCTGTGAAAAATCAAGTTCAATTTTTAATGATCAATTCTTCTGCAATCTCCACCACTGGGATTTTCCATTTCTCACAGCAACAATTTTGTTGTCTATCAAGTGGATTGCCAGTTTAATGGTAAATACTAAATGCACTTTAAGCAGAAGAAAGCTTTTTCATTTCAAGCACAATATATAAAGCTTGGAAATAAATTCAAAGTGTAATTTTCTTACAATATATTTAAACTAGATCAAAAGTCCACTGTACAGTAAAGAAAACTTTTGGTTGAAATTACATGCTTTTAGGTTTATTTTGGATATTCGCTGAGTTCTTTCAGCAAGTTGGCAGGTTTAAATTTCACTTAGGTTTGATACACAGATATGTTTATCAAAGAGAAAAGCCAAGCTAAAAGAAAAAAGTTGACTACATTTTTCAGAATCTTACCAAGCCCCAAACAAATAGCAAGGTTTACAAATCCTTAAGTTTAGATAAAGGCTGCATCTAAAAAAATTCCATCAAGATCAAAATATCTTGCATTTCTTTTAAATTACACAACACCTAAGTTTTCATTTAGATCAGTTATCTACTAACCACAAAGACAAATTATTTTTGTTTGCTTTAACAGATTATGCGATTTTGGAGGGGAGAATAGCTACAATGAATCTGCATGGGTACATTCTCCATGTTCATTAAAGCTCACTTAGCAAGTTGCTAGTACTTTTGAGCAATCAGTCAAAACAGATCAGCGTGAAGAGTATGGTCTTACACGCATGTATCATTCGACATTTTGCAACAAGATTGTGAGCAAACAAATTGCAGTTCTAAATCTTAGATAAACGACTGCATTCAATTGGTAAAACTACATTTTATTTTGTTTGCCACAAAGCGGATACTATTGGAAAAATAAAAATCAAAACAACGAATGGAATACATTAACACAAATGGTTCAATCTGGTATCAGGCGCAAGTTTTATCAGGCAGGACTCAAGGCGGACAGGGCAATTTGACTGCTAAATTCCAGCCTCCTGCCTGTCTATTTTAAATTCCAACGTATAAGCTGAAGAACTTTATACACCCATGTGTAAAATAAAGATACATAAACCACCTTGGATGGTATCGCTTTCCAATGACATTGCAAACATGTAAACAAACATTTGGGGGAGGGGGCGGAAACCTCCACTTTTAAGCCACGCGCCACCTTGAAAAAGATTCACATAACAGTTTCATAAAAACTTAAATAATCGCTTTCCGCGTGGCAATTTTTAAAAATGAAAAAAAATCCAGAACACTCTGAAGCATACTCAATGCCAAAAAAAATGACACGACATTCTGAAGAGATTAACTTCAAAACGAGACAAATATTGACGATATTTAAGAAACAGAGTGAACAGTCACAAAACAACTGGAACACATCCTAAGATTGACTGTAAAGTGAGATCTTCACCTATACATTGGCCGACAGGAGTACTGTATGGGTTACCAATGAAGAACTCCATCTTGACGCTTCCTCCACAAGCATCCAATGGATATAGGTGACGTCAACTTCGCTTCAACCGAGCTTGGTAGCGCGAGCAGAAGCCCGTTCCTCTCTCTTACTGATTGGTCAGAAGCCCGCATGTCCCCGCCTTCACCGCCTTATCTCATACACTTATTGGTCAACCGCCATGTCAATCAAACGTTCCAGCAAGTTAGTTCGTTTTCGTTTTTGGATGATTGTTTTGCCTGTCCCATCACCCTTAAACTTATATTTTAAAATGAGAAAAATTTTGTTTTAAAATTTCTTTTGTCAGTAATACTACATATTAGCAGTTGAACCGGTACGAATCCTTTCTTCATGATGTTGCTGATGAAGAGGGTGGCGGCCTAGGTCACGTGATGTTTATCCTAGCAACCGAGAGAAGCTCGGCTCAGCGTCACCTCAATGAAAGAGTAAACAGAAGTGGCTGATTATATACAGGTAAACGTTAACATTATTAACAGGGTAAGTAGTGTTTCTACCCAATACAGACTTAAATAGTCAATATGTCTGCTTTGAGTAGATTTTCAACTTGTAAGTCCAGTGGTGGATGTATGATCACTCAAAAGCAACTCAGCGGATCGGACATGGAATCGTACAGCATGGAAACAGACCCTTCTGTAAAGGGCTTATGTCCGAAATCTCGATTCTCCTGCTCGGATGTTGCCTGACCTCTTGTGCTTTCCCAGCACGACACTCTCGACCCTTCGGTCCAACTGGTCCGTACCGATCAGACATCCTGTTCTGATCTACTCCCATTTACTAGCATTTGGCCCTTATCCCTCTAAACTTTTCCTAGGAACATCTCTTGCAGATGCCCTTTAAATCTTGCAAATGTACTCACCTCCATCACTTCCTCTGATGAAACTATACATTTCGAAACCAACAGCACTTAATACAAGCCTAAAGAACTTCAAATGGAATGTGGACTCTTCAAAGTGCCAATGTATTTGATTATATTGAATCTGCATCTCAGAAAGGCTGTTTGGCCTAATTGGTCTGCAGTCACTCAAACCTCCACCTTTAGGGGTGCAAAATAAGGGGTCTCCCATTTAAGAGTTGAGGTGGAATTTCTTCTCCAAGGGTAATTTGTAGACAGTGCTGAAAATGCATTGCTGGAAAAGCGCAGCAGGTCAGGCAGCATCCAAGGAGCAGGAGAATCAACGTTTCAGGCCTAAGCCCTTCTTCAGGAAATATGTAGACAGTTCCTATAACAAACAAAACCAGAAATAGCTGGAGAAAGCCAACAGGTGTGGCAACATTTGTGGAGAAAAAATAGAGTTAAAGTTTCAGGTCCTGTGATCCTTCTTCATAACTGGGACCGGCTAACTACTTTTAAGTTTGAAGATGGTTCATAGAACATGAAGCATTAACTCTGTTTTCTCTCCATAAATGCTACCAGACCTGCTGAGTTTCTACAGCACTTTTTGTTTTTGTTTGTTCCAAATGTCAGTATGCATACTTCTTTGTTTTATTTTACATAGTTTCTATGCTCGACGCTAGATTCCCGAAACAACTAGTCTACTCAGAAAATGATTGCCATAGAAGACTTTAAGCACCACAGCAGAAATACTTTGTGAGCCCTGGACTGTGAACGACCAAAACATGGAAGGCTCACCCCAAAAGGCTTTGAGAAAAAAACAGAAAGTGCTGAAGAAAGTCAGCAGCTCTGGCAGCATCTGTAGAGAGACAACAGCACTAATGTTTTTATGTTCAGATACCCTTTGCCAGAGCTCCTGGTCTGATAAGGGTCACAAGACTGAAAACACAAACTTCAGTTTTTCTCTGCACTGATGCTGGTAGATCTGCTGAGTTCCTCTAGCACTTTGTTTTTGTTTGTTCCTGATATTTAGGTTCCACAACTCTGTTTTATTTAATACATTGTGAGACCTTGTCAGGAATGATAAAGGTGAAGATAGGTATCACAGGGAGCGTACAAACCTCCAAACATCCCTTCTATTGATTCCTTCAAACTTCATATGTAGCGAGAGTGGCACAGTCCAGAGATCATATGTTGGATGAAGCCCAATGCAGGCAGACAGAACAACATCTCATTTTTCTGTTTTGATACTTTAAAACTTGCAGTAACCAACATTGAATTCCCCAATTTTAGACCACGACTTTTACCACTTTTGTTTATCCTGACCAGCATCCCTCCAGTGTTTTGTTTGTATAAGTTAGCTATCTACAGAGCTGGCTTATTTTTGCCAATAATGCCTACACTTTATCGATATCTCAACTACCTTGAGCAATCAGTATCATCAATTTGATTTGTATGTCTATAATGTGTGTGTTAAGGAGTGATGGACATGGTTTAATTTCATTTTTGAATTCTGTAGATGGTACATGGTTTTAATTCAAAATAGATTGAATTCACCTTCAGGATTGAATATACCTTCAGATCGATAGATAGGTTGACTCAAGGGGAGGCCATATTGGACTACGTAGATAGACTGGCTGGAGGGAAGGCCATATTGGATTTGGTGCTTGACAACAAACCAGGCCAGGTGTCCCATCTCTCGTTTGGAGAACATTTAGGTGACAGTGATCACAACTCCCTGACCTTTACTACACTCATAGAGAGGGATGGGAGTAGACAGTATTGGAAAGTATTTAATTGGGGGAGGGGGAATTACAATACTATTAAGCAGGAACTGGAGCACCTAAATTGAGAGCAGATGTTGTCAGGGAAAAGCACAACAAAAATGTGGAAGTTGTTTAAGTACTTGCTGAAAGGTTTGTCCCACTGAAGCAAGGAAGGGATGGTAGGTTGAAAGAACCATTGGTGACAAGGCATGTGGAACATCTAGTCAAGAGGAAGAAGGAAACTTACTGAAGGTTGAGGAGGCAAGGATCAGACATGGCTCCAGAGGGTTACAAGGAAGGAACTGAAGAATGGACTTCGGAGAGCTAAAAGGGGGTATGAAAAAGCTTTAGCAGGTAGGATTAAGGAAAACCATAAGGCACCCTACACTTACGTCAGAGGATGGCCAGAGTGAGGGTAAGGCCAACCAGGGTTAGTTGAGTAAACTTTTGTCTGGAGTCAAAGGAGGTAGGGGAGGTCCTGAATGAATACTTTGCTGAATATTCATGACTGAGAGGAACCTTGACATTTGCAAGGACAGCGTAAACAGACTGATATTCTCGAACAGGTTGATGTTAAGAAGGACAATGTGCTGAAAATAAGGACAGATAAATCCCCTGGGCCAGATGGGATATACCCATTACTACAGGAAATGAGGGAAGAGATTGCTGTGCATGTGGCAATGATCTTTGAATCCTCACTGTCCACTGGAGAAGTACCAAATGATTGGAGGGTGGCAAATGTTATTCCCTTGTTTAAGAAAGGGAATAGGGATAATCCTGGGAACTACAGATGTCTTACATCTGTGGTGGGCAAGATTTAGAGAAACAGGATTTATGATTAGTTGGAAACTATAGGTTGATTAGAGATAACGTGGCTTTGTGAGGGGCAGGTCATGTCTCACCAATGTTATTGAATTTTTTGAGGATGTGACAACACACATCGATGAAGGTAGAGCAGTGAATGTGGTGTGCATGGATTTTAGCAAGGCATTTAATAAGGATCATCATGGTAGGCTCATTTAGAAAGAAGGAAGCATGGGATACAGGGAAATCTAGCTGTCGTGATACAGAACTGGCTGGCCCATAGAAGACAGGGGGTGGTAGTAGATGGAAAATATTCAACGTGGAACATGGTGACCAGTGGTGGTCTGCAGAGATTGTTTATGGGGCCGCTGCTCTTTGTGATTTCTGTAATTGACTTGAATGAGGAAGTGGAAGAGTGGGTTTATAAGTTTGCTAATAACACAAAGGTCGGTGGAGTGGTGAATAATGTGGAGGACTGTTGTAGGTTGCCACGGGACATTGACAGGATGCAGGACTGGGTTGATAAGTGGCAGATGGAATTCAACCTGGAAAAGTATGAAGTGATTCATTTTGGAAGCTCGAAGTTGAATGCAGAATACAGGGTTAAAGGCAGGATTCTTGGCAGTGTGGAGGGACAGAGTGATCTTGGGGTCCACGTCCATCGATCCCTCAAAGTTGCCAACCAAGTTGGTAGGGTTGTTAAGAAGGGCATATGGTGTGTTGGCTTTCATTAGCAGGGGGATTGAGTTTAAGAGCTGCGAGGTTATGCTGCAGCTCCAAAGACCACACTTGGAATATTATGTTTAGTTCTGGTCACCTCATTATGGGAAGGATGTGGAAGCTTTAGAGACAGTGCAGAGGAGATTTACCAGGATGCTGCCTGGACTAGAGGGCATGTCTTATGAAGAAAGATTGAGGCAGCTAGGGCTTTTCTCATTGTAGTGAAGAAGGAAGAGAGGCGACTTGGTAGAGGTGTATAAGATGATGAGAGGCAAAGATGGAGTGAATGGTCAGAGATCTTTTTCCCAGGTTGGAAATGGCTATCATGAGGGGGCATAATTTTAAGATGATTAGAATAAGGTTTCAGGGAGATGTCAGAGGCAGGTTCTTTACACAGAGAGTGTGGATGTGTGGAATGCACTAAACGAAAGTGAGGACTGCAGATGCTGGAGATCAGAGGCTAGATTAGAGTGATGCTGGAAAAGCACAGCAGGTCAGGCAGCATCCGAGGAGCAGGAAATGAGTCAGGGACCTCCGGCGTGGAGAGATAAATGGAAGGGGGGTGGGGCTAGGGTGAAGGTAGTTAAGAGTACAATACGTATATGGAGGTGGGATGAAGGTGATAGGTCAGAGAGGAGGGTGGAGGGGATAGATGGGAAGGAAGATTGGCAGGTGGGACAGGTCATGAGGATGGTGCTGAGCTGACAGGTTGAAACTGAGGTAAGGTGGGGGAAGGGGAAATGAGGAAACTGGTGAAGTCCCATTGATGCCATGGGGTTGAAGTGTTCCGAGGTGGAAGATGAGGCATTCTTCCTCCAGGCACCAGGTGGTGAGGAAGTGGCAGTGGAAGAGAGGACCTGCATGTCCTCTGCAGAATGGGAGGGGGAATTGAAATGTTGGGCCACGGGGTGGTGGGGTTGATTGGTGCGGGTGTCCCAGAGATCTTCCCTAAAGCACTCTGCAAGAAGGCGTTCAGTCTCCCCAATGTAAAGGAGACCACATCTGGAGCAACGGATGCAATAAATGACATTGGTGGGTGTGCAGGTGAAACTTTGATGGATGTGGAAGGCTCCTTTGGAGCCTTGGATGGAGGTGAGGGAGGAGGTAGATAAGTACATAGAACATTACAACACAGTACAGGCCCTTTGGGCCTCGATGTTCCGCCAACCTGTCATACCAATCTGAAGCCCATATAACCTACACTATTCCATGTACATCCATATGCTTTTCCAATGACGACTTAAATGTACTTAAAGTTGGCGAATCTACTACCGTTGCAGGCAAAGCATTCCATATCCTTACTACTCTGAGTAAAGAAACTACCTCTGACATTTGTCCTATATCTATCACCCCTCAATTTAAAGCTATGCCCCTTCGTGCTGGCTGTCACCATACTTGGAAAATAGCTCTCCCTGTCCACCCTATCTAACCCTCTGATTATCTTATATGTCTCTATTAAGTCACCTCTCAACCTTCTTCTCTCCAGCAAAAACAGCCTCAAGTCCCTCAGTCTTTCCTCATAAGACCTTCCCTCCATACCAGGCAACATCCTAGTAAATCTCCTCTTCACCCTTCCAAAGCTTTCACATCCTTCTTATAATGCGGTGACCAGAACTGTACACAATACTCCAAGTGCGGCCGCACCAGAGTTTTGTACAGCTGCAGCATAACCTCATGGTTCCGGAACTCGATCCCTTTATTAATAAAAGCTAAAACACCGTCTGCCTTCTTAACAACGCTGTCAACCTGGGTGGCAACCTTCAAGGATCTGTGTACATGGACACGGAGATCTCTCTGCGCATCTACACTACCAAGAGTCTTACCATTAGCCCAGTACTTTGCATTCCGGTTACTCTGACCAAAGTGAATCACCTCACACTTGTCCGCATTAAACTCAATTTGCCACCCCTCAGCCCAGCTCTGCAGCTTGTCTATGTCTCTCCGTAACCTACAACATCCTTCGTCACTATCCACAACTCCACCAACCTTAGTGTCATCTGCAAATTTACTAACCCACTCTTCTCCGCCCTCATCCAGGTCGTTTATAAAAATGACGAGCAGCAGTTCACCCAACACCGACCCTTGCGGTACACCACTCGTAACTGGACTCCAGGATGAACATTTCCCATCAACCACCACCCTCTGTCTTCTTTCAGCAAGCCAATTACTGATCCAAACTGTTATATCTCCCACAATCCCATTCCTCCACGTTTTGTACAATAGCCTACTGTGGGGACCTTATCAAACGCCTTGCTGAAATCCATATACACCACATCAACCGGTTTACTCTCATCTACCTGTTTGGTCACCTTCTCAAAGAACTCAATAAGGTTTGTGAGGCACGACCTATCTTTCACAAAACCATGCTGACTATCCCTAATCAAATGATTCTTTTCTAGATGACTATAAATCCTAGCTCTTAGAACCCTTTCCAAGACTTTACCAACAATTTAAGTAAGGCTCATTGGTCTATAATTACCAGGGATGTTTCTACTCCCCTTCTTGAACAGGGGAACCACATTTGCTATCCTCCAGTCTTCTGGCACTATTCCTGTAGACAATGACGATTCAAAGATCAATACCAAAGGCTTGGCAATCTCCTCCCTGGCTTCCCAGAGGATCCTAGAATAAATCCCATCCAGCCCAGGGGACTTATCTATTTTCACACTCTGCAGGATTTCTAATACCTCTTCCTTGTGAAACTCAATCCCACTTAATCTAGTAGCCTGTATCTCAGTATTCTCCTCGACAACATTGTCGTTTTCTAGGGTGAATACTGTCAAAAAATATTCATTTAATGCTTCCCCTATCTCCTCTGACTCCACACATAACTTCCCACTACTATCGTTGATTGGCCCTAATCTTATTCTCGTCATTCTTTTATTCCTTAAATACCTGTCGAAAGCCTTGGGGTTTACCCTGATCCTATCAGCCAACAACTTCTCATGTCTCCTCCTGGCTCTTCTGAGCTCTCTCTTTAGATCTTTCCTGGCTACTTTGTAACCCTCAAGCGCCCTAACTGAGCCTTCACATCTCATCCTAAATAAGCTGCCTTCTTCTTCTTGACCAGAGATTCCACTTCCTTTCTAAAGCTCTCTACAGCTTCCTCCCTGCCTGACAGGTACATACTTATCTAGGACACACAGGAGCTTTTCCTTGAATAAGCTCCACATTTCTAATGTGCCCATCCCCTGAGGTTTCCTTCCCCATCCTATGCTTCCTAAATCTTGCCTAATCGCATCGTAATTGCCTTTCCCCCAGCTGTAACTCTTGCCCAGTGGTATACACCTATCCCTTTCTATCACTAAACTAAACATAACAGAATTGTGATCATTATCACGAAAGTGCTCACCTACTTCCAAGTCTAACACCTGGCCGGGCTCATTACCCAGTACCAAATCTAATGTAGCTTCACTCCTTGTTGGCCTGTCTACATACTGTGTCAGGAAGCCCTCCTGCACACACACTGGACAAAAACTGACCCATCTATAGTACTCGTACTATAGTGTTCCCAGTCAATATTTGGAAAGTTGAAGTACACCATGACAACTACCCTGTCTCTGTCACTCCTATTGAGATTCATCTTTGCTATCCTTCCCTCTACATCTCTGGAATTATTTGGAGGCCGAGAGAAAACTCCCAAGAGGGTGACCTCTCCTTTCATGATTCTAACTTCAGCCCATACTACCTCAGTTGACGGGTCCCCAAACATCCTTTCGCAACTGTAATACTGTCCTTGACCAACAATGCCACACCTCCCCCTCTTTTAAATCTTCTCTGTTCTTACTGAAACATCTAAATCCTGGAACCTGCAACAACCATTCCTTTCCCTGCTCTATCCATGTCTCCGAAATGGCCACAACATCAAAGTCCCAGGTACCAACCCATGCTGCAAGTTCACCCACCTCATTCTGGGTGCTCCTGGCATTGAAGTTGACACACTTCAAACCAACTTCTTGCTTGCCGGTGCCATTTTGTGTCCCTGAAACTTGATTTCGGACCTCCCTACTCTCAACATTTTCTGTACTCGGACTACAATTTTGGTTCCTGTTCCCCTGCTGGATTAGTTTAAACCCACCCCAATATCCTTAGCAAATTTCCTCCCCAGGATATTGGTACTCCTTTGGTTCAGACGAAGACCATCCTGCTTGTAGAGGTCTCACCTACCCCAGAAAGAGCCCCAATTATCCAAGAATCCAAAACCCTCCCTCCTGCACCATCCCTGTCGCCACATGTTCAACTCCTCTCTCTCCCTATTCCTCGCCTCACTAGCACATGGCACGGGCAACAAACCAGAGACAACAACTCTGTTCATTCTAGCTCTAAGCTTCCATCCTAGCTCCCTGAATTTCTGCCTTAAATCCCCATCTCTCTTCCTACCTATGTTGTTGGTGGCTATGTGGACCACGACTTGGGGCTGCTCCCCCACCCCCTTAAGGATCCCCAAAACACGATCAGAGGCATCACGAACCCTGGCACCTGGGAGGCAAACACCAACCGTGATTCTCTCTTGTCCTCACAAAACCTCCTATCTGTCCCCCTAACTATGGAGTCCCCAGTGACTGCTACTGCTCTGCTCCTCTTCCCCCTTCCATTCTGAGCAGCAGAGACAGACTCTGTGCCAGAGCCATGTGCCTCACTGCTTTCCCCTGATAATTCGTCACCCCCATCAGTATCCAAAACGGTATACTTATTGTTGAGGGGAATGGCCACAGGGGGTCCTTGCACTGCCTGCCAGTTCCCTTTCCATCCCCTGACTGTAATCCATCTGCCTTTTTCTTGTACCTGAGGAGTGACTACCTCCCTGTAACTCCTCTCAATAACCCTTTCTGCCTCCCGAATGATCCAAAGTTCAGCTCTAGCTCCAGTTCCCTAACGCGGTTTTCGAGGAGCTGGAGTTGGGTGCACTTCCCGCAGTTATAGTGGTGACCCTTACCTCCCACATTCTGCAGGAGGAACATTCAATTCCATTCCCACTATTCTAAATTCCCAAAGAGACTGTTGAAAAATAAGGAATAAAAAATAAACTCGTTACCTTACCAATCTGGTGCAAAGGATGGGTGGGAGACACTCCCAAGTAGTATTTCGGGTAACGCAACCACACAAATAATTGACTTCCTAGAAGTCCTTCGCTCCTCCCTCACACCTCTCAGCAAATGGAGGTCCCGATGCCTGAAGTAAGGTTTTTAAACAGTTCGACTCACCTTCCCAGAAGTCCTTCGCTCCTCCCTCGCACCTCTCGGCAAATCTGCAACTGTAATACTGTCCTTGACAAACAGGTGGGTGCAGGGTTTGCAATTCCTGCGGTGGCAGGGGAAGGTGCCAGGAGAGGAGGGTGGGTTGTTAGGATGCATGGATCTGGCCAGGTCGTCACAGAGGGAACGGTCTTTGTGGAAAGGGGTGGGTGGGAAATATATCTCTGGAAGTGGTGGAAATGTCAGCAGATGATGTGCTTTAAGCGGAGGTTGGTAGGGTGGAAGGTGAGAACCCAGAGGGTTCTATCCTTGTTGTGTTTGGAGGGGTGGGTTTTGAGGGCAGCGGTGTGGGACATGGATGAGATGTGTTAGAGGGCATCATTGACCATGTGGGAAGGGAAATTGCGGTCTTTAAAGAAGGAGGCCATCTGGTGTGTTCTGAGGTGGAACTGGTCCTCCTTGGGGCAGATACGGCAGAGGCAGAGGAATGGGGAATACAGTAACTATGGAAGGTGGACTGTCCTATGTGGACTGCCAGCAGTGGTAGTAGAGTCAGATACCTTAGGGACGTTTAAGCAACTCTTGGACAGGCATGTGAAAGATAATGTAATGGAGGGTATGTAGGTTAGTTTGATCTTAGAGTAGGATGAAAGGTCGGCACAACATCAAGGGCTGAAGAGCCTGTACTGTGCTATGTTCTATGTAAATAGTTCCATGCATGAGAAACAAGGGTAGAAGAGAGAAAAATAAGGGGCTATTGCTGAGCACAAAGTGCCCTGCGACACAAGAGACAGAAACAAATTCATTTCGCAGGGCAAACTGAAAGTTTCTTTCAAAGACAAGCAAGTCATTCGAGAAAAAAACCTCTAGCATCAGCAGTGTCGTTTCGCACTCTCAAAATAAATGGGGCAGAAGAAAAGAAATCCTGAGTGATTTAGAAATAAGTAAACAGAAAACTTCAGAATGAACTATAGTCATGGCAACTGAAAAATGAACAATAATGTGGAGACAGTGTGATATTCATTAAACATTTTATATCTGTAAGGTTGCCATTGAGGGAAGTAGGATTGAATGTCTATCTTTGATATTTGTAATAAGACAATTTAAATAATTATTGTTAGTAGTGCAGTGGTTAGTGTTTTGCTCCTTTTGTGTAATCACCTTGTTCATTTGTTAAAAGTACTTTGATAGCCTTGTTAACATGATCATTGACCACAATGATGAACAAAAAGCAGGTTTCACACTGGAATCTGATTTATACAGTAATGCCACAAATCACAAAATTTCATTGTTGCTTTTACTTTTCCATCCTCTCAGTAGAGCTCACTTTCATGTTAATAGCATCAGAAAATAGTCATAGAGTTATACAACATCAAAACAGACCCTTCAGTCCAATTCGTCCATGCCAACCAGCTTTCCCAAATTATTCTAGTCGCATTTGCCTGCATTTGGCCCATATCCTTCTAAATCTTTTCCTATTCATATGCCTGTTGAAATGTCTTTTAAAAGTTGTCACTTCACCTACATCAACCATTTCCTTTAGCAGTTCATTCGATATACACACCACACCCTGTGTGGAAAACAGCCCCTGTGGTCCCTTTTAAATCTTTCCCCTCTCACCTTACCACTGTGGCCTTGTATTTTCCCTAGGGCAGGGGAAACTACTTTGCTATTCACCTTATCAATGCCCCTCATGATTTTATAAATTTCTATAAGGTGACCCTTAACCTCCTACGCTCCAGGGAAAAAGTCTCAGCCTATCCAGCCTCTCCTTTATAACTGAACCCCTCTAATCCCACTAACACCTTTTGAAAATCTTTTCTACACTCATTCCAGTTTAATAATATCCTTCCTTTAGCAGAGCTTCACCAATGTCTTATACGGCTACAACATGCTGTCCCAACTCCTACACTCAAACGTCTGATCAATGAAGGCAAGCATGCCAAACGCCTTCTTCACCACCCTGTCTACCTGTGATGCCACTTTCAAGAAACTATGTACCTGAACCCATTGGTCTCTCTGTTCAACACCATTCTCAAGGGCCCTACCATTAACTGTACAAGTTCTGCCTGATTTGTCTTACCAAAATGTAACACATTAGCAGATGGAGTTTAACTTGGATAAATGCAACCTCCACCCATGGTCCAGCTGATCAAGATCCTGTTGTACTCTTAATTAACCTCCATCACTGTATTTATACCACCAATTTTAGTGTCATCCACAACCTTACTAACCGTGCTCCATATATTGTCATCCAAATCATGTACATAAATGATGAAGAACGATGGTTCCAGCACTGATCTCTGCAGTCACATCTTCAAAAAACTCAATCAAGTTTGTGAGATATGATTTCCCATGCACAAAGCTTCACATCAGACAACGTGTGAAGTCAGGAACCTCAGATTAAATGCTGTCTGACTTACTGAATATTTCCAGCATTTCCTATTTTTATTTAAGATTGCTAGCATTTGCAGAATTTTGTGTTGTTTCAGTAATGCATTATGTGGTGCAGGTATCAACCAAACCAATAAATACATCTAAGTGTTCAACAGCAAGACTGCCAAAAACGACACATTTTTCTATTCCCTAACTAGGAAACACTGAGGAAATTGAAGGCAGGCAAGTCCTACTGGATATTTTTAGTAACGCATAAAAATTTCAAGAAGCATTTAAATATCTTGCAATTTACTACTGTTAGTTTCTGCATCATTTAAAAAAAATTAAATAACAATTATTTTGCAAGACTCCATTGTCAAGCAAGTGGAGAGGGAAAGTAGAGTTGTTTAATCATCAGTTAAAACGTGTGGTAATATATGAGGGAGACATACACTTTTGCTTTGCTTCTTTGCAAAGGAAGATGAATGCTCTCTGTGACAACTATTGATCATTGCAGCAACACTAGACATTTGTTGTCTGTTCCTTATAATGTAATGCATGAGATGAATATTCCTTCTAACATATACCTTTTTTCATCTCTTAAGTAAATACAACCATTCAAAATGAGCCGACTTTATAAAACAATTGAGCCCAGTGTCATTGATGATGAAATGCTTGAAGAGGCAGTGAAGAAACAGGGACCGTCAGGAAGAGCTGGGCAAATAGCCCAGTTAGAAGGAATTGAATTCAAAGATGTAAAACATCTTCAACTGGATTACAGAAGTATGCTTTAGATCAATATCTTTTATGACCTAGATAAACAGGATGTTCGTAGATTGTATTATTGATAAAATAATTTACAGAGAATGAATACTTGCATATTATATACATATTTGAAAAATAACTCATTTGATCTGAATGCCTGTGATTATAACTTTGACTGCTAATTTAATTTAAATTTATGAAGTCAACTGAATGTAAAAAATATATCTCAGTGTTATTCAGAGATGGGAGGCCTGAGGAAAAAGGAGCAGAATTTGACTTGTAGTCAGAATATTAGAGGTGGTAGCCAAAAGCTTGACTTAATAAGTGGGTTTTTAAAAAAAGATTTTGAAAGACAGAGAAGTGGAAAGAGAGGTTTAGGGAAAGTGTCTCAGATAATCAGGCTAACAAAGCTGAAGGCACTTAGGTGAAGGAGGGCAAGTGTCAAAGTTTTGACACTGCAGAAAGCTGCAAACTTTTGATGGATTGACAAAGCTGGAATTATGTTTAGAATAACCGGATATTTGAAAGAAAAATAATAACATAGAAGTGGGCATCAAGTGGTCAACTGGAATAAATTCTAAATTGGAATTATCTTGAAAAGCAGTCCTGCCCCCAAAGAAAGTATTTGTACAGATATTTATTTTATCATTATTTGTGTTCTAAAATCTCTGATTGATCTCCCTGTTCAAGATATACTGAAGATTGATAATCTGTGGCAGTTCAAAACACTGACCAAACTCCAGTTAGACAATAACGTAATTGAAAAAATTGAGGGACTGAACACTCTGACCAACATCATGTGGCTAGGTAAGTGCTAAAGAACACAGTACAATCAAATATCTTAGCTTTGCTATTGTTCAGCTATATTTTCGCTAATGAAAAAGACAGCTGTGGAAATGACAAATCAGTCTTTAATTAATTGAATGGCAGACCAGAATTACTTAATATGTTTTTCTAATTCAGAATCACCATAATTGGACTTGCTGATGTGTTCCTGCTGGAAGTGGGTATGTGTCAGTTGAGTGAAAATTTAATTGTATCCTCCAGAGTGAATGAGCCAACCAGTGTGCACTATTTGGGTTCATACAAAAAGACTACTTGGGTAAGGAGGGCATTCAATGTCAATTAGAACAAACTCCAGACCTTGCTTTTTGAAAGACGAGGGGAAAACTGAAAAAAAAACTGAGAAATAGTTTTGCATTAGAAAAGGTGCTTTTTGCCCTCTGATTTGTGCAGAAGCAAGCAGGCCGCAAAATCAAATATTGAAAGTACTCCTGCCAGTTAACAATATGGAGATCAATAATTGTCTAAACACACAAATGATGAATACCTAGACAAGGTCCTGGAAAGCTGATAGTATCTTAGAACTGTAAACATAAAGGAAAGGAGTGTTGTCAGTGAGGGGAAATTGTTAATTTATTTTTCTTCTAGATTTGTCCTTTAATAACATTGAGATAATTGAAGGCTTGGATGAACTGGTTAAGCTGGAAGACCTCAGTCTGTACAGTAACAGAATTTCCAAAATTGAAAATATGGACTCATTAGTAAACCTGCAAGTCTTCTCTATTGGAAAAAATCACATCGATAAACTGGAAAATGTGAGCAATTTAAGTGGGGATTATAATTCCCTTCCGCCACCCAAAATATTTTTTTGATTTTATGATATATTCTTTCCAATGTTTAATATTACTATGCCATTTTCTAAATTACAAGAAATTTGTTCTTGCAGATTATCTATCTCAGAAGATTTAAGAGGCTGCGCACACTAAACCTAGCTGGCAATCCAATGTGTGAAGATGAGCAGTATAGCATGTACATTCCTGCCTACCTGCCTATACTGATGTATCTGGATTTCAGATTAATAGAAAAGACCACAGTGAGTGTTTAATAAGAATAGACCAGAGGTAAACTTTATGTTGGGTTGTAATGATATGCTAGGTGGTGATAATGAAGGACTTGTTTCATGTGACATAACACCTATTTTGCATTCAATTTTCTAAGTGTAGATAACTATTTAAACAAAATGAACTATAGCCAAATGTGCCCGCTGCTAACAATATCGAAGAGCTTCAGGTTTATGTCTTCTTGAGTGAATTCCAATCTTTTTGTACCACTAATGTAAACATATTTTCTGAAACTCTTCAGTGTTGAGAATCCCTGTTTCAACCATTTAATAAGTATTTGAAGCCAACAAATAATCTTTTATTCCTAACCATTAAAAATCTGCATTGCTAAGGTTTCTTTGTGTTGGGAGCATGATGTAAATCTTTAGCTTTCAAGAAACATTGGCCATTTGAACACTGTCAATTTTTTCCCCTAACCACTTCCTTTCCCTATGGCATTGAATCCTTGCTGATATAGGACTCTTAGCAATGGCACCCAGTCTTTTTTTTGTATGTAGAAATGACAGGAACCATTCTTATCTGGTCTGTTCAGTAACTGAATCCAGACCTCTCCAAGGTAGTGTTTGTTATGTTCACAGCCTCTGAAGTACCCTAATATTCCTCTAAGTGTAGATATTTTCCAGTAACCTGTTCAGAGACATCACAGGGAGAAGTTGAATAGGCTTGGGTTGTTTTCCCTTGAGCATTGGAGGCTTAGGGGTGACCTTACAGAGGTTTATAAAATCATGAAGGGCATGGGTAGCGTAAATAGATAAGATCTTTTCCCTGGGGTGGGAGAGTCCAGAACAAGAAGGCATAGTTTTAGGGTGAGGGGGAAAAATTAAAAAGGGACCAAAGGGGCAACTTTTACACATAGAGGGCGGTATGTGTATGAAATGAGCTGCCAGAGGGAGTGATGGAGGCTGGTACAATTACAACATTTAAAAGGCATCTGGATGGTTATATACATAGGAAAGGTTTAGAGGGATATGGGCCAAGTACTGGCAAAAGTGACTAAATTAGTTTAGGACATCTGGTTGGCATGGACAAGTTGAACTGAAGGGTCTGTTTCTGTACTGTACATCTCTATGACTCTATCTGGTCAACGCGGAACTTGAACCAAGGCCTCCAGGCTCAGAGGTAAGGATATTACCATTGCACCACAAGAACTAAGCCATTCTTTGGTGCCTTACCCTGGTGACCATTTTACATATTATTATGATAACTTTCTAACATTGATATGAATATTCCAGTACCTTTTAGAAAGAATCATACAACAAGATTTCACCTTTTAACATTTAATGGTTTCGAACAAACTACAATTAGTTTTGATTAAACATTACTTAGGAGGCAACTAACAGATTAAAGTTCAGAGCAGTTATTCCTTATTAACTCCTCGACATAATGGGAAGTTCTCAATGCTATGTTTATACATGCTGCTCTATTGGCAGAACAGTTGTCTTGTCTTTAAAAATCTCGAGTTCTTGGTTTTCGCAGGATCTCTTCTCCCTACCCTAACGTGATGAATTTTTCCATTCAACAAAGTCCCCCATCACTCAATGTTTCGAGCATAATCAAATGGATTTCCAGTAGCATGATGGGGTAAGAGTGACTGCCCTTAACACCAAAACAGCACTTGACTGAGTGTGACATCAAGGAGCCTTAGCAAAACTAGAGTTAGTGGGAATCAGGACCCCTAGCAAAACTGGAATCCATGAGAATTCACAGGTGGAGTCATACCTAGCACAAGGAAGATAGTGTGGTTGTTGGATTCAATCATCTCTGATTCAAGATATCACTTCAGGTGTTTCTTAGATTTGTCATTCCCAGGTAAGTTTCTTCAGTCTCCACAATACCACCAATCTTGATGTCATCTACAAACTTACTAACTATACCTCCGAAATTGTGACCTCGGCTCAACCATCTTCAGCTATCAATGACCTTCCTTCCATCATAAGGTCAGAAGTAGGAATATTCGCTGATGATTGTGGTATGTTTGATATCATTCACAACTCCTCAGATACTGAAGCAGTCCATGTCCAAATGCAGTAAAACCCAGAAAATATCTAGGTCTTTGGCTGATAACCAGCAAGTAACATTGACATTGTACATGTGCCAGGCAAACACCAACCCAACTAGAGCAAATTTAACCACTGTTCTTTGATGTTAAAATATCTTATGATTGCTGAACACCCCCTCCCCCCCCCCCACCTCTGCTCCTATTATCCGTACCTTGGGGGTTACTCTTGACCAGAAACTAATGGAATACCCGTTTAAATTGTGACTACAAAAGTAGGTTGGAAACTAAGAATCCTGCAGTAAATAACTTTCCTTCTAACTCTGAAAAGACTGTCCATTATTATCAAGGCTTAAGTCAGGAGTGTGATGAAATGTTCCTCACTTGCTTGGATGAGTGAAGCTCTAATAACACTGAAGAAATTTGCTATCATCAAATAGAAAGCATTCACTTGCTTGACACATGTCAACAAACATAGATTCTCTAACTTGATAGAAGTACATGAAATTATGAGAGGCATGGGTAGGGTGGACAGTCAGAGTTCTTTTACCCTGGATGGAAATGTCAAACACTAACAGGCATAAGTCTAGGGTGAGAGGGGAAAGTTTAAAGAAGAGTGCAAAGCAAGTTCTTTTTTTGGTAAAGGGTTGTAGATGCCCAGAACACGCTACCAGGGGAGACGATAGAAGTATATTTAATAGCAACATTTAAGAGGCATTTAGACATAGACATGACCAGGCAAGGAGTAGAGGGATATGGACCATGTGCAGGCAGATGGGAGTATTTTACCATGGTTGGCTCAGACATGGTAGGCCGAATGACCTGTTCCCATGCTATATTGGACTATGTTCTAATATGTGAATCTCAACCATGTGTTAATAGGCTTAAGTTAGGCTCCTCTCAGTGCACAAGTACCCTTACACAAGCCCAAGTTGCAGGCTACATGTACAAAGTATAAATATTTTCTTTGTCTACAAATGTCCAGGCCACCAAATACATTTTTAATCACGTGGAATTGATAGTGATTCTTTTTTCAAAAAAGAGAAGAAGAGACCAGTTGGTCAAGGCCATTAATGAGTAAAACTTAGAGAACAGAAAAGACCCAGGTTCCCCTATGATGAATTAGCAGATCTCAACAAAACCATAGGTGGAATGATGCAATTATATTGATGTCTTTGTAACGGGATGAAATTACCCATCGTTCCAGCTACTGAATGCTGTCCAGCAATCTCAGAATAAACATTGTCAAGAGAAAATGAAAATGAGAATACCAGTGATGTCTCCTGTCATCAAGTTGCCTATTGATAATTAATGAGTAGGTTCACAATGGATGGTAACCATTTATCTGTAACACCAGCAAGGAGCCCATTTCTATTAGCATTGGAGGAAGGAAAGAAATTAATAGGAAAAGGATCCCCATTTTTGTAAGTGAATGGTACTGTTTACTGGAGTTTAACAAAACTATTATTTCTATGTATCACCACAATTACAGTAGGACAGAGAAGAAAAAATAAGAGAATTTAAAAAATATATTTATTCTATCAGGGATGTAACATGCTGTGTGAAAGGGTCATAGACTGTGGGAAAGCATGTTAAGATCTGCCAAGCAGAATTCCAGACCTCAGCTACACCTCAGTAGGATGGTGCCAAGTTCAGACCTGAATCCACACACCAGCAAGAAGAGAATGCATCCTCAATGTTTTAACTGTAGCCTTTGCTCAATTTGTAGCTTTCTTGACTCTGAGTCAGTTGATAGAGTGGAAGCACCATTCTAGAAACTTACATATAAAATCTGAGCTGACACTCCAGTGCAATGCTGAAGGAATGTTGGTGGTGCTATCTTTTAAATATATTACTAAATTCAGGTCCTACAGTATTAGATGTTTCCGCTGGATCTAAAAATATCAAATCATTATTTCAAAGATGAACAGATTAGTTCCTTCTGGTGTTTTTGCAAACATATATCCCTTAACCAACATGACTAAAACAGATTATCTGCTCATCATTATTGGCCTGTTTACGAGAGCATGTATGCAAATTGGATGCCACATTTCTTGCATTACAACAGTGATTACATTTCAAAACAATTAATTGGCTATGAAGGGCTTTGCAACATCCTGAGGTCATGAAAAGTACTTCTTAAATCTTTAATTTTGAGGCGTCTAGATTCACCATTTTGACATAGATCAAAGTGCAGTTACCAGTCACATGCACTGTAATATTGATGATAGCTTACTCAGATATCAAAGGAAGTAGAAAAGAAAATATTGTTTGCAAAAGTCATGAATTCAAAAATCTCTATTTGTTATAGAAAGAAATTGCTTTAGAAAAGCATCACAGTGCTGTTGCAAATTTGATGTACCATGAAGACATAGCATTTAAAAAGCTCGAGAAGATAAGGTTACAAGAGGAGGAACTGGCTCTACATAAGGTAAGAAAGCCTCTTGTATAAACTAAGCATACATTAGCAATCACATCTTCACATAATCTTTTTTAGTGAATGTTCAGTTCCTTGTAATACATACTTCATTTCAAATTAATATCTTGATCTAATTCAGGGAAGCAATAAAAACAAACTGAAAGGGAAAAATCAAATCCACTGCGTACTTTTCTCCCTTAAGCCCTGTTCAGTGTCATTTACTGAAAAGTAACATGTGTGCAATGACAGCTCATTTCCAGATCAGAATTCAAAATTGAGAAAACAAAGATAAATCAGCAAAGGTTCTCACAATATCAGGCAAGAACATCTCCAATGAGATAAATATAACTGTTACGCCTTGATGTACAATGGTTTTGATGTCACTGAATCTCCATCCATCAGCGTCCTGAAGATTACCATTGACCAGAAATTGAACTGGATCAACCTTATAAATACAACAGTTATAATAGCAGATATGAAGCTAAGAATTCTGATGCAAGTAACTCAGTTCCTGAGTCCACAAAGCCTGTCCACCATCTACAAGAGATAGATTAAGAGTGTGGTGGAGTACTCATTGTTTCAATGAATGCAGCTTCAACAATACCCAAAGAGTTTGACACTGTCCAGGACAAAGTAACCTATTTGATCAGTACTCTATGCACCATCTTCAATATTTGCTCCCTGCCTATAATCAATGCACAGTGGCTGCAGTGTGTACCAACTACAAGATGAACTGCTGTAACTTGCAAAGTCTCTTTTCACAGCACCTTTCAAATGGTGTATAGGACACTGTTACCTGCAAGTCCCCTCCCTCGTCAAGTCACACACCACTTGCAACAATATCACATTTCTTCAAAATGGGTCAAAATCTTGGAACTCCTTCCATAAAAGCACTATAGGTCTACATGCACTAGATGGACTGTAACGGTTCAAAAAGATGACTCGCACTGTTGTGGTTCTGTTCGCTGAGCTGGGAGTTTTTGTTGCAAACGTTTCGTCCCCTTTCTAGGTGACATCCTCAGTGCTTGGGACCCTCCTGTGAAGCGCTTCTGTGCTGATTCCTCCGGCATTTATAGTGGTGTGTCTCTGCCGCTTCCGGTTGTCAGTTGCTGTCTGCTGCAGTGGCCGGTATATTGGGTCTAGGTCGATGCGTTTGTTGATAGAATCAGTGGATGAGTGCCATGCCTCTAGGAATTCCCTGGCTGTTCTCTGTTTGGCTTGCCCTATAATAGTGGTGTTGTCCCAATCGAATTCATGTTGTTTTTCATCTGAGTGTGTGGCTACTAAGGATAGCTGGTTGTGTCGTTTCGTGGCTAGTTGGTGTTCATGGATGCGGGTTGTTAGCTGTCTTCCTGTTTGTCCTATGTAGTGTTTTGTGCAGTCCTTGCATGGGATTTTTTCCATAGCCATCACACAAACTGGCTAAAGAGCTACAGCAGAAACTGAAACATCTGATCAGCGGATCCAGACACTCTGTACAGTCAACACAAGAATTCTTGGACATCATCAGAAATATACACATAGACAAGGAAGAAACCATGGTCTCATTCGATGTAACGGCATTGTTCACCTCTATTGACAAAACCCTAGCCAGAGAAACAATATCCAACCTGCTGGACATACAGAACAGACAACAGGATGTTGAACCTATTAACAAAGACGGCATACTTAAACTACTGGACCTGTGCCTCACAACACACTTCACATTCAACAACCAGATATATGAACAAATCAACGGAACACCCATGGGCTCACCGATCTCTGGACTCAGAGCAGAAGCAGTAATGTAAAGGTTAGAACAAACAGTCTTACCACAAATACAACCCAAACTCTGGGTCAGATACGTGGACGACACCTTTGTAATCATTAAAAACACAGAAATAGAGAACACACACCGGATCATCAACGCCACACTCACAGGAATCCGATTCATGAGAGAGGAAGAAAAGGACAACCAGCTCCCATTCCTAGACATGATGGTACAGAGAACCCTGAATGGAGAATTCAACACGAAGGTATACAGGACAGCCACACACATAGACCAAGTCCTGAACTATGAAAGCAACCACCCCAACACACACAAACGAAGCTGCATCAGGACATTATTCAAAAGGGCTACAACACACTGCAGCACACCAGAACTACAAAATGAGGAAGAAGAACACCTATACAAGGTATTCACCAAAAATGGATACCCACGCAATTTCATCAACAGATGCCTAAGGGAAAGACAACGGAACGAGGACAAGCCACAACCCAAAGGACTGGCCACACTACGATACATTTCCGAACTGACAGCCAGACTACTGCGACCACTAGGACTCATAACAGCACACAAACCAACAGCCATGCTCAGACAACAACTCACCAGGACAAAGGACCCAATACCCAGCATGAGCAAAACCAATGTAGTGTACAAAATCCCATGCAAGGACTGCACAAAACACTACACAGGACAAACAGGAAGACAGCTAACAACCCACATTCATGAACACCAACTAGCCATGAAATGACATGACCAGCTATCCTTAGTAGCCATACACTCAGATGACAAACAACATGAATTCGATTGGGACAACACCACTATTATAGGGCAAGCCAAACAGAGAACAGCCAGGGAACTCCTTGAGGCATGGCACTCATCCACAAATTCTATCAACAAACACATCGACCTAGACCCAATATACCGGCCACTGCAGCGGACAGCAACTGACAACCGGAAGCGGCAGAGACACACCACTATAAATGCCGGAGGAATCAGCACAGAAGCGCTTCACAGGAGGGTCCCAAGCACTGAGGATGTCACCTAGAAAGGGGACGAAACGTTTGCAACAAAAAGTACCAGCTTGGCGAACAGGACCACAACAACGAGCACCCGAGCTACAAATCTTCTCACAAACTTTGATGACTCACACTGCCTTCTCAAAAGGCAATAAATGCTGATAAAGTAAAGATGCTCATCTCTCATGAACAAAAGAAACAATCCATGCCGAGTAAGATGAAATTCTTTGGGAGGTCCAATTGTAGTCTTGTGTGTTAGAGAGGAATGAGATAAACAGAGACAATAAGTTGGAGAACATTCTAGGAATAGACTCGCTTCCTCTTTCGGGAGGAGAGTGGGTAAGTTGTACACTTGGGACTGGACATGACATTACTTTATTGCGCACCATGTGATTGCAGAATGAATGCAAAAATAATCCATTACTTCTAGGTATGATATAAACTGTTGTTAGTAACCATAACCATACAGATTGGCAGATTCTTCATTCCCAATTGATGGGGGTAGGAAGAATATTTATTGATTCCCCAAGGTGATGTGTCTAGCAATGGAAGTTTAGGACCACAATCTCCCTCTGAGATAGTTTTTATAAGTCTGGTACACGAACTAGCTTAGTCTGGTGTATAATAAGGCACTGTTAATTGACCAGGTCAGCCTGTCACCACTGGCTAGGAATCCTTCTACTTTGTTGCAGAAATCCTGTAAACCAAAGACAAAGTAAGTGAGCTTCAAACAGCATTGGCAAGTTTGCCAGCATCTGGTGATTCAGTTGTATTCACATTCTTGATGGTCATTGAGTCTGCATCTTTTACTGACCTATAAATGGGCAAGTGGGTTGCTCACCTATTTGGAGACAATGTGTTTCACATCTGACAAACAGAAAATTCATCAGGAATTTGATTTGGACACCCATGAACAAGAGGATACCCACAAGAATCAGCTTACTATTGTGACAAAGCTGCTTCTTTAACAAGGTTATGCCGTCCTTGGATTTTCTTTCTCAGAGAGGTCGTAAACAACACAGACTCTGAAAAGTCTGGGGCTAAAGGGTTTTAAGACCAATTTGATGATTGTTAACAGATACTGTCTCAGGCAGAAAGCTTTTAAATTTTAAAAGACAAACACTTGTACAATGAAAGGGGATTGGCCAGTTCTACCAGCTCTGATTTGGTTTGATGTTTAGAAGTAGTGGGAAAAAAAAGCTGCTGGACCAAAGAAGCAGGTCCAGGCTGGTACTCTCTCTCTCTAACTACTATCCTTTAAGATTTGGAGATGCCGGTGTTGGACCGGGGTGTACAAAGTTAAAAATCACACAACACCAGGTTAAGTGCTTCCAATTAAACCTGCTGGACAATAACCTGGTGTTGTGTGATTTTTAACTTTATCCTGTAAGAACCAGTGTTTAATTTTATCTTTTGTGCCAAGAGGTGTTTATGGGGATTGTAGCAAATATTTGGAACAGCATCATTAAGTTGGGATGATCTGTTGGCATTTTCGGACAGATTAGGTTATTCGGTATTCTGTACTCTTTTGTTCATGTTTTATTTGGTAATCTTGTAAGTAAATTTTGTTTTGTTTAAAACTAAGTGGTTTGACCAGCTGATTCTCCCCTGGAATATTCACACCACACCTGCTTAAAACAACTAGCAAAGTTAGGGTCTGGGCTACTTTCTTAATGTTTTGAGGGGGTCTGGCCTGGTCCTTAACACTATGAAGAAGAAAATCCATCCAATTGCCATGTAAATGATACAGTATACCGCACAATTTGTCATCGACCAATATATTCTTGTTTTGTTCCCAAATCCTTTGTAATGGTGGTGGGTTGCTTTTCAGACTGGAGACCTGTGACCATTGGTGTGCCACAAGGATCGCTGCTGGGTCCATTGCTTTTGCCATTTATATAAATTATTTAGATGTGAACACAGGAGGTATGATTAGTAATTTTGAAGACAATAGTGGACAACGGGATCTTGATCAGATGGACCAATGGGCTGTAGAATGGCACATGGAGTTTAATTTAGATAAATGTGAGGTGCTACATTTTGGAAAGGTAAATCAGAGCAGGACTTATTCCTTTCATGGTAAGGTCCTGGGGAGTGTTACTGAACAAAGAGACCTTGGAGTGCAAGTTCCTTCTAATTGGAGTCATAGGTCGACAGGATATTGAAGGCGGCATTTGGTACGCTTGCCTTTGTTGGTCAATGCATTGAGTATAGGAGTTGGGAGACCATGTTGGGGCTTTACAGGACAAAGATTAGGACGTTGCATGCAATTCTGGTCTCCCAGCTATAGGAAAGATGTTGTGAAACTTGAAAGGGTTTAGAAAAGATTGACAAGGATTTTGCCAGGGTTGGAGGGGTTGTGCTATAGGGAGAGGCTGATTAGGCTGGAAGTATTTGCCCTGGAGTATTGAGGTTTATAAAATCATGCTGGGCATGGACAGGGTGAATAGCCAAGGTCTTTTCCCCAGGGTGGAGGAATCCAAAACTAGAAGGCATAAGTTCAAGGTGATAGGGGAAACATTTAAAAGGGACTTAAGGGGCAACATTTTCACACAGGGTGATGCATGTATGGAACGAACTGCCAAATGAAGTGATGGAGGCTAGTACAATTACAACATTTTAAAAGGCGTCTGGATAGGTATGTGAATAGGAAGGGTTTAGAGGAGTATGGGCCAAATGCTGGTAAGTGGGACTAGATTAATTTAGGATATCTAGTCAGCATGGACAAGTTGGACTGAAGGGTCTGTTTCTGTGCTGTACATCTCTATGATTCTTTAATCTGTTATAACATCTGCATTTTTGTGGTCATCCTTGAACTTAACCTTCACTAATCTACCTCTTGTTCTAAAATTTTCAATGTCCACTCCATTTATTAAAACTAAAATGAAGTACATCATACTCTCGTGTTTACCTTTCTAATATTCCCTTTTATAATTTGCCTACATTGTTTGCAGACAAAAGAAGCTAAAATAAAGAACTGCAACCAATAATTAAAGATAGAAAACTAAATTGTTATATAAATGGATCTAATTATCGAAACAGTTTGAAAACTTCCAGTTTGTACAAATTAATAATATGGATAATTCATTAATTGTAGTGCATTAACTAGTGTTAATCTGAACACAGAGAGTATGATGTCAAAGTATGCACTCAGGCTATGCCTGGAAGCCCAATGATTTTATGTTACTGCTTTGCTGAGGTAAGCAATTTTCAGTGTACTAGAATAATTCGACAAGTGACGAATGTCCAATTTGTTGATGCTGACATTTTCACTGCTCAGCAATTCTCTTTTTAATGACTACTTGGAACTTAAAATTGTACTCAGAATTAGGCTATTATGCTTATGATGGGCAAACTTTTTTTGATTTAATGACTTTTTTTTAAATTAAGGCCGCCTATGTAGAATATTTGAATGGACCTGGACTGTTTAACACAATGTTCTCAGAAGATCCTGAAGCACCAAAGCTTTTAATGTTACCTGGAGTGACCGAATTTTTGGACATATATCCCTTTACTAAGGTCGTTTATGCCTGAAGGATATCAATCTCCAATTAAGTTTGTTCCATCTTTATTTAATATTTACACTCGTGACTAATGAACTCAGATTTACAAAATCACACATGAGAATAATTGTAGGTCAGTAGCAAACTTCAATGCCCCAAACCAATGCAAAGAACTAACCTTGAGCCCAATCCATATCCATAAGATGTGACGGAACCTTCTTGACAATCGTGCTAATAGAATCATACTACTAGCATTTTGCCTACATTGTTTTAATCAATTTGTTTCAACATGCTTTGAAACACTTCTAGCATAGGTGGAATTTCAACTTGGACCTTCTGTTAGAGGCAAAAGCACTACCACTGTACCACAAGAGCCTTCCTATGTTTTCTTTTAAGAACCCACCATTAAATCACCCAGTCACCTAATTAACAAACAACACATGAGACTGTGTAACAAAAACAAATATCAAAATGGTGGGACAATCAAGGGAGGGAATTTAATCAAAATAGTGTTGGAGTGTGAGCTCCCTGCAGTTACCATCTCTTTCAAAGAGCCTTAAGGATACTAGTGAACACTGGATCCTTCCTCTCAAGAATACCCAGGCTTGGAGGTTGCCACAGGAGAGATGCAGGTAATCAGGAATTAATATACCCCTCCACAGCCCACTGCCTCAACCTATAAATAGCTACTTTAATCAGGCCTATGAGGAGGTCCTCTGACCTGTCCACTTGTCTCTACATTTCTCTGTGTTTTATACTTGCCCTGATTCATATGACTTGGCTGTTGATTTCATTAATTAGCTGGCCCACTGTGGCAGTCTCCATTGGTAATTTGTCTAATATTGGAAAGGAATGAACTGAAATAATATAAATCCCTCAATCAATGCTGGAAAAGTGAATTATCTGGTTGTTTACATCGTTTGAGAGAACTTGCTGTCCACTAATTGACTGCTACATTATAACAGTGACAACACTTCAAAAATATTTCTTTAGAAGTAAAGTTATTTGATATGCCTGGAATTGTGAAATTGTCTTTTTTTTTAGCTTCCTTTTGAACAGTAGAAACTTACAAATATCTCTTTTAAACTTCAATTTTAGAGCAGATAAAGTAATTTAGCTTGGGAAGAGCCAGGCTTTACAAAATAGGAAAATACGACTTGCGCTAATCATTCTGTTCTGGCTGATCTCAGCTGGAGTTCTGTCTGCACCCTGAGTTGAGAATCAGTCAGGGTTTATGCTCTTAATCATTATCCTGGGATCTTCGTTAGAAGTGGGTGTGTACATGTGGATGCCAGATTGAGACCAGATCAGATTCAGCTGTAATTCCCTAGTGACGGAGAAATCTGCAAACATTTACAGTCTAGACGCACACAAAAAAGGTTAAATTTAAAGGCCACAATTGTGACTTGACCATTCCCTTTAAAGTTAGAGCCACAACAGAACTAAATGCTCTGCAAAATGTTTACTGTCTGCCGTTGATGATCCCACCTCCAAGACATCTGTTAACTTATCAGGAACAATGGAACTGCTAGGTCTGAAGCAGACGCCAGAATACTAGTGAGCAGGCTGAGATCATTGGGGCCAGTCAAATAGGCTTTTGTAAAGGGCAGAAGGACTCATAATGAAGGGTGCGAGAGTGATCTTTGCTTCTGGACCCCTCCAGGGCACTGGATTCCTGATAAGGATTGTTCCACCCTGAGACTGCAGTGATGACATGAAGGTATACCTGCAGGCTCCCAATGTTTATAGCTCATCCTTCCCAGCTACTAACGGTACAGCAGTAGTGGTGGGAATGAGGTCCTTACTTAAAGTAAGGATATCTTTTGGCCTCTGGGCACAAAACCTGACATTGACCTTCCTTGCCCAATCATAGTCAGAATGAGTTTGAAATTAAAGCAGCAGATTCTCTATGCCACACCCTAGATCTGATTATAAGGTTCACACATTATCCAGACCATTGCTGGAGGGAATTAGTTGTCATAGTGGAGTTAAATTCTGCTCAAAATGTGTAAGGTGGATAACAAATATACCCCAGAATGGGGACTTAAAAAACAAAATGTTGCTATACTACCTGAAGCAAATGATGAACTGACACTTGTTCAGTTACCCATTGTTTGTTGTGGCATTATGCATTTATTCATTCTGATGAAGAAGGAGGAAACTAGCCATTAATCTTCTTACTTAATGTTAAATGCATCATTACATATTTCTGCCTCCTCCATAACCAACACGTACATTCTTTTAAAAATCTTGCTTAATGAACTTTATTGCTTTTTTGAGGAGCTGGGAATGTGGTGTGTTACGAGTAAAAAATGAGGTCTGCAGATGCTGGAGATCAGAGCTGAAAATGTGTTGCTGGTCAAAGCACAGCAGGCCAGGCAGCATCTCAGGAATAGGGAATTCGACGTTTCGAGCATAAGCCCTTCATCAGGAATGAGAGAGAGTAGCCAAGCAGGCTAAGATAAAAGGTAGGGAGGAGGGACTAGGGGGAGGGGCGATGGAGGTGGGATAGGTGGAAGGAGGTTAAGGTGAGGGTGATAGGCCGGAGTGGGGTGGGGGCGGAGAGGTCAGGAAGGAGATTGCAGGTTAGGAGGGCGGTGCTGAGTTGAGGGAACCGACTGAGACAAGGTGGGGGGAGGGGAAATGAGGAAACTGGAGAAATCTGAATTCATACCTTGTGGTTGGAGGGTTCCCAGGCGGAAGATGAGGCGCTCCTCCTCCAGCCGTCGTGTTGTTATGTTCTGCCGGTGGAGGAGTCCAAGGACCTGCATGTCCTCGGTGGAGTGGGAGGGAGAGTTAAAGTGTTGAGCCACGGGGTGGTTGGGTTGGTTGGTCCGGGCGGCCCAGAGGTGTTCTCTGAAGCGTTCCGCAAGTAAGCGGCCTGTCTCCCCAATATAGAGGAGGCCACATCGGGTGCAGCGGATGCAATAGATGATGTGTGTGGAGGTACAGGTGAACTTGTGGCGGATATGGAAGGATCCCTTGGGGCCTTGGAGGGAAGTGAGTGTGGAGGTGTGGGCGCAAGTTTTACATTTCCTGCGGTCGCAGGGGAAAGTGCCGGGGGTGGAGGTTGGGTTGGTGGGGGGTGTGGAGTCACGAAGGGAGTGGTCCTTGCGGAACGCTGATAGGGGAGGGGAGGGAAATATATCCTTGGTGGTGGGGTCCGTTTGGAGGTGGCGGAAATGACGGCGGATGATATGTTGTATGCGGAGGTTGGTGGGGTGGTAGGTGAGAACCAGTGGGGTTCTGTCTTGGTGGCGGTTGGAGGAGCGGGGCTCAAGGGCGGAGGAGCGGGAAGTGGAGGAGATGCGGTGGAGGGCATCGTCGATCACGTCTGGGGGAAATCTGCAGTCCTTGAAGAAGGAGGCCATCTGGGCTGTGCGGTGTTGGAACTGGTCCTCCTGGGAGCAGATGCGGCGGAGACGAAGGAATTGGGAATATGGGATGGAGTTTTTGCAGGGGGCAGGGTGGGAGGAGGTGTAGTCCAGGTAGCTGTGGGAGTCAGTCGGTTTATAGTAGATGTCTGTGTTGAATCGGTCGCCCGAGATAGAGATGAAAAGGTCTAGGAAGGGGAGGGAGGAGTCTGAGACAGTCTAGGTGAATTTAAGGTCGGGATGGATCCAGGTGAATTTAAGGTCGCAGACAAGGGAGGCGCGGTGGTAGTTTGGCGCACTGACCTTTATACCGCTGAGGCCAAACGCCAGCTCGCGGACGCCTCCTCTTATCGCCCCCTTGACCACGACCCCACCTCCCACCACCAAACCATCATCTCCCAGACCATCCAGGACCTCATCACCTCAGGGGATCTCCCATCCACCGCCTCCAACCTCATAGTCCCACAACCCCGCACCGCCGGTTCTACCTCCTGCCCAAAATCCACAAACCTGCCTGCCCCGGCCGACCCATTGTCTCAGCCTGCTCCTGCCCCACCGAACTCATCTCCCAATACCTCGACACGGTCCTGTCCCCTTTAGTCCAAGAACTCCCCACCTACGTTCGGGACACCACCCACGCCCTCCACCTCCTCCAGGATTTTCGCTTCCCCGGTCCCCAACGCCTTATTTTCACTATGGACATCCAGTCCCTGTACACCTCCATCCCCCATCACGAAGGACTCAAAGCCCTCCGCTTCTTCCTTTCCCGCCGCACCAACCAGTACCCTTCCACTGACACCCTCCTTCGACTGACTGAACTGGTCCTCACCCTGAATAACTTCTCTTTTCAATCCTCCCACTTCCTCCAAACTAAAGGAGTTGCCATGGGCACCCGCATGGGCCCCAGCTATGCCTGCCTCTTCGTAGGATATGTGGAACAGTCCATCTTCCGCAACTACACTGGCACCACCCCCCACCTTTTCCTCCGCTACATCGATGACTGTATCGGCGCTGCCTCGTGCTCCCGCGAGGAAGTTGAACAGTTCATCAACTTTACTAACACCTTCCATCCCGACCTTAAATTCACCTGGACTGTCTCAGACTCCTCCCTCCCCTTCCTAGACCTTTCCATCTCTATCTCGGGCGACCGACAACACAGACATCTACTATAAACCGACTGACTCCCACAGCTACCTGGACTACACCTCCTCCCACCCTGCCCCCTGCAAAAACTCCATCCCATATTCCCAATTCCTTCGTCTCCGCCACATCTGCTCCCAGGAGGACCAGTTCTAACACCGCATAGCCCAGATGGCCTCCTTCTTCAAGGACCGCAGATTCCCCCCAGGCGTGATCGACGATGCCCTCCACCGCATCTCCTCCACTTCCCGCTCCTCCGCCCTTGAGCCCCGCTCCTCCAACCGCCACCAAGACAGAACCCCACTGGTTCTCACCTACCACCCCACCAACCTCCGCATACAACGTATCATCCGCCGTCATTTCCGCCACCTCCAAACGGACCCCACCACCAAGGATATATTTCCCTCCCCTCCCCTATCAGCGTTCCGCAAGGACCACTCCCTTCGTGACTCCCTCGTCAGATCCACACCCCCCACCAACCCAACCTCCACCCCCGGCACTTTCCCCTGCGACCGCAGGAAATGTAAAACTTGCGCCCACACCTCCACACTCACTTCCCTCCAAGGCCCCAAGGGATCCTTCCATATCCGCCACAAGTTCACCTGTACCTCCACACACATCATCTATTGCATCCGCTGCACCCGATGTGGCCTCCTCTATATTGGGGAGACAGGCCGCTTACTTGCGGAACGCTTCAGAGAACACCTCTGGGCCGCCCGGACCAACCAACCCAACCACCCCGTGGCTCAACACTTTAACTCTCCCTCCCACTCCACCAAGAACATGCAGGTCCTTGGGCTCCTCCACCGGCAGAACATAACAACACGACGGCTGGAGGAGGAGCGCCTCATCTTCCACCTGGGAACCCTCCAACCACAAGTTATGAATTCAGATTTCTCCAGTTTCCTCATTTCCCCTCCCCCCACCTTGTCTCAGTCGGTTCCCTCAACTCAGCACCGCCCTCCTAACCTGCAATCTCCTTCCTGACCTCTCCGCCCCCACCCCACTCCGGCCTATCACCCTCACCTTGACCTCCTTCCACCTATCCCACCTCCATCGCCCCTCCCCCTAGTCCCTCCTCCCTACCTTTTATCTTAGCCTGCTTGGCTACTCTCTCTCATTCCTGATGAAGGGCTTATGCTCGAAACGTCGAATTCCCTATTCCTGAGATGCTGCCTGGCCTGCTGTGCTTTGACCAGCAACACATTTTCAGCAATGTGGTGTGTTACACATTGCTCAGTGTATACATTGCTGTGGCAACACGTATTTGTCCATGCATATTTTAGTCTGGAGTTATGGATAGTGATTGTAGAGGGCATCAACTTTATTTCAGTCACATGGGGAAACAGGAATCTCTCTCATTTATTGCCAGCCATTGGTGTGTTAAAATGAATTGCAGGTTGCGAATCAGCCTGTTTGTTCGTAACATGGTCAGACTACCTTGGCTAAGAGTCCATGCAGTGAGACTCGAGCCCAGAGTTTCTGGTTCAGAAGCCAGCATATTGCCAACTATGTCACAAGATTTACTCTTTCTGAGCAAACAATAATTCAAGAAAGAAATGAACTAATTGAACAGCCCTTTCAACAGGCACGGTAACAAAAACTACATATCCCCTTGTACACTTCTAAGTAGCAATAAACAAATGAGTTAATTAACAGCATCTGAAAGGGCATAGTGGAATTGGCAATCAAAACTTTAAAGCAAACCTGTCCAAATAAAATAACATTCCTGGGACTGATAATGCACTTCAGCCCCTGCTATACACATAGTTCATGGAAAGCCTTGATGACATTACATGCTCCTTCTTGAAGGACATCTAGATGCTGACATAATCACAGAAGGGACAGGCAGCTGCTCGGTGCCTCGACTTGTTAATAACCATGTTGGCCATGCCTAGGAGTAGGCAAACTAGGAACCCTGCTGGAAGGCTGCCCTCTTCAGCACTGGTTGTCCAAAGGTTATCTAGGAGCGTGGGACTGGTGTAAACAAATTTGGAGAGCAATCCTGTCAAATAGTAATACTGGAATGTCTTTCTTGATACTCCAAAGAACCAACTTAGCTAGTAGAGAGCCTTTTAAATGGGAACTGTAACAAAATCAAAAATTTAAATGAAACTTAACTAATGAATTAAAATTTGATATGGGGAAAGATGATGCAGTCAAGCCATTCTTTATACTCTTCAATTCATGAACACAAATTAATTAAGTAGGAGAAACCACTTTAAAGGGATTTTACAGACCTATAAAGGGAAACTGCAACTACATCAAAACTTCAGAATTAAAACTAAATATCAATTCCAAGATTGATACACTCCATGGCTACTTGGGCACAGATATAATCATATAGGGAAGTAAGGCATTCAGACTGAAACACTTCCTTTACAGTCTGTTCATGGCCACTTTGCCTGTACCTAGAATCCTCTGACCTGTCTGCTCCTCTCTGCAACAATGTGCCAAAGACTAGGGCCTGAGTTGCAAATAAAATTTCAGAAGAGCCCTGCTCATGTAATGAAATGGGGAAGTCTTTTTTATAATCTTTTAAGCAAACAATAGTGAATGAATTGAATTTGCTAGTTGACAGGCCTGTGAAGGGGAACTGCAACAAAGCAAATACAGTCATTGAGTCAACCAGACTCTGGTTCAACGAGACCACACCAAACACGTTCCCAAACTAAACTAGTCCCACCTGCCTGCATTTGGCCCAAACCTTTCTTCTTCATGAACTTGTCCAAATGTCTTTTAAATGTAACTGTACCTGCATCCACTACTTCCTCTGGCAGTTCATTTCACACATAAAGCACTCACTGTGTAAAAAAGTTGCCCCCATGTCCTTTTTAAATCTTTCTCCTGTTATCTTAAAAATATGCCCTCTAGTTTTGAACTCCCCCCATCATAAGGGAAAGACTCTTGTCATTCACCTTATCTATGCCCCTCATAATTTTCTAAATCTCCACATCAACCTTCTGCACTCCAGTGGGAAAAAAAGAAGAGTCCCTGAAAGAAACTTTTAAATGTAAAATTTGGTTTTGGGGCAGATGCACTCAAGTCTTCTTTTAATTTGTTTTTCTAATCAACATCTCTGTAGCAGGTGGAAATTTAACACGAGCCTCCTGGTCCAGAGGTAGGGGCACGACTACTGCACCACACAAGCCATTTAATTCTTTCTTTATATGTACCTCAAGTCATCTAATCAATCAATGGCCTTCACCTGTGTATTTTTAACCTGATAATAAAATTAATGGACCCTGCACAACAAAACCTGTTCCATGGAAATGCAAATACATGCTGTGTGATTACAGTAAAATGTGGTGGGGTAAAAATGAAAAGGAAAGGCAATGAGTTTATTTGTGGAAGTCATATTTTTGAGGATAAAATGTCATACGTCCTTCAAAGTATAAATGCGACAGCATCCTTGACAACATATCACATACAAGGCTGAATTCACCAACATTTGCCAGAAACTCTTCACACATGGGCTGAAAGGGTATGAAAAACGTCAGAAGGAACTGGAACATTTTTTGGAATGCCTCCGAGAAGCAATTGAAGAAAACCAGCAAAAAGGAGTAAAGGTCATCAAAGAATTTGAAGAGAAGAATAAAGAGGTAAGAACAAATTATAAGGAAAAAACAGAAAATTCCAAATCTATAGAGGTCAGTCATTATCTGTAAATAGAAGATAAACATGATTGATGTTTTTAAAGCAAAATTGATATGATAAAATCTACTATAAGCACATGACTGGAATAGGATATAAAACAAATGAGAGAAGTGAGGCATCATGGCTGTCATGTAAATGAGACCAGTTTTTCCATTTATTTATGTAGGCCATCTGGTGAACTTTCACAAATTTTATTTTCAACCACTTATCAAGTATTTAATTTATACAATCAATTTTCTGAAACGTTTTGGATTGGCAAACTCCTTTACTAAGTCAAGGCACCAGCCAGTATGATGCAGATCTATATTAACCAGGAAGATTCGAAGTTTCATCCAGCCCCGGCCTATGCTGAATATATAGCACTCAACTAGGACAGCACTTGGGGCATTAAATTGGTCTCTATACCAATTCCAATAGGGATCACTGGATAACAATCAGAAGTCCTGATTGATTTACTGCACCCAACTGCTAAACTACTGAGGCTAACGTAGTAACTAGACTGCAGTCTAAGCGGAGATCAGTTAAAGATATGAGAAACAAAACCTGCCAACTTTCTAGTTGCTGTACATTTTTAAACTGGATAGAGCTGTTGCCTGAAGGCCAATAGAGACAATATATTAAAATGGTCTTTGGTTTAACCAACTTTTAAGAGTCATAGAGTTGTACAGCATGGAAATCGACCCTTCAGTTCAATCAGTCCATTGTCAACCAAATATCCCAAATTAATCTGGTCCCATTTGCTGGCATTTGTCTCATATTCCTCTAAACTCTTCCTATTCATGTACCCATCCAGATGCCTTTTAAATGCTATAATTGTACCAGCCTCCATTACTTTCTCTGGCAGTTCATTCCAGACATGCACCGTCCACTGCATGGAAAAAGTTGCCCCTTAGGTCCCTTTTATATCTTTCCCCCTCACCCTAAACCTATGTCCACTAGTTTTGGACTCCCCCACCCTGGGAAATGACCTTGGCTATTCACCCTATCCATGCCCCTCATGATTTTATAAATCTCTATAAGGACACCCCTCAGTCTCCAACACTCCAGGCAAAATAGCCTCAGTCTATTCAGCCTCTCTTTATAACTCAAATCCTCCAACCCTGGTGAAACCCTTGTAAATCTTTTCTGAACCCTTTCAAGATTTACAACATCCTTCCTATAGCAGAGAGACAGAATTGAACACAGTATTGGCCCAGGAGAAAGTGAGGATTGCAGATGCTGGAGATCAGAGCTGAAAATGTGTTGCTGGAAAAGCGCAGCAGGTCAGGCAGCATCCAAGGAGCAGGAGAATCGACGTTTCGGGCATAAGCCCTTCTTCAACCAATGTCCTGTAAAGCCGCAATGCAACATTCCAAGTCCTATACTCAACACACTGACCAATCAAAGCAAGCTTGCCAAACGCCTTCTTCACTATCCTGTCTAACTGTGACTCCACTTTCAAGGAACTATGAACCTGCACTCCAAGGTCACTTTGTTCAGCAACATTCCCCAAGACTTAAGGTTGAGGGAAGACAATTTGCAAGCCTTTAGGATATTGAATGGCATAACTAAATTGAAATAAGTGAGTTTTCTGATTTAGATGACAAATGGATTTAGAGCTTCAGTCTTAATTGTATCACGCCACACAGCACATGAAGGAAGCAATCTCGTGAATGAATCAAAAAAGACCCATCTTGCAATCCTGAAAAAATTTCCTATCACTTAATGAATCTTTTCTTTTTATCAAGATCACCTTCCCAAGAGGGTTCCTAGAATCAAGGCACACAAAAGAAGCCCAATAAGCATATGTGCTTGCGTCGGCTTTTTTAATCAGTCATCATCTATTCTGCATTGATATTTGTATCAAGCGATAGGGTTACATAAATGTTATCCTTCACAGTTCTTTGTTGTAACAGCTGTCGATGTTTTCTAATCCAGTCTTTTTAGAGGTAGTATCACAAATCTCTGGAGCAAGCAGAACTTGAACCCAGGTTTTCTAGCTCAGAGGTAGGGACACTACCACTGTACAATTGAAGCACTTTTGCTGATTTTTTTTTTAAAAAAATTAACGTACTTTTCTCATCAACCTGTTCAGTTATGTTATTACATATCTCTGGAGCAGTTAGGACTTGAAGTCAAGCCTCCTAGTACCACTGTGCCACAAGAGGGCCCTTGTGCTGTCGTTTCTTTTTACAGTGACACAGTACAAAGACTCTATTGTGTATATACTTTGTTATTCAATTATTTTCACCACCAGGAAAGCACCCATGTAGCGAATTGAACATTAACAAATGAAGCTTGTTAAGGGCAATGCTATGTGGTTGAGCTGGTGTTGGACTGGGGTGGATAAAATTAAAAAATCACACAACACTAGGTTATAGTCCAACAGGTTTATTTGGAAGCACTAGTTTTTGGGACACTGCTCCTTCATCAGCTACCAGGTAGGACTTCACATTTTTGCTTTTCAAATAGTCATGGTAGTGTGGTTCATGGAGATTACAGAAGCAAGTTGCATGAATGTTTAAAAAAATCATGGGTGACTTTAATTTGCATGCAGCTGGGTAAACCTAATAAGCATGAATGCTATGGAGGATGAGTTTTTTGAGTGTGTTTGAGCTGGTTTTCTAGAATAGTATGTTGAAGAGTTAAACGAAGAACAGGTTATTTTAGATCCAGTATTATGTAATGAAAAAGGATTAATTAATGATCTTGTTGTAAAAGAACCTTCAGGGACGAGTGATCATAAAATTAGAGAATTTTGTATTTGTGTGGTCATTCAATTTGAAGCAAAGTATTAAATTTGAATGAAGGATTTTCTGAAGGTTTGAGGGGCAATTGAGATGTAGATTGGGAAAATACATCAAAAGGTATGATAGTATGTAGGCAATGGACAGTCTTTACATAATTATTACATAGTGTACAGTGACTTCACAATCCTTCATGGCGCAAAATGTCAGTGAACTGTGGCTAAGAAAGAAGTTGAGGATTATATAAAATGAAAAGAAAAAATGTATAAAGTTGCTAAAAATAGTAATAAATCTAAGAATTGGTGAATTCTGTAATGATAAGTGAGGAAGACCAAGAAACTAATAAGGAAAGGGAGAATATAATATGGATGTACACTAGCAAAAGATATATGGAAATATAGGTCCAAGGGTTGAGGGAGAATGAGGAATTGACGAAGGTTGGAAAGAAGGTTTGTCAGAGAATTTAGTGGAGCTGAAAGTTGATCAGTACCAGGGACTTGATATCCTACATCAGTGTTAAAAAGGAAAGGTATGGAAATAATGGATGCATTGGTGTTCATCTTCTGGAATTCTATAGATTTTGGATTAGTTTCTGCAGATAGGAAGGTAGTATTCATCACCCTACTAATTAAGAAGGGAGGGAGAGATAAAACGGTGAACTAAAAACCTGTCAATCTTGCATCAGAGGTGGGGAGAATGCTAGAATCTCTTATAAAAGATTTGATTCATCGATACTTTGATAACATTGATTTGATTGGGTACAGTCAGCATGCACTTCTGAATGGAAATTGGTTTTGACAAATCTGTTGTTAAAATGCTCTACAGAAGGTTAATTATATTAGCCAAGGGTAATGTATTGGCATGGATGAAGTATCAGCCAACAGGCAGAAAAGAGTGAGAAGAAACTTGTTACTCTCATTTTGGCAGGCTGTGACCAGAATGGCACTTTAAGGATTACCATGTGCTTTCAGATTTTCACTATGTATCATGATTTGGATCCAAGGAACAAATGCAATATTTACAATTTTGTCAGTGATGCAAAGCAAAGATTTGGACAGAGTGAGTGGGTGAGAACATGGTGGGTTGAATATAATATAGGAAATGTGAGGTTATCTGCTTTGGTAGGAGGAACAAATGTGCAGAGTATTTCTTAAATATTAGAGATTGGAAAGTATAGATGGACAAAGAGACGTAAGTGTCCTCATCACTAAGTAACTCAAGTCTAACATGAAAGTGAAGCAGACAATTATAAAGACCAATGATGTATAGATTTTTATTGCAAGAGAATTTGAGTATAGAAGTAGCAAAGTCTACCTTCAGTTGTAAAGAAGTTTGGTTAGACCATACCTGGAGAACTGTGTGCAGCTTTGACTTAGGAAAGATATTATTTTCAAAGAGGAATGCAACAAAGGTTTGCCAGGCATGTTGCCAGAATGGCAGAACTGTCAGAAGACCGGGGAAGCTGGGCTTGTATCTCCAGAATTTCAAAGAATGAGAGATTATTTTAGTGAAACCTACAAAATACCTAAAGGGATAGACAACTTCAGAGGGATCATTCACAAGTTGGTCAAATGGGCAGAAACCTAGCAGATGCAGAGAAATAAGAGGAGATGCATTTGTTCAGTACAGGCTCAGTGGTACAACTTTGAAGGGAGTACAGGAGCAGAGGGACCGCGAGGTTCATGTGCATGATTCTCTGAAGATGGTCAGGCAAGTTGAAGCAATGGTTAATACAGCTTGAAGGATGTAGAGGCAATAAATTGAGTATAAAAGCAAAGACATTATGCTACACCTCTACAGATCTTTGGTCAGATCACATTTTGCGTATTATGTTAAGCTCTGGGCACCTTTATTAAGGAAGGATGTTAATATTCTGGAGAGAATTCAAAAGAGATATTCTAGAATGGTACCAGGAATCAGGGATTTTAGATACAAGGAAAGATTGGAGAAATTGGTTTTATTCTTCTTGGAGCAGAGAAGATTAGGAGGTCACCTGCCTTAGGTATTCAAAATTATGAATAATTTTGATAGGGTAAAGAAGGACATTCTGTTTCCTTGGGTTGGTATGACATTAACTAGGGGTTACAGTTTCAAGATTGTTAGCAAGAGAGCTAGAACTGAGATGAGTAGAAACTCCTTTACTCAGAATTTGGAATGTGCTGCTTGAGAAAGAGGTGGAGGTTGATTCCATAGGAGGTTTCAAAAGAGAGCTGGGTATATATTGAAAGTGCTGAGGTTCGAGGGGTTTCGAGATAGGGCTGGAGAATGGGACTAGCTGGGTAGCTGTTTTAGGAGCCAGTACAGATATGATGAGTCAAATGGCCTCCTTCTGTACTGTAAAATCCTATGATTCTATGTTCTGTACACACAAAGCAGGACAAATTCAACCCAGTTATTCCACTCTTAGTCATCAATAGAGTGAGAGAAGGTGTCATCAGTAGTGCTTTCAAGTGGCACTTGCAAAGCCTGCTTACTGATGCCCAGTTTGGTTCCACTAGGGCCACTCAGCTATTTAGGAGAAAGTAAGGACTGCAGATGCTGGAGATCAGAGCTGAAAATGCTGCAGGAGGTAGAAACGGGCGGTGCAGGGTTGTGGGACAATGAGGTTGGAGGCGGTGAATGGGAGATCCCCTGAGGAGATGAGGTTATGGATGGTCTGGGAGATGATGGTTTGGTGGTGGGAGGTGGTGTCATGGTCAAGAGGGCAGTAGGAGGAGGTGTCTGTGAGCTGGCGTTTAGCCTCAGCGGTGTAAAGATTGGTGCGCCAAACTACCACCGCACCTCCCTTGTCTGCCGGTTTAATAGTGAGCTACTGCGTGTTCAGGATAGATTCCTGAAGAAGGGCTCATGCCCGAAACGTCGATTCTCCTGCCCCTTGGATGCTGCCTGACCTGCTGCGCTTTTCCAGCAACACATTTCCACTCAGCTATTTACCTCATTACAACCTTGATCCAAACATGGACAAAAGATCTGAATTTCAGAGATGACGTGAGAATGATGTTGAACTTGAGAGATGAGGTTGAACTTGCAACATGGGTTGGTACCTGAGATTTCGATGTTATGGCCATTTCAGAGACATAGGTAGAGCAGGTACAGGAATGGTTGTTGCAGGTTCCAGGACAGAGAAGATGACTGGGGAGGGGGTAGTGGGGGAGGGGATTGAGGTTGGGGGTGGGGAAATGTTAATCAAGGACAGTATTACGCTAGCAGAAAGGACGTTTGAGGACTTGTCTACTGAGTAAGTATGAGCTGAGGTTAGAATCTGGAAAAGGAGAGGTCACCCTGTTGGGAGTTTTTTTATAGGCCTCCAAATAGTTCCAGAGATGTAGAGAAAAGGATAGCAAAGATGATTCTTGATAGGAGTGAGAGTGACAGGGTAGTTGTTATGGGGACTTTAACTTTCCAAATATTGACTGGGAATACTATAATTCAAGTAGTGAGTTTTGAGAAGATTTGTAGCTCAGGTTGAGGTTCTGGATGTAGGTTTGCTCCAGCTCAGCGAGCAAACCTACATCCATAATTCAAGTATTTTAGATGGGTCAATTTTAGCCAATGTGTGCAAGAGAGTTTCCTGACACAATATGTAGACAGGCCAAAAAGGGCAGGGCCACATTAGATTTGGTACTAGGTAATGAAACTTGCCAAGTGTTAGATTTGGAGGTAGGTGACCACTTTGGCAGTAGTGACCACAATTCGGTTATGTTGACTTTAGTGATGGAAAGGGATAAGTATATACCCCAGGGCAAGAGTTATAGCTGTGGGAAAGGCAATTATGATGTGATTAGGCAAGATTTAGGATTTATAGGATGGGGAAGGAAACTGCAGAGGATGGGCACAATTGAAATGTGGAGCTTTTTCGAGGAACAGCTACTGCGTGTCCTTGATAAGTATGTACCTGTTGGGCAGGGAGGAATTTGTCTATCAAGGGAGCCGTAGTTTACTAAAGACATTGAAGCTCTTGTCAAGAGGAAGAAGAAGGCTTATGTTAGGATGAGACGTGAAGGCTCAGTTAGGGTGCTTGAGAGTTACAAGTTAGCCAGGAAAGATCTAAAGAGAGAACTTAGAAGAGCCAGGAGGGGACATGAGAAGTTGTTGGTGGATAGGATCAAGGAAAACCCTCAGGCTTTCTGTAGGTATATCAGGAATAAAAGAATGACTAAAGTAAGATTAAGGATAATAGTGGGAAGTTGTGCTTGGAGTCAGAGGAGATTGGAGAAGTGCTAAATGAATATTTTTCGTCAGTATTCACACTGGAAAAAGACATTGTTGTCGAGGAGAATACTGAGATACCAGCTACTAAACTGGATGGGATTGAGGTTCACAAGGCAGAGATGTTAGCAGTTCTGGAAGGTGTGAAAATAAATACATCCTTGGGCCGGATGGGATTTATCCTAGGATTCTCTGGGAAGCCAGGGAGGAGATTGCAGAGCCTTTGGCTTTGATCTTTATGTTGTCATTGTCTACAAGATAAGTGCCACAAGGCTGGAAGATAGCAAATGTTTTCCCTTGTTCAAGAAAGGGAGTAGAGACAACCCTGGTAATTATAGACCAGTGAGTCTTCCTTTGGTTGTGGGTAATGTGTTGGAAAAGGTTATGAGAGATAGGATTTATAATTATCTGGAAAGAAATAAGTTGATTAGGGATAGTCAACACGGTTTTGTGAAGGGTAGATCATGCCTCACAAACCTTATTGACTTCTTTGAGAAGATGACCAGACAGGTGGATGAGTGTAAAACAGTTGATGTGGTGTATATGGATTTGAGTAAGGCATTTGATAAGGTTCCCCAAGATACGTTATTGCACAAAACGCAGAGGCATGGGATTGAGGGTGATTTATCGGTTTGGATCAGAAATTGGCTAGCTGGAAGAAGGCAGAGGGTAGTTGTTGATGGGAAATGTTTACTCTGGAGTTCAGTTACTAGTGGTGTACCACAAGGATTGTTTTTGGGGCCACTGCTGTTTGTCATTTTTATAAATGATCTGGATGAGGGCATAGAAGGATGGGTTAGTAAATTTGCAGATGACACTAAGGTCGGTAGAATTGTGGATAGTGCTGAAGGATATTGGAGGTTACAGAGGGACATAGATAAGCTGCAGAGCTGGGCTGAGATGTGGCAAATGGAGTTTAATGTGGAAAAGTGTGAGGTGATTCACTTTGAAAGGAGTAACAGGAATGCAGACTACTCGGCTAATGATAGGATTCTTGGTAGTGTCGATGAGCAGAGAGATCTCGGTGTCCATGTACATAGATCCCTGAAAGTTGCCACTCAGGTTGATAGGGACATTAAGAAGGCAGACGGTGTGTTAGCTTTTATTATAGAGGGATTGAGTTTCGGAACAATCAGGTCATGGTGCAGCTGTACAAAGTTCTGGTGTGGTTGCACTTGGAGTATTGCATACAGTTCTGGTCACTGCATTCCAGTAAGGATGTAGAAGCTTTGGAAAGGGTTTAGAGGAGATTTACTAGGATGTTGCCTGGTATGGAGGGAAGGTCTTACGAGGAAAGGCTGAGGGTCTTGAGGCTGTTTCGTTAGAGAGAAGGTTGAGAGGTGACTTAATTGAGACATATAAGATAATCAGAGGGTTAGTGTGGACAGTGAGAGTCTTTTTCCTCAGATGGCTAGCACAAGGGGACATAGCTTCAAATTGAGGGGTGATAGATATAGGACAGATGTCAGAGAGAGTTTCTTTACTCAGAGTAGTAGGAGCGTGGAATGGCTCGCCTGCAACTGTAATGGACTCGCCAACTTTAAGGGCATTTAAATGTTCATTGGATAGACATATGGATGAAAATGGAATAGTGTAGGTTAGATGGGCTTCAGATTGGTTTCATAGGTCAGCGCAATAGAGGGACGAAGGGCCTGTATTGCGCTGTTATGTTCTATGACTGCCCTTGACGTTTAGGCTGAATTTGACCATGTATAGCATCAAGGAACTCTATCAAGACTGAAAACAATGAAAATTCAGGAAAGCTGTAAACTGATTGGAGTCATGCCTGGCCCAAAGGTAGATTGTTCTGGTGGTTGATAGTCAGTGATTTCGACTTAAGGATATTTCTGTAGGAGTTCCTTAGGGTAGTGTCTTTGGTCCCACCATCTTCATCTACTTCATCAATAATCTTCCCTCCATCATTAGGTGAGAAGTGGAGGTGTTCACTGATGATTCCATAATTTCCACCAGCATCCGTGATGACTCATACTGATGCAGGCTTATGTCCAAATGCAGCAAATATCCAGGTTTGGGCTGACAAGTGTCAGTAACATTCACACCACACAAGTGGTAAAATTGGCCATGTCCAACAAAAGAGAATCTAATCATTGCCTCATGACATTCATCACTGAATCACTGAGAATCAACATCCTGGGGTTCCTTTTACCAGAAATTGAATTGGACTAATAACACAGCCCAACAACAATGTTAAACAAAAACAAAAATCTGCTGTGTCTCTCCAAGCACAAGCAGCAGCAGCATCTGTGGATAGACAAACAGTTAACGTTTCAAGATCATTGATCCTTTGGAAGGAACGGGGATGTGGGGGGGGGGAGCGGGGAGATCAGGAACCGGCGGAGATGGTGGGGCGGGTGGAAAACGTATTAACATCAGGTCCCTGCAAAGAATGGAGGAGTTAGGGAGGTTGGGGGTTAAAGGAAGCCAGGGAGAAGAACAGATCTGGGAGAGAAGTGGGGAAGCAGAGATGGAAGAAGCTTCTTCAATCTTTCACTGCCATCCAGTTTTCTCTCAGCCCTCCTTGTGATTATCCCTTGCCTTTCCCATTCTCCAACCATGGACTCACTGGCTTCACCCTGCTCCATTTCCTGTGTTTCACTTAATAGACTTGTGGACGATGCAAGACATGCAAAAGGGTTAAAGGGTAAAATGTCACTATTGGTTCATGTTTCAATTAGTGGTACCAGCAAGTCAAAGTAATTGATTATTATATGCCAGACAAAATCCTTCCTATGTATTACTACCATTCCTATGATTGCTGAAGCATCAAACATTATTGTAAAATTAGGCTACTCGGACCTGTGCCAAGATCCCTTTAATTAAAAGTCTTTCCATTGATGGATGTGTAGCAATTTCACACTAAAGGATGTGATTAGTCAGAAAACACAAATGATAGATACTAATTCCATAGTTGGGTTAAAGTACTGTGGTAAAGATTGCTACATGCTCCAATAATTGGGTTCTTGACATGTTCCCACATCATCACCCCTCAGCCCCCAGTTTTGAGCAGTACAGTTCTATTGAATTCTGTTCCTATTACCTACCTCATATTAATACAAACACCAACTTCAAGGTTCTCCATACAAGAAGTGACAGCAGATGTTACCAATTTAAAGCAGTAACTTCTTCAATAAGTTTCTCAGTATTAAATATCTTTTGAAATGCAATCACTTGTAATTGCTGTAAAGTGCTTTGAGATCCCTTAAATTGGTAAAAGATGGTGAAATAAACTCAAGTTTCCTTTTTAATAAAGCATCATACCCTGTGAAAGTTGTTCCATGATATATATACTTAAATATAAAATTGTTACCTAAGCAATACAATACTTAGAGCAGAATTCAATTTCTATTTTTTTAAAGAAGTGATGCGGATACCTGTTATGTCCAATTGTTCACTGTTTTGATGCAGGTCCAATTTAACAATGTACAAAGAATTTATCTTTTTGTTTTGGCCATTTTTCTATTGTCCAAAATTCTGGGGTAAATCCTGTATTCAGTGTTTTGCACATCAAGCAGGCTGTAATGGATTTTCTCAGTCCACTTCTGGAAAACAATAAATATTTCTATAATGTCACCATTTAAAATAAATACAAAATCAAGTATACAAAGAATAGGATGTTGATGATAATTCTTTGCTGTAAGTTAATTTCTATGAGTGTCATCTTTAGCTCAAAGACTAAGCTTTAATAGCACGTAGAATGGTTTGGTTTGTCTTTTGCTTTTCCTTCTCTTTGTAATGCATTTTTCTTTCTCTCCCTTTCCTTTTACCATCCATTGTTTCTCTTCTTTCCACGTTATTATCTGTGTTTTTATTTCAGCATTTACTTTTCTATCACTTTTCATCTTTTCCAATCTTTTTGTTTCTGGTCCTTTATTTTTCATAGTCCTGCAACCTCAATAGTGGTTGGAATTAATGGAAGTAAGTGTTCTAATGTATAGCAATACCTTTCCATCTTGTAACTGTGAGCAAGTCCATTTTATTTTACCGATTAAATATTTAATATATCATATCTGCATTAGGTAAAATTCTAGCCAGTATATTATGCACTAAAGAAAGCTGACTGTTATTTTCTCTGTGTAGCAATTTAATGAAATACAACATATGAGTGATTCTGAACTTCTGGAAATTCGGATCAAAGAATTCAGAGTCGAAGTCAATCAGCTGTGGAACAAACTGATGAGCCTAGAGATGCAACTGGTTGACCAACTGGAGGTGAGAAACTGAATTTAGAAATCACAAAACGTTACTGCTTAGAATGAAGCCATTCATTCCAACTATTGTACTTGTATTGGCCAAAAAAAGAGCTATCCAGCCTTGTCCCACATTTGGTCTTTTGTTAAATACTTCTGTAGGTCATGGCACGTCCAATGAAGCTTAAACTACTTTTTAAATGTGATGTCTTTATCATCCTTTCAGGCAGTAAGCTCCAGACTTCCATCATCCTCTGGCTGAAAAAATGCTCTTGGGTCAGCACTGTGGTTCGGTGGCTAGCACTGCTGCCTCACATCTCCACGGACTCGGGTTCCCAGTCTGTGTGGAGTTTGCACATTCTCCCCGTGTCTGCGTGGGTTTCCTCCCACAATCCAAAAGATTTGCATGTCAGGTGAATTGGCTATGCTAAATTGCCCATAGCGTTAGTTGTATTTGTCAGGGGTAAATATAGGGTAGGGGGGTGGGTTACTCTTCAGAGAGGCGGTGTGGACTTGTTGTGCCGCAGGGTCTGTTTTCATACGGTAGGGAATCTAATCTAATCTAATCTTAACTCCCATCTAATTCTTCTACAAGTTACTTGAATTACTCATTGGAACAAAACATCTTTTCTTAAAATGTGAAAGAATGTGCATGACAGACAAGAGGAATTCAAACTTGAAAATACAGAAAACATGGAGACAACATCTATGGAGCGAGAAATTAAGTTAATAAGGTTTCAGCTGAATTACTTTTCATCAGAATGAGAAGAATTAGAAATTTAACACGTTTAGAAAGAAGGGTAAAGATACTTTAAAAGTAAAGAAATGGACCAAGGGAAGGTCTGTGATAGAGTGAAGGACAGTAGTGATTAAATGACAAAAGCTTTAATTTTCCCTATAAGAGCTGTTGCTCACTGAGGTATAGTTCCACAGCTCGAAAGTGGTAGTTCCTTTTAGTACCTCAATCATAAAACTTCCTTCATTTGTCCACTTAGCTTGTCAATGCTCAATGATTTTAACATTTAGCTCAGCCAGTTATGATCCTCTTTGCCAAGATATGCAGGAATGGCAGAATCACATCAAAAATTGATATCTGGATATTTTTCCACTGATGTAACTCTATTGAAGTAACTCTACTAATGTCTTAACTACCTAAGCAAATTTGATTCTTTATCCAAAAGATGCTGAGAATTGGAAAATAATTGTTGGTTTACTGCAATAATTAGCTGCACCACACTTTGTTGGAAACAAGTCCCTCATAATTCTTCACATACTGAATTCTGATCTTGGCTGATCCATCTTGCAACTGAAAATTTAGAGATAAAGCTCTTAGCTCTTTGTTTTTCCCAGGAGAAACCTGGCACAATCTGTTATGTTGCATATAAGTCTGTTTGTAGAGTACAATTTCTCTACCTCGAAGACTTGTTAAACAAATACGTAGTATTTGGGGAGGAAATTACGGTCATAAAGAAGGTGCTAAAATAACTGCAGGGTGTTGACACTTATCTCTCCTATACAGCACTAATTCCTTGGCTTTCAACTATTTTAAGCATTTGTTTGTTGCTACTTTTGTTTGTTTTTTGGCTTGTTAGCTCAAAGATTAGTTTGTGCCCTCATTTTGAAACGACAGTTGTAGCTCCTTGCTCTGACCAAAACTTTTAAGCTCAAAAGATGGAGATTAGATTAGATTAGATTACTTACAGTGTGGAAACAGGCCCTTCGGCCCAACAAGTCCACACCAACCCGCCGAAGCGCAACCCACCCATACCCCTACATTTACCCCTTACCTAACACTACGGGCAATTTAGCATAGCCAATTCACCTGACCTGCACATCTTTGGACTGTGGGAGGAAACCGGAGCACCCGGAGGAAACCCACGCAGACACGGGGAGAACGTGCAAACTCCACACAGTCAGTCGCCTGAGTCGGGAAATGAACCCGGGTCTCAGGCGCTGTGAGGCAGCAGTGCTAACCACTGTGCCACCGTGCCGCCCAGATAGCAGGTGAAAATCTGGATCCAGCTGCTCTGCAGGGTATCCTGCACGTCGCCATTTGTGACCCAGAAAGTTCTTTATAAATTTTATTTAATTTATGACTTTACTGCTGCAATATCTAACTTTGTACGTCCCACAGGTTATAAGAGTTAGGGAAAGGATGAAATTTCCTTTACCAATGTACATAGTTTGATCCAGTTCTGATGAAGGGTCACTGGACCTGAAATGTTAACTCTGCTTTCTCTGCACAGTTGCTGTCAGCCCTGCTGAGTTTTTTCCAGCAATTTCTGTTAATATTTCGTGAAATGAAATGCATTTTGCTGAATCAACTAAAATAATTGCTGCTATAAAATCTGCAACCTCCAACTGCGAATACCTTTTGTAGTCTCTCCCCTTAGCAACGAAATAATAAAATTGCTTTGTGTCTAATTGTATTACAGTCATCAAATGATGTGGTAATGGAGGAGCTTAGTACTGATGGAATCAATCATAGTAAGGCAGAGGTGAGATGATCTGTGTCCTTGAAGATAGGAAAAGTACCAATGAACCAGGGTTCTCATGTCTGCAATTTCAAAATGTTATGGCTGTCACCCAATAAAAATAAACAGAAATTAACCACTATTTTCCCTTGACCAGGAGTTATCAACAAGGAACTTCCAACAGCTCTGTGCTTGTGGTCTGCACAGCATGTTTTATTTGTGGGGTTCTTTTGGTCAATGTGCCTCCTGTAATTTTCCTTAAGTGGGAAAATATGTTTAATTGAGAAACACAAATGGTCGAAGGCCAACTATAGGAGTAAAACAAGGCTGATGATGAGAGTGAAGATCATAGCCAGTTTTGAGAAGATTTGTTGCTCAGGTTGAGGTTCTGGATGTAGGATTGCTCGCTGAGCTGCAAGGTTCATTTCCAGATGTTTCATCACCCTACTAGGTAACATCTTTGGTGGGCCTCCAGGTGAAGCACCTCTGATAATTCCTGCTATCTGTATATATGTTTGGGTTTCTTTGGTTGGTGATGTCATTTCCTGTGGTGATATCATTTCCTGTTCTTTTTCTCAAGAAGTGGTGGATGGGGTCTAACTCGATATGTTTGTTGATGGAGTTAGGGTTGGAATGCCATGCTTCTTGGGATTCTCATGCGTGTCTTGTTTGGCTTGTCCTAGGATGGATGTGTTGTCCCAGTCGGAGTGGTGTCTGTCCTTTTCTGTATGTAAGGATACTAGTGAGAGTGGGTCATGTTGTTTTGTGGCAAGTTGATGTTTGGTGGGTTTGTGGGCTACCATGATGCCAAGGGGTCTGAGTAGTACTACTCAGACCCCTTGGCATCATGGTAGCCCACAAACCCACCAAAACAGCAACTAATGAACTTGAAAGACCCCATACAGACAACAAGCTAAATTAATATCATTTACAAAATACCGTGCAAAGATTGTAACAAACACTGGACAAGCAGGAAGAAAACTAGCCACCAGGATACTTGAACATCAACAAGCCACAAAATGACATGACCCTCTCTCACGAGTATCCTTACATACAGATAAGGAAGGATACCACTTCGACTGGGACAACACATCCATCCTCGGACAAGCCAAACAGAGACACGCATGAGAATTCCAAGAAGCATTGCATTCCAACCGTAACTCTATCAACAAACACATCGAGTTAGACCCCATCTACCACCCCCTGAGAAAACGAACCAGAAATGACATCACCACAGGAAATGACATCACCAACCCAAGAAACCCAAACATATAAATAGAAAGCAGGAATTATAAGCAGTGCTTTGCCTGGAAGCTCACTAAAGATGTTACCTAGTAGGGTGATGAAACGTCTGAAAATGAACCTTCCAGCTCAGCGAGCAAACCTACATCCAGAGTGAAGATCAGCTGACCAACAGATAATGACAAAATGAAACCAAATTTGGGATTAAATCTGGATGGTCATAAGAAGGAGGAGGATTGTGCTGAAGCATGTGAATTAGTTCCACTATTTTAAAGTCCAGGGACAGAATGAGAGGATGAACGATTTGAGCTTTGATATCAAAAGAGTGGAATTCATGCCAACCTGTAATTCTAAGGACATTCTTGATTGTAAAATGTCAGTCAGTTTGCAATATTTCTGTTTCAACTGATAGTTCTAATGCTTTGTTGTTTTGTTTGATTTTACAGGAAACAATGAGCAATTTTGAACGAAATATTTCAGAAATTGTTACAACTTACGTTGAAAATGTACAAGCTCTATATCCTTTGATGTAAACATTTATTCATCAGCAAAAGTTAATTTCAGTATACTAAAGCATAGAATGAGAAAAAGATTTTAATATTATGGAAACAAGTTGTTTCACATACCAAGTCGAGACAAGCACCGACCATTAGTCATTGCTCAGGTTCTAAATAGAATGGGTAATATTCTGCAAAAATTCCTTTTGATACTCAATACATATGTGATTTTTGCAAAGGTTTGTAACTCAGGATGAGGTTCAGGTTGTAAGTTTGCTTGTTGAGCTGGAAGGTTTGCTTTCAGACGTTTCATCACCATGCTAGTTAACCTCATCAGTGAGCCTCCAGTGAAGCGCTGGTGTTATGTCCTGCTTTCTATTTATCTGTCTCAGTCTCTTAAAGTGGGTGATCTCATTTCCAGTTCTTTTCCTCAGAGGTTGGTAAATGGGGTCCAAATCGATGTGTTTATTGATGGAGTTCTAGTTTGAATGCCTGGCCTCCAGGAATTCCCATGCATGTCTCTGTTTATCCTATCCAAGGATGGAAGTGGTGTTCCAGTCAAAGTGGCGTCCTACGTCTGTATGTAAGAATACTAGTGATAGTGGGTCATGTCTTTTGGTGGCTAGTTTGTGTTCGTTTATCCTGGTGGCTAGTTTTATGCCTGTCTGTCTGATGCAGTGTTTGTTACAGTCCTTGTATGGTATTTTGTAAATAACATTCATTTTGCTGGTTGTTTGTATAGGGTCCTCTCAGTTCATCAGCCGCTGTGTTGGTAGGTTTGTGGGCTATGATGATAGTCTGGTAGTCATTTCAGAGATGTCTTTGATGTGTGGTAATGTGACTAGAGTTTCTGGGCGGGTTGTATCTGCTTGTTTGGGTTTGTTGTTTAGGAATTAGCAGATTGTGTTTATTGGGTACCCATTCCTCTTGAATACGCTGTATTGGATTTTTCTTCGGCCCACTCATAGTTCCTGGGTGCTGCAGTGTGTTGTGGCTCCTTGAAATAATGTCCTGATGCAGCTCCATTTATGGGTGTTGGGATGATTGTTTCTGAATTTAAGTATTTAACCTCTGAGAAAAAGAGCCAGAAATAATATCACCCCACTTAAGAGATCAAGACACAGAAATAGAAAGCGGGACATAACACCTGCGCTTCACTGGAGGCTCACTGATCATGTTACCTAGCGTGGTGATGAAACGGCTGAAAAAGAACCTTTCAACTCAGCAAGCAAACTTACAACCTGAACTCAAAACGTATTCCAGCTGAGCTAACATTTGATTCCATGAAGTATTTAATTATCTCAGCACATCTGAACATTTTTATTCATTCACAGGATGTGGGCATCACTAGCTAGATCAGCACTTGTTGCCCATTTCTAATTGCCTAGAGGGCAGCTAAGAGTCAACCACGTTGCTGTGAGTCTGGAGTCATATGTCGGCCAGACCAAGTCAAGGTACCAGTTCCCTTCCCTAAAGGCTGTTAGTGAACTAGATGGGTTTTTCCAACATTCAACAACTATTTCATCATCATCATTATCATTAGACTCTTAATGGTAGGTTTTTAAAAAAAAAACCTATGTCAATTCCACCATTTGCCAGAGCAGGATTGAACCCAGGTTCCCAGAACGTTGCCTGGATATCTGAATTAATTATCTTACAATAACATTAGTTGGCCATTGCTTCCCCTAAAATAATCACTGCTGTGACTCAGATTCAAACCAAGGTTGCTGCAGCGATGACATAAAGTACTAATCACTCTATGGTCACAGAGCCATGTGTCCTGATCATACTCAGATTTATTTTTGAGTATTAATTTACATTGGACTTTTGGCAATTGCAGATAATACAATGAGTCTGAGACAAAACTACCTTGAAGTTCCAGTCTTCTTTGAGATTTTGAAACAATTCTTCATCCAATTTAAATAGTCTGCTTGGATCTAAAATAACTACACAGAGGCCAGTATCCTGTCCCCAAGTCACCCTTCATTTACACATGGGAAGTCCTTTACTCTAGTTCAAAGTCAGTTATCAGGGTGTCAGTACCAAGGCTCCCTGAGTGGACCAGGTTAACAACTCCAACCAGAGAACTCATATTCTATGAGGTCCAACTGGCTAACCTCATTAAAATCACGAAAGTGTAAATATCTAACTGCTCAGAAATTTGAATTTGAATCATATTTTCTTTATAATTTTCATCCTTCCCAATTTTAAAACTCTATAAATAGTACTTTTTAAAACAACATCAAAATAGAGTTGTGACAAAAAGTCATCATTATGAAATGTTAATTTTGTTTCTCTCTCCACAGATGCTGTTGGGCCTTGTGTCTACCAGCATTTTATTTCTGTAGCAGAAGTCATTTCATGTATTTCTCCAGATAATTATAAATTTTAATGGTGCTATCAGTTGTTTAAATTGTGGAACATTTTCTTGGAACATCAAATTCTCTTCCCATGGAAATATAATGTGATAGCTACCTTAGTCGAGTATTTTCCAGAATGGCTATATTAAAATATAAACACTAAGATAATTCAAATCTAATAGCACATACGTAGTTGCATTGCAAATCTTCTATTGTTTTTCACTAAGTATTTGACATATATAATGCCACTGAATAGTAGAAGTTAAGTGTAAAAAATGTAGGTACTCCTTGGTAGAGCTTCATTGAACCTTTTTAATTGTGTGCCTTTACAAATTGTGAATGAAAGCTCAAGACCAATATACATCACTATTCATGCACACTGGTCAGTGACTCATTGGTGCCTGAAAAATTTATATCTGACCTTTTATTTTAAGAAAACAAAATTGTTTCTGCATCAGTTTGGCATAATCTCAGCCCAATCTGGTGCATCCTATTTCTATTTTTGCCAAAGTTGAATCAATGTTGAGTGAGAAGATACCAGGTTTGATCCTTCCTGGAATCCTCTGGTCTCAGCAGGGTAAACTGTCGAGACACAACAATAACTGGCTGCATAGGTCAGAAACAGAAAGTTCAGTCAAGCTTCTTCAATTCTGAGCATGTTCGTTGATTTCCTCCATGACAATGTAGGTACTAGGTTAGACCTCAGTCAGTCAGGATTATATTGTCTGGCACTGCCACCTTGCTAAACAGGAATCTGAATAGACTTAATTCTGCTTAATTCAGATAAATTCTATATGGATTCAGAACAGATCGAAAGCCTCAAATGGGACATCCATGAGAAATTATGAGCCAGCAAAGCAGAATTATATTCCACCAAAATTAATAACCTCTTGGCTCAACATATACCTCACTCAACCATTATCACCAAGCTGGGGATAAACTCAGTTCTATAAACAGCAGAAGAGAATTCAAGGAGCGTCACCAGGCATATGTAAATACAGCTTGCCAAACTGATTAAGCTACAATATATGACTACATATGACAAACAGTGGAACATTGTAGATGGAACTAAATAATTCCACAGCAGATGATCAGATCAAATGTCTGTTATCCAGTTATGAAAGGTGTTGACCAATTAAACTACTCATGGGAGAAGAAGTTTCCACAAACATTTCCAACTTCACTGATGAGACCCAGCATAGGAGTGCAAAAATAAGGTGAAAGCTTTTGTAAGTTCCTTCTGGTAGAAGGACTTGTTAGATGATCTATCTTCCTACTGCGAGGTCCTTACCATCATAGATGCCTTTCACAAAATGGCTGAGTACACTGGATACAGCAAAAGCTTTGTAGGCTCCAGTTACATCTCAGCTGTGGATGCTGTAGACATTGAAGAATTTTGCATACTACAGTCTAACTGCCCAGTAAGGTACAATAATGGTATCTACCTGACAATATACAGAAGTGCCCTGATACATCCTTTTACAAAAAACAGAACCAATCTAATCTAGTCTCATTATTCTACTGAGTTGTCAGGGAAATCACAATGCTTTCAAGTAGCATTCCTCTGATAACAACCAATACTCAGTGTGGGTTTTGCCATCACCTCACAAACCTGTGATCTCTTCTGTGTAGTAGAACAAGAGAAACATTTGCATGGGGAGACCAAAACCCAAAAATTCCATTGTAAAACATACATCACCCTGAAATATTGCCATTTTATCATCATTGCTGGATCAACATTCTGGAATTCCTTTCTGGGAACTCTGGGAATAGTGGTTCTGTTCGCCGAGCTGGAAGTTTTTGTTGCAAACGTTTTGTCCCCTGGCTAGGAGACATCATCAGTGCTCTGGAGCCTCCTGCGAAGCGCTTCTTTGATGTTTCTTCCGGCATTTATAGTGGTCTGTCCTTGCCGCTTCCGGGTGTCAGTTTCAGCTGTCCGCTGTAGTGGTTGGTATATTGGGTCCAGGTCGATGTGTTTGTTGATGGAGTTTGTGGATGAATGCCATGCCTCTAGAAAATCCTTGGCTGTTCTCTGTCTGGCTTGCCCTATGATAGTAGTGTTTTTCCAGTCGAATTCGTGTTGCTTGTCTGCGTGTGTGGCTACTAGGGATAGCTGGTCGTGTCGTTTCGTGGCTAGTTGGTGTTCATGTATGCGAATTGTTAGCTGTCTTCCTGTTTGTCCTATATATAGTGTTTTGTGCAGTCCTTGCATGGTATTTTATAAACTACATTAGTTTTGCTCATGTTGGGTATTGGCTCCTTTGTTCTAGTAAGTTGCTGTCTGAGCGTGGCTGTTGGTTTGTGTGCCGTTATGAGTCCTAGGGGTCGCAGTAGTCTGGCTGTCAGTTCTGAAACGCTCCTGATGTATGGTAGTGTGGCTAGTCCTTTTGGTTGTGGCATGTCCTCCAACCAAAAGGACTAGCCACACTACCATACATCAGGAGCGTTTCAGAACTGACAGCCAGACTACTGCGACCCCTAGGACTCATAATGGCACACAAACCAACAGCCACGCTCAGACAACAACTTACTAGAACAAAGGAGCCAATACCCAACATGAGCAAAACTAATGTAGTTTATAAAATACCATGCAAGGACTGCACAAAACACTATATAGGACAAACAGGAAGACAGCTAACAATCCGCATACATGAACACCAACTAGCCACGAAACGACACGACCAGCTATCCCTAGTAGCCACACACGCAGACAACAAGCAACATGAATTCGACTGGGAAAACACTACTATCATAGGGCAAGCCAGACAGAGAACAGCCAGGGAATTCCTAGAGGCATGGCATTCATCTACAAACTCCATCAACAAACACATCGACCTGGACCCAATATACCAACCACTACAGCGGACAGCTGAAACTGACACCCGGAAGCGGCAAGGACAGACCACTATAAATGCCGGAAGAAACATCAAAGAAGCGCTTCGCAGGAGGCTCCAGAGCACTGATGATATCTCCTAGCTAGGGGACAAAACGTTTGCAACAAAAACTTCCAGCTCGGTGAACAGAACCACTACACCAAGCACCCGAGCTACAAATCTTCGCACAAACTTTGAACTCTGGGAATAGTTACACACACACGCAACATGAAAGGGGTTAACAGGTACTTATTATCACTTATGTCTAATTAGGGATGCATAATCAATGCTTACCTTACCGGTGCCACCCATACTTTATGGAAAAATAAAAGTAAGATTTATACTACCCTAATGATGAAAGAATTCTGACACTCTTATTTATTCATGAAGTCTCATGCATAAATCAATACCATGCAAAAGTCAGTGGCTGCAGTGGAAGTGTCTTGTATGCACTTGTGAAATCAACAGGAATGTAGTTCTGTTTTTGGAACCTTAACGTAATCACAATAGCTCAGTGCAGAGACCTAGAAAATCGTTACAATGAGAATATATTGGAAATCGCTATGACTAGTTACGACAAAATGGGAAAAAATGAAGGGGAAGAGGAAATGCCAGAAGAACTCAGAGCAGTAAGAGAAGGGATTTTCCTACATGAATGTTCCATGTTTATATTTGAAAAAATCAAGAATATGAATTTCTACAGCTTTGAGAAATAATATTCTTCAGAATACATAACATGAAATGTTTCTAAAAAGGTTTTCATATCTCTGCATGCATGAGTGGCAAATTAGATAGCCTTCACCAATCTTCCTGTGAAGCTGATTATGTGGGGGTGTAAGAGCACAGTCTAGACAGATGCTCCATCTTGTTTCCCCTTTATCTCTCCAGCATCAGTATTGGAACAATTAAAGCTAGAGATCATAAATATTAAAGAGTCACTAAACAATTCACTAAGGAAATAAAGATAAACTAATTTATCTAAGAATGTGAAATGCACCAACAGAAGGAGCAGTTAAAGTAAGACATAGTAAGAAAGCTAAATAGTAAACAAAAAACAGTGGCAGGAAAGGTTGGTTGGGTTAGATTAAGATATGTTATCAGAGGCTTGTACGCCTGCATGGACTTGCACTGTCAAAAGGTGTAAAAACAATGACTGCAGATTCTGGAAACCAGTTTCTGGATTAGTGGTGCTGGAAGAGCACAACAGTTCAGGCAGCATCCTAGAAGCAGCGAAATCGATGTTTCAGGCAAAAACCCTTCATCAGGAATAAAAGCACTGTCAAATGGCCGGTTTCTGTGCTACAGATGCTACATCAGTCCTGGACACTACATTCTCCAATTGCATCAATTTAAAGTTTGTGAGAAGATTTGTAGCTCGGGTGCTCGTTGTTGTGGTTCTGTTCGCCGAGTTGGGAGTTTTTCTTGCAAACGTTTCGTCCCCTTTCTAGGTGACCTCTTCAGTGCATGGGAGCCTCCTGTGAAGCGCTTCTGTGCTGATTCCTCCAGCATTTATACTGGTTTGAATCTGCCGCTTCCGGTTGTCAGTAGCTGTCCGCTGCAGTGGCCGGTATATAGGGTCTAGGTCGATGTGTCTGTTGATCGAATTCGTGGATGAGTGCCATGCTTCTAGGAATTCCCTGACTGTTCTCTGTTTGGCCCGTCCTATAATAGTGGTGTTGTCCCAATCGAATTCATGTTGTTTGTCATCTGAGTGTATGGCTACTAGGGATAGCTGGTCGTGTCGTTTCGTGGCCAGTTGGTGTTCATGGATGTGGGTTGTTAGCTGTCTACCTGTTTGTCCTATGTAGTATTTTGTGCAGTCCTTGCATGGGATTTTGTAAACTATGTTGGTTTTGTTCATGCTGGGTATCGGGTCCTTCGTCCTGGTGAGTTGTTGTTCCTGATTGAAGGGCTTACGCTCGAAACGTCGAATTCTCTATTCCTAAGATGCTGCCTGGCCTGCTGTGCTTTGACCAGCAACACATTTGCAGCTGTTGTCTGAGAGTGACAATTTAATTTGATGCTGTGGATCAATGAAAAAGCAATGCAATTTCTTTTAACAGACATTACAAGTACACATTCTACCCAAACTTTACCTGTTTCTGTCGTACACCAAGCATGCACTGTGCAGCATCCTCCCACGAAGGTTTACAAATTTGTAGCTCTGGCCATTCCCCCACCCCCAAATGCAGCACCTAATCCTAAGCCCAATTCTTAGCAGTTACTCTTTGACCTGACCAATCCCAAAATGCAGCATCCAGCTCTGACATGACTTCACATAGAGTGAAGCTGATTGCCCGGATCCAGGGGTCATTGTTTAAGGATACACAGCAGGCCATTTAGGACTGAAATGAGGCAACATTTCTTCATCCAAAGAGTGGAGAGGCTGTGGAATACTCTGCCACAGAAAGCGGTTGGGGCCAAAACGTTGAATGTTTTCAAGAAAGAGCTAATTCTTAGGACTAAAAGGATCAAAGAGTATAGGGAGAAAGCAGGAACAGGGTACTGAGTTGATGATCAGCTATGATTGTATTAAATAGTGGAGCAGGCTCAAGAGGCTGATTTGCCTACTCCTGCTCCTAGTTCTTATTCATGGGATGTGGTTATCTTTGGCTAGGTGAGCACTTATTGTGTAACCCTATTAGCAGAGAGAGCAGTTAAGAATCAACAGCCATAATGCTATGGGTCTGGAGTCATATGTAAGCTGGGACAGGTCAGGATTGCAGATTTCCTTCCATAAAAGGACAGTAGTGAACCAGATGGGTTTTTAAAACAATTGACTGCTACATTCAATTGACATTTTTATCTCAGATCGCTCGTGAAGTTTAAATTCAACATCTGACACAGTGGGATTCAGAACCCCTATCTCCAGTACATTAGTCTTACATTCTAATCATTGTTTAACGGCCTTTGCCCTGCCCCGTTTTCTCTTTATGGGGCAACAGCCCTTGTCAAGACAAACTAAGTGTCAGGCCATTATTACCAGAGAAGAAACACTATTTCTGCAGCCAACGTTTCTTTTGAACTGAACAAATAGTAGAAGGAGCTAACCAATTAATCCTGAACTGTTTTGGAATATCCAAACACATTAAGCAAATTTGAAAGAAAACAAATATTTGCTTTCTCAACACATTAAATGTTATATTTGTTCCTTCATATAGCTCTTTGTAGATAAAGATACAGTAATTAACACAGTTAATGCATCACATGACATGCACCTGCTTAAGATTGACAACCAAGAAGACAAGATGGTGACGAAGGCAAATGGCTGGGCTGCGGATGTGATTGAAATGGTAAGGATAACCAGATGCTTTAGTTTTACATTTGGTATTAGACAATCCAGACAAACAGCCATAAAACTGGAAGTCCTCCTGTTTCATGTCATGCTGTTGAAATCAATGGTATCTGAAAATGCATAAAATTATAACTCCTAATAGTACAGAAAAGTAAAAAAATCACAAAACACCAGGTTATAGTCCAATAGGTTTATTTGGAAGCATGAGCGTTCAGAGCGCTGCTCCTTCATCAGGAGGTTGTGCTGATGAACCACTGATGAAGGAGCAGTGCTCTGAAAGCTAGTGCTTCCACATAAACCTGTTGGACTATATCCTGGTGTTGTGTGATTTTTAACTTTGTACATCCCAGTCCAATACCGGCAACTTCAAATCAGAAAAGTAAATATATCATATTGGACCACTACATCTATCACAGCAGTTCTATTATTGCAATTCTTTAGAAAAATGCTGGAGAACATTTCCGCTTTAAAATCTGTAACTTGGGGGAAAAATCCTATAAGTTTTAAAAATTCTTCTAAAGGTGGAAATCACAGCTGATAACCATCAGTTATCAATCGGTCGGTTGAAAGCCTATTAAACTATGTTATTCTCCACATCAATTACAAAGTGCAACATTTAGAATTCAATTAACTCTTGGACAACATAATGGGTCCTTCTGAAGATGTCAGAATTCAAAGCAAGAGAGAGAAAAGGTCCTAACCATAATCATTTTCTTTGCCTGGTGAAAGTAACCATTTGAAAGTAACATCGCAGTCATTTTGCCTTGCTTATGATAAAGTCAGGTTGCTAAAACCTGGGCAGAACCCGGAGAATGATCTTCCAGAGATAGTATCAGGCAGGGTTCTCAGCCAAAGGAAGTACAAAGGAGGAAGAACTTCTGAAAACAACTGCTATTCTACCAAAACAGCCCAAGTAATCTGCAAGTGCCACTGCCACAGAATTAAGGAGGAACCCAAATTCTGTTGATCTGATGCATCCATCTGTGCTGCAAAACGCATTGAACAATTACCTATTGCAGCTGATGAATCTGCCTTCAATGTTCAAACACCTTCATTTCAGAAAGAGAAACTTCAAGAGATGACAGGCTGACATCAATCTTAGGGCTTGATCGTACTTTCATCTTTATATGACTATTGCCTATTTTTAATCCATGTTTAATCTCTGTAAATGTATTGTTAGTGAAGAACTTACCATTTTACTTGAATAACTACAGCAATAGTTGACCAATACTTACCTCTTTTCAGACTACAGGTTTGCAGCTATTTTTAATAAAAGTGTCTTCATTGAGTTTAAAACAAATTCCTTGTTCAAGGAACAGCCTAAAGAGATGCCTGGTGTGGTTATGACAATACTTATGAAAGCCTTAGACTCTGAAAGCAAGTGCTTATGTTTTTAGAGTGCCTTTCGAAACCTCATTCTTCTAACAGATCGATAACTAATGAATTACTTATGAAATGTAGTCTCTGTTATACAATATGAAATATAGCACCTGCTAGCACACAGGATGCTCCCACAAATGACAATGTGATAACAACTAAATAATTTCTTTATTGATGTAACCTTTAGGGTAAATAGTGGGCACGACTCTAGAGAGAGCTCGTGATCATCTTCAAATTAGTACCATGGGATGTTCTTATGCCCACATGGGCTTCAGTTTAACATGTCACTGATTTTTTTTTTAAATACAGCCTCATTAGATCTACATTGCTGTTTATGCTCCCCTGAATCACTTAGTTTCCTATCTCAGCCAGAGCTATTTAGACAGGCAGCATTGGAAATTATATACTTTTTATTGGAATAAAAGGGAAAAGCATAAATAAGTAAAAATGTCAACCCACAACTGTGTAATGGCATCCGTAAGCGACTCCTAGGTAGATTTAGTTGAAAATCAAACATTCAAAATTGCCAGATGGGGGAAAAAAAGCAAGGTGCTCTATCAAGTCTCCTCATTGTTACGGCATGATGGTTAAACAAATCTGCTGCCCTGGCCCATGCAATTTCCAGGAGAGGCAAAAGATAAAGGGCCAATAATAGAGAAAATATCTTTGGAAATTTTCCCTTTCACCCTCTCAGGTGAACAAAACCAGTCCAAAATATCACATGTTTCATAGTAGATAAGCACCTTTCCAATTGGAGGTAAACACACAGGATTGGACAGGGATGGTTAATACAGAAAAAAAAAATAAAACTAAAGCAAAATTAAGGAAGAAACAAATGATTTAAGTTGCAACAGTGATGTGTTTTTCTTTTGTTCTGCAGCTGCACACAGATGAAATAAAGCGCAACCGTAAACGAGTTTTAGAAATTAACATCTATGTCAGCCACTGGCGGGATGAGCTGGATTTCCTGGAGCTCCAGGACATGAACTAATTTTTACGTATAACATTAAGAGGGAGAGGTAGTACAATGTGGCTTTCAGATCCTTGTGCTCCTGTTCTATGTAGGCTCTAAGATAATCAGATTTAACGTGGGTTAAAGTTTTTAAATTGTTCACCCTTCCCCAGGTATGGCCTGTCTACTCTCATCACTTTTCCACTCTGTAGTTATTGGAACCCTTATGAGACATTTATTTATGTAGTGCCTTTAATGTAATGGAGACTTAATAGTTTCCTATTAATATCTCCACTGTACCTAATGGGGCAAAATAGCCTCATAGCCAGAGCTATTCTTTTTCTAGGAATCTCTCATTTCTTGGAGTTGACCTCAAACTGTAATTCTTTTAGCAAATTAACATTTGTTATTATGCTACAAACAAACATTTGCTACCTCACATGTACATCATTTCCTTTAATTTATTCTTTCCTAGTCCTCTTTCTACATTTTACGAGAATTTCAAATGCAAACTTAGTACTTTCTTACAATTTTAACCCTTTTTTCCTTCTCCTTGCAGTATTGTTGGATCCCTAAATTGTGAGTCATTTTGTTCTAATGCAGGACTGTGCATGTGCATATGACATTGATGTATGAAGAAAACACTCCACACAGAATGTGAATTAACTAAAATCAATACTATATAAAAAAATTATTTAAATGCCTTCATTCTCTTTTCTCAAACGATATCTTTTACTTTGCAGCTTTTAGTGCTATTTTGGATACGTGTGTATTGACATTTGTTATTTTGTTTGCTTTATAAAAAGATGTTAATTTAGGGAAAAATGCCGGAATGATGATGAGGATATTGGACTGGAAATCAGTGGCCCAGGTCAATGTGCTCAGGATGGATGTGGACAATAGCTGGTGAAAAATTAATTAATCTAATCAAAAACTATAAATTTGTCCAAGTGTGGATACACAATGCTTTATCTGAAATTCCAAAATCCAAAAAGCTCTGAAATCCAAAGTTTTTTTGTGGAGTGTGGACCATTATTTTGGTATGCAAACAGGTGACCCAACTCCACACCCACTCTACCCTCGTCACTCATATGTGACGTGGTGGAGTGGCCCAGCACTGACAGGCATCAATTGTGTCTCAGCGCTCATACTATTCACATGTGCATCTGCTGTGAGGTAATTTTTTTAAAATTTCACTGTGAAAATGTCATTTATTCCAAAATATTCCAAATTCCGAAAAACAACCGTCCCCAAGGATGTCGGATAAAGAATTGTGTACCTATAGTACAACGATGAACCTATGATAATGAAACATCTGGTTTACAATTGACCTTTAAAAGAAGCTGCTTTAAAACTACTGTCTTCCCTTGGTGTGGCCTAGATTTGATGCCAGAACCACAGCAACTCTTAAATACCTCTGAAATGGAATCTACCCAATTCTAACAAACCACTACAGCAAAGGTCAAAAAAGGATAAAACAAGGCAAACCACCTAGCTTTGACCTAGGCACAGCTGAAGAGTCAGCAAGGCCCAGTGTGCAAAACTCTTCCTGATTTAAGTTTGACATAGCTATTCACATTGCCTTATACATTACAGAAACTATTCCAGCTACCACCACCAACATCCCTGGGTTTGTCCTGTCTCACCAACAGGACAGACCCCCCACAGCTGGCAGCAATGGCATACAGTACAGGGAGCTACCCTGGAAGTCCTGACCATTGTCTCTGGACTCCATAAAATCTTACGGCATCAGGTCAACATAGCTAAGGAAGCATCCTACTCATTACAACCTCAAACAGATCAATACAATTAGAGATTGAGAACAATACTAGCCTAATCAAATTAGTGACACCCACATCTCCTGCAATAATTTTAAAATGCAAATTACAGATTTTTTTGTTTTGCAAATGCATTGCTCATGGCTGAAAGTTATAAACATGATCTGCTCCAGAAAAATCTTTTAAAAATTGCAGGTTCAAACATCAACTTCACACTGATCACAATGGGATCCATGGCACTGAGCTACTCAGAAACAATAATAGAAACAAAATTGCAAATGCTGGAAATATGAAATAAAAACAAAGTTATGGAAATACTTAGCAGCAGGGCCACACGATGACAAAGCCCTGTATCATGGAAAGCTTAAAGACATCCCATAGCATTAAAATGTATTATTTTGATGGAAAGGGCAGTAAAGATGAAAAATATCAAAGCTTTATATTTGCATATATACATTGGCAGTGGCACAATAAGTAGTAAAACTAATAACCTAACCAAAACATAAATAGTTGCTTGGTTCTTCAGAACTTCAATATTGCTGAAAAAATATTTTGTTTATCCTTTTCATCTTGCACTCATCAAGGCAATATGCAAAAAATTACCAGAGGAAAACAACATTTATAGTATATGAGAAAAGATTGCTGACTGATGGTAAGTGATCTCTAATATACAGAGGTGTTGCTATGATAGTGCACCAATTAATGATGACTGACACTTAACTTCCAAGCTTTGTTTCAATTATAAATAAGTCAGTTGATTCCTACCTTGAGTTGTGCTCTTTTCAATTCAAGAATTGAGATGACAGCCATTCTCTGGTTTACTTCTCAGGACTAATAATTTGAATACAGTCCAGCATTTTGTAGTAGTGTAAAAGAATATATATATTTGTTGCATAATAGTAAAATAGTTTACTGCATCTAAGGAGAAATCAAGTAGAGTTTTCGAGCCAGCAAAATTTAATGAAAATCCAGCCCATGGGTTATACACACTTATTTTCCTCTGCAAATTTTTTGCTGCCTGCCAATAAAGCCCTTATAAACTCAAGTACTTTGCAAGAGGGATGGGATGAGTGATTGAGGGGATAACTGGGAAGCAGGAGACCGTGATACAATAATTAGGGAGTTCGCTGAAGCTAAATCAACAATGTTGACTTTGAACTGGAAAAGCAAAATAGTTTTAGAAGTAAATACTAAACTACAAATTTCTAACCATCTGTGGTAAAAGAAAGCAAATGCCTTTTAAATTTTTAAACAAAGTAGTAAACATTAAAATCAAAGTAAGAGCAGATACAAATAAATTGGCTAATGGAGTTAATGTGAGTAATTGGCCTCTGAGCCAGAAGGCCAAGGATCAATTTCTATCTTTTCCAGAACTGCATAATTGCATGTCTGAACAGGATGATTACAGAATATCTTTCATAGATTGCTGAGTGATAATATGATCAACAGAAAACAAAGTGGGGCTCCTGCTGTGAAAGCAATGAGCAAATAACAATACAAATAGTACTTGGGATGATAATGGAAAGTAACTGACAGATTATTCCCTCTGTAGAATGCACTACCAATGCTGTGATTGGTAAATGACAAAAATAAATCAGTCATCACAGAAGAATGTGCATGCAATTTCCTAAAGCATTGCATTTTAAATCATTGAAGCCTCAGAAGTGGCACCATTGGGTGGCACGGTGGCACAGTGGTTAGCACTGCTGCCTCACAGCGCCTGAGACCCGGGTTCAATTCCCGACTCAGGCGACTGTGTGGAGTTTGCACGTTCTCCCCGTGTCTGCGTGGGTTTCCTCCGGGTGCTCCGGTTTCCTCCCACAGTCCAAAGATGTGCGGGTCAGGTGAATTGGCCATACTAAATTGCCCGTAGTGTTAGGTAAGGGGTAAATGTAAGGGTATGGGTGGGTTGCGCTTCGGCGGGTCAGTGTGGACTTGTTGGGCCGAAGGGCCTGTTTCCACACTGTAAGTAATCTAATCTAATTAAGTGTTTTACTGTACTGGGCTGGCAAGGGAAAGCAGAGGCTTTGCAGTACAAAGGGAGGCCATTCAACCTATAGTTTATTCCAATTCTCTCAGTAGAGCAATACAATCAGTCTCAATACCCTCAAATCTGTTTCTAAGGTCCTTTTTAAAAATTGCTGATTATCTCCAAGTTGCCAAGACATAGCAAAGTTGATGAACAAAAATTGATTAATATGGAATACATCCTCATAGAGGTATCAAATAAAAATGCAGAAGAGCTCTGGTGAACTTATCTAAAGCTCTGGTTAGTAGTAAACAAGTGAAATACTGCAGCGAGTATTCTGGTCACTACACTTTAACACCTTGAGAAGAATACTATACAGCAGATTTACCATCATGGTTGCAGAGGGAAGGGCATTTAGCTACAGGATTAGGATGGAAAAACAATTGAAATGAGCCCAAGGGGTACACAAATAATAATTTATTTCTTTATTTTTATGCAAATCTATTTTGAAAAATAATGCTCACACAAATAAAACTACTGCTGTTAAATATTAGGGTTTAAGGTTTGTGCGAAGATTTGTAGCTCGGGTGCTCGTTGTTGTGGTTCTGTTCGCCGAGCTGGAAGTTTTTGTTGCAAACGTTTCGTCCCCTGGCTAGGCGACATCATCAGTGCTCTGGAGCCTCCTGCGAAGCGCTTCTTTGATGTTTCTTCTGGTATTTATAGTGGTCTGTCCATGCCGCTTCCGGGTGTCAGTGTCGGCGAACAGAACCACAACGAGCACCCGAGCTACAAATCTTCGCACAAACCTTGAACACTTACGGGCGAGAGACGCTGAGACAAGCCAGGAAATGGGAATCCTGCGCTAACCACCTAAGCGCCACATATGAACAACTCCGGTTCCTACAAACTGACACCCGGAAGTGGTAAGGACAGACCACTATAAATACCGGAAGAAACATCAAAGAAGCGCTTCGCAGGAGGCTCCAGAGCACTGATAATGTCGCCTAGCCAGGGGACGAAACGTTTGCAACAAAAACTTCCAGCTCGGCAAACAGAACCACAACAACATATTAGGGTTTAGTTTTTACAACATAAATCAAATCATTAATCCCCAAATTTTCATGGAATCAGTAATTTAATTAAATACAAGCAGTTTTTCTTTAAAAAAAAGACAATTCTTTAACTTGAAAAATTCTTAACAAATAGGGCTGTTCAAACAGAAAGACCACATTTTATTATTTTGTATTTAATCGTAGATTTTCAACTATCCACCCAAGACTGAACAGACAATTGGTTGCTTTAGTCCTGCAGTAACTTGTGTTTGACAGTAGAACTCTCTGAACACAGATGGACAAACAAGGTTCCAGCAGCTGTGCGTGATCGAAGCTCATACAGTTCATAGTCATGTGCCCATTCAATATTTCCCCACATTTCAATCTGGGGAAATAAAAGATGTGGACAAGAGTCACTTTTATGCTTATAATACTAATTCCAATCCGAAACTATGTGAAAGATTAGCACAGTTTAAGATAACAGGCATTAGCAAACACGTATTTGCTTGTTGGTTGAGTATGTTCAAAGTTGAAACAGAACATGCTGACTGGGCAAGGGCACAACAAAAGCCATGGGATCCTCCTGTTATGGGATCCAAGATCATTCCCACATGCATTCCTGAAAGAAGAAAATCTATATAAAAAAACTACTGGAATTGACATTTGAGGTTCAACTCTCAATATTTACAGCAATTCGTAAATTCTTTTATGAAACTTGGCTTATGTCAAAATTGAAAGAACTGTTCCACAGAATGGTCAAGCAATAGTCTGACATAGTAATGTCCCCAAAAACATGTCTTCTACCCAATGTCCCAGATACAAACATAATCATTTCTGGATAAGCTCTATCCTACTTGTTGGGCAGAACCAATACAAGTGGCAGTAGCACTGTGATATATAGTTAGGGAGTCTACCACACTGACTGAAATGTCAGTCAAACATAGGCAAGGCCACTTTCTACCCTATTGATGAATTGGTACTCCCAGTGTTGAAGACTACCTGGATGAAGCACTGAGGGTGACAAAGACAGAGTCTACACATCGATCTCCATCACCAAATGTGGCTCAACAGCACCACTACTGACTAAGAACATAGCTGTTAAATTGGTTACATGGTCTGTGGTGATGGAACTCATGAGACGCAGAACCAACGTGATCTCATCCTCATCAATCTATTAGCCACATGTTCATCTGTCCATGACAGTATTGGTAGAAGTGATCAACACACAATCCTCATGGAGATAAAAGCGCATGTCCACACTGAAGATGTGTCGCATTGTCTGACACTACTATTGTGGTAATTGGGACAGATCTAGAACAAATTTAACAACTTATAACTGGACATCCATGAGGTTCTGTAAGCCATCAGGAGAACAGTATTCACCCACAATTTGTAAACTTCAGACCAACATGTTCTGATACTACCATTACCGTCAAACTGGCAGAGATCAACTTCAATGAAGGATGTAGGCCAGTTCTCTATGGTTTCCTGAACTTAGGCCAGCCATCTCTAATATGCTAATACCATCATTGATTCTGTTAATTAATCCTCCACCTTTTTCTACCTTCATATCTGACCTAAGTGTTTTGTACCCCATCCTGTAAATAACCCGAGAACATATTGATGTTTAAACACATGTATTAGGGGATCTTCCCAGTCTGTATTGATGTGTTGCACACTTGGCAGGGCTGTTACCTGCACTGCCAGAGAGGGTATGGAGATTTTGTATAACCTCAAAACAAAAAAAAAAAGCCACAATGCTACAAAGTATAATTTCTCATCACAAACTGAGTTGTATTCTCAGTTATCCTACAAGAAGCAAGCTTGGTCTCAAATTGCTCGCAGCTTTTCCAGATTTGGTTCAGACAACTCAATGAAACAGACCCAAAAAGAACCCACATTTCTCCACAGTCACGATTATAACCAAACAACCCTCGCACACTAGGTTCCGTAATTTATGTACAACACAGAACAGCCTGCATGCTTCACAATGCAGGGAGCAGAAAGCCAAACCAATGTCACTGAGTAACTAAAGGTCTGAGGATTGGAGGAGCACCCAACAACATCATCCTCACCTGATATTGTTCCTCAAGTCGAGACAGCAAAACAGCTCTCTCCACATCCAAGTTTCGGTCAATTAGATTTAATGAAAGAACAACTGATTTCAACTGATGGATGACATATTCCAGACCTATGAAAGGAAAAGCATGAACAGCAAAAATAAGCAGGGCAGTGAATTCAACAAAGATTTCTTCCGATTGTAAATTTTAAAAAGTTGAGTAGTTGGCAATTAGCAAGTGAGAAGTGAATACCAAATGACCCTCTTCCCCAATAATAATAGTTGTTTTTAAGAATGGAGTCTTGATTGAATAAAAAGAATTTCAGATGTAGGGGTGAAAGGCAAGTTCCTTCCTCATTGTATAGAAATCCATTGAAGCCTTTTGCCATATATGTCTATTCATTGAAAAGCAGTAAATATGATGGAAGGCATGTTCATAACAATCTGTTAGATTGTTATCCTGCTAATCCACCATTTATTTCACTGTATTCTTCAAAAACAAGGTGAATATTTTGAAAACAACAATCTCATTCCTAACACTCAATTTCCATTTGCCTATTCGTCTATCTGGATCGCCAATCGTTAAACAGCGATTGGCAATTTGTGATCATGGCCCTTGGAACACTCATTCAGTCACTGTAAGCCTGCATATTTATGCCAGTGTTCTTACTTCCAGAATCTTTTGATTATAACACCAGTCTACTCTATGCACTTACGATCTTCACTATTTCTTCGTTCATAGACACCCAATGTTTCTCCTCAAAGCTAAAGTGCTTCCAAATGTTTTGCTGTTGTTAAGGCACAACAGAAATGAAACTTGTGATTCTTGCCCTTGATACAAGGACAGTTAGGCCATTACAACATTCTAAAGGAAAAAGAAACATTATTTTAAGTTTTACCTTCTATCCAGAATATCTGGCTATGACAAAGACTTACAAAATCACTAACCTACAAGTGCCCAGAAATTGTAAGAGGAGAGGTGCTGCTCAAACGTCTGCTTAGTTTCCTTTGGGATGTTTGGTCCCAATATACTTGTAGAAGTGCCAATCACAACATTATATCTGTTTGAAAAATGAAAAAACCAGTATGAAACAAAATAAATCAGTGAGATCACAGAGCATTAACTCTGGGCACCTTGTATTCTGGGTGACTCCCTTGCTCTCTGATCAATTAATGTGGCTGAAAGACTATGCAAATTCATCTAAACCCTTAACACTATGGCAGTCCCAGTCTATGTTTGGAAAGTTAAAATCCCCTACCATAACCACCCTATTATTCTTACAGATAGCTGAAATCTCCTTACAAGTTTGTTTCTCAATTTCCCTCTGATTATTAGCGGGTCTATTGAACAATCCCAATAAGGTGGTCATCCCTTTCATATTTCTCAGTTCCACCCAAATAACTTCCCTGGATGTATTTCCAGGAATATCCTCCCTCAGTACAGCTGTAATGCTATCCCTTATCAAAAACGCCATTCCCAATCTCTCTTGCCTCCCTTTCTATCCTTCCTGTAGCATTTGTATCCTGGAACATTAAGCTGCCCATCCCTGAGCTATGTTTCTGTAATTCCTATGATATACCAGTCCCATGTTCCTAACCATGCCCTGAGTTCACCTGCCTTCCCTGTTAGGCCTCTTGCAGGGAAATAAATGCAGTTTAATTTATTAGTCCTACCTTGTCCCTGCCTGCCCAACTGTTTGACTCACTTCTGTTCTCAACTGTACCAGTCTAAGAAATAATCTCGTTCCTCACTATCTCCCTGGGTCCCACACTCCCACCTTACTAGTTTAAATCCTCCAGAGCAGCTTGAGCGAATCTCCCTGCCAGTATATTAGTCCCCTTCCAATTTAGGTGCAATCCGTCCTTCTTGTACAGGTCACTTCTACCACAAAAGAGATTCCAATGATCCAAAAATGTAAATCCTTCACCCATACATCATCTCCTCAGCCATGCATTCATCAGCTCTTTCCTCCGATTCCTGCCCTCACTAGCTCATCACACCGGGAGTAATCCAGATATTACTACTCGCAAGGACCTCCTTTTTAAATTCCTGCCTAACTCTCTGTAATCTCCCTTCAGAATCACAACTTTTTCCCTTTCTATGTCGTTGGTTCCAATTTGGACAATAACTTCTTGTTGGCACCTCTCCCTCTGGAGAACATTCTGCACCCTCTCTGAGACATCCTTGATCCTGGCACCAGGGAAGCAACACACCATTCTGACCAAGCTAACACAAGAGCAGTAGATGTGATCTATATGGACTTCAGTAAGGCATTCGACAAGGTTTCCCATGGGAGGCTAGTTAGCAAGGTTAGATCTCATGGAATACAGGGAGAACTAGCTATTTGGATACAGAACTGGCTCAAAGGTAGAAAACAGAGGATGGTGGTGGAGGGTTATTTTTCAGACTGGAGGCCTGTGACCAGTGGAGTGCCACAAGGATTGGTGCTGGGCCCTCTACTTTTTTGTCATTTACATAAATGATTTGGATGCAAGCATAAGAGGTACAAGTTAGTAAGTTTGCAGATGACACCAAAATTGGAGGTGTGGTGGACAGCGAAAAAGGCTTCTTCAAATTACAACAGGATCTTGATCAAGATGGGCCAATGGGCTGAGTAGTGGCAGATGGAGTTTAATTCAGATAAATGCAAGGTTCTGCATTTTGGAAAAGCAAATCTTAGCAGGACTTATACACTTAATGGTAAGGTCTTTGGGAGTGTTGCTGAACAAAGAGACCTTGGAGTGCAGGTTAATAGCTCCTTGAAAGTGGAGTCACAGGTAGATAGGATAGTGAAGGCGGCGTTTGGTAGGTTTTCCTTTATTGGTCAGAGTTGGGAGGTCATGTTGCGGCTGTACAGGACATTGGTTAGGCCACTGTTGGAATATTGTGTGCAATTCTGGTCTCCTTCCCATCAGAAAGATGTTGTGAAACTTTGAAGGGTTCGGAAATGATTTACAAGGGTTGGAGGATTTGAACTATATGGAGAGGCTGAACAGGCTGGGGCTGTTTTCCCTGGAGCATCGGAGGCTGAGGGGTGACCTTATAGAGGTTTACAAAATTATGAGGGGCATGGATAGGATAGCTAGACAAAGTCTTTTCCCTGGGGTCAGGGAATCCGGGCATAGGTTTAGGGTGAGGGGGGAAAAGCATAAAAGAGACTAAGGGGCAACCTTTTCACACAGAGTGTGCTACGTGTATGGAATTAGCTGCCAGAGGAAGTGGTGGAGGCTGATACAACTGCAACATTTAAAAGGCATCTGGATGGGTATATGAATAGGAATAGTTTGGAGGGTTATGGGCCGGGTGCTAGCAGGTGGGACTAGATTGGGTTGGGATATCTGGTCGGCATGGACAGGTTGGACCGAAGAGTCTGTTTCCATGCTGTACATCTCTATGATTCTATAGCCACTTATCAACTGAAGCAATTCTCCATTAAGACTCTTAACTAAAACGCCAATTGAATGTTCCGTTTAATACTCCCCTTCAATAAACAAGGCCGGTTATGTTAATTTGTCACTGATGAGGCACAGTTTTGACTCTCTGTCCTAAACATTCAGGATATCCTCTTCCACTCACCTGTTCTCTATCCATTTGATGACTGGATCCCATTCATTTCTCTGGAGCTCTACTAAGCCAGATGGCTCCTCCACTCTGTAACTAGTCAAAAAACAGAAATAAGAGTAGTTAAGAAAGGTCCATTTTAAGCTCATCTATCAAAGAAAGCCATGAAATCATCTCTTAGCTCCAATCATTTTCACCCATTTTTGTATTTTTTCTCGCTCTCACTACGCTCTTTCTATACAATTGTTGATTAGACTTTGTGCCCATCCATGCACCTCAATCTTGATCAGCCTGTTCATCCTTCACCATTCTCCTTACAGGGATTGTAAAGATTAACCAGGAAGGTTCAAGTCTACAAACCTTGCAAATCACCTATTTTTGTTCTTTCATTTGTTTGTCTGGCTTCTGGTCAAATAGCTATTTACTCCAATAAATCAGACGTCTGTCCCCTAGTTCATTATCATATGCTCATGAAATGCCGAATGCAGGGAGACACACTTCTCTAGTACTTAACCAATGTTGTAGTTTAAATGCATCAATAAGATCCTCAAGCCAAGTTAATGTGTTTGTCTGACTAAGATGGCATGCACAACCCATCTGTCGAGATAAACAAGTCCAGAAAACCTGGTGCAAATTGGCAGAGGTGATTTACAATCTCATTGGAAGCCTGTCTGATCATACAGCAAATTAAAACTTCAGGTGTTCACTACTCAGATTGTCTGGCAGCTTGTGCATTAATTTCAGATACATGTTCCTAGGGGTTGAAGCTCACTGTCTTGATTGGAGCTTTCATTGTATTTCATGTATCATGAAATTATTCCAGTGTGCAATCTGTAAGCTAGAATGAGCTCCCCTTTTAAAGATTCCTGGAGAATATACAACTCTCAAGAATTCTGTCCAGAGCTTCCATTAAATTTTTTTTGCTTTTCCAAATGTTCACCACGTCCAGCGCAATGGCGGATGACATGGACCTGAATCAGCAAATTGGCACCAACTTTCAAACCAGAGGCAAAAAAAACCCTAAACCAAATACAGAGGAACCTCAATTATCCGAATATTGGATTATCTGAAGGAGCTCTCAAGGTCCCAATAGAAACATTACATCAAAGACATGTTACCAACACTGATCGCGTGATTAAACAGACACTGTCTCCAAATGACGGATTCCCACCGTCGCTCTCTCTCTCTCTCTCCCCACACTTTCCCTGGTGTTCTACAGAGGGGTGTACCCTAAAGCCCTTTCCTCAGATAATCTCTTCACCATTGTCCTGTACAGGGTAAAGGTGGAATCTGTCCCTAGAGAGGGGGTGAGGGTGGACGGGGGCGCGGATGTGGGAGGGAGCAGTGTTGGATGGGTTTGGTGGATAGACGGGGGGGGGGGAAACAGTTGGACAGGGTTGGGGGCAGGGTGGCGGTGTTGGATGGGTTTGGGGGGGCGTAGGTGGGGGGACAGTTGGACAGGGTTGGGGGCGGGCAGGGGGGTGGTGTTGGACAGGATTGGGGGCAGTGTTGTACAGGGTTGGGGGGCGGGCGGGGGGATAATTTGCCAGGGTTGAGGGGGGTCGGGCAGGGAGGACAGTTGGACAAGGTTGGGGGGGTGGGCGGGGGGAGCGGTGTTGTACGCCGTTGAGGGCGCAGGTGGCGGTGTTGGACACGGTGGGGTGGGGTGTGGCGGGCAAGGAGCGGTGTTAGACGTGGTTGGGGGCGGGTGGAGGGCGGTGTTGGATGGGGTTGAGGGTGGGCAGGGGGGACAATGTTGGATGGGGTTGGGGCATGGGCAGTATTTGGTGTTGGACGGTATTGGGGGGGGGAGAGCAGGGTCTCATGCTGTGCTGCTGCCTCGTCTCCTGAATGGGGAGGGATCTTAAAAAACTCCGAGCTCCAGCGGAAAGGCACTTAACCGAATAATTGATTATCCAAACAAAATAGTGCCCACCCGTCTTGTTTGGATAATCGAGGTTGCTCTGTACTGACCAATTACATGACTATAAAAGGTAAGGAGTAGGGAAATCTACATCTTACTAAGACTGTAAAATATTCTTTGGATGTAGTTTTATGCTCTTGCAATTATCTCACCTACCAGTGGAAACAATTGATCATGGTAACCAATCTAAATCTTAAAGAACTCAATCAGGTCACACATAAACCTTTTGATACCTAGTGCAGACAAAATAATATATCTCTTCTGACCCTTTTAAAATTTATCCTATAATGGAGTGCCTAAAACTATACAGAATATTCATCAAATGTACAGTTCATTCCTGTACCAGTGCAATAGCAGCTTTTTGCTTTTGTATTCCAGATGTAAACCTAACCATGCCTTTTCCATGATCTTATCTACTGGAAGTTGGCACATTTAATGAACTGTGTATTTTGTGCTTTGCAAAGATATCGAGAAATGCAGAGCAAAGACTGGTGAATGCAGTTGAATACAGATCAGTCCAGCTGGCAGAACAGACTCTAAGTGTTAAACAGTCTACTCCTGTGCTTAGCTGTTTAATTTCCTGAGCTTTTCTTTCAAAATGCATTATTTTATATATTTCTACATTGATCACCTATCTGCCTAACCCATTACTTCACCTGTATTCTCTTTCAGTTTTTCCACAGTTCTCAGCATAAAATTAGTCTGTATCACCTGCAAAAGAATTAGGATCAAGAAAATTTCAGTTGCGTTCCTTCAGTTCTCAAGCCCTGAGCATATAGGTGTGTGGTGCAGAAATATAACAATGTCACTCACAGTAAATATGACTTACCAGACAGTATCTGTATCCAGGTATTTGAGAGCTGCCCTAATCAACTGTTCTTTTGTTCTTTGTGTGGGATTATCCAGTGCAGTGTTGCATAAGGTTGTCTAATCAAAGAAAGGTTTAGCTTCAGGTAATCATAATTTTCCTACATAATAGTCATGGAACTTCAAAGTTCATCATGTGAAGCTTTGCAAGATATTCTGATTTGGTAAGGAAATATAAAATCCCATTTGTGTAGCATCTTTCATAACTCAAGAAGCTCTAAAATGCTTTACAACAATCCAGCGCTTCTTTGAAGTGTGTCAATGTTGTAATATAGAAAACACAGCACCAGTTTGCACACAAAAAGATTCCATAAGAATGCGATATGATCAAACGATCCCTTAACAACCATCAATGAAGTTATCAAAATTGGCCAGAACCCCCCTACTCTTAACTGTATTATACAATACACCTGATGGGAAAACTGTGCAGCATTTCCTCAACAAAGGTATTGTGAAAATTGTAGTCCTCTTTACTTGACCATCACGCTGTAGCTCCAGCAATTGCATGAATGAAATCAGGATTGCGGAAGCACAAATGAAGTTGGCTGATTTATGGTTTCATACAATTTCAGATCAATATCACTATTTATTTTTTCATGGGAAGTTAGTATCAATGGCAAAGCCAACATTTATTGTCCGTTTCTAGTTAAGAAGATGATGGTGACTCACCTGCATGGATGGAGTGGTTTGACAGGCCACTTTGAGAGCAGTTATGTTGTGGTTCTGGAGCCTTATGTAGGCCAGATCAGGTAAGGGTAGCAGATCTCCTTCCTTAGAGAACATTAGTCACATAATGGGCGTTTACAACAGCCTATGATAATTCTGTCATCACAATTCCTAAAGCAATTTTCAATTTTGGATTATTTCAATTTGAATCCCTCTCGCTGCTGTGGTGAATTTTGAATTCCTGACCCGAGGGAATTAGCCTGGATTACGAGTGCAGTGACATCACTACTGCTTCCAATGCTTCTGACAGTAGACTATAAATGATTCTGTGCTGACTTTGTTGCTCCTCTAGGTCCATTCATTGTTATGGTTTACCACCCATCTTCACTTTACATATTCTTACAATTGAGCCTATCACTGAACTTTCCTTATGTTTTCTCTTAGCACTTTTTCTTGTCCCTGAACTTACTCAAGACTAATTGATTTTCTCTTTTTCCAGTTCTACTAAAAGATCACTGAACTCAAAGGTTAGCACTGTTTCCTTCCCAAGAGTTGCCGCCAGAAATGCTGTTTTTTCCCAGCATTTTCTATCTTAGTTTCAAAGAGTTAAAGCTAACAACATAGGTAAATTAAGTTACTCATGCACTCCAGTCTATTAAAAAAAGCATAATTAAAACCAGATTCTACCAGATGCATGGTGAAGAACTGCAACGTGTCTCGCTGAGAGTCCCATTCTGTGGCGACAGCTATTGCCAGAGCTTCACTGGGGACTGTGAACAACTTTCCCTGAGGTGTCTTCAGTTTTCTACGATCCAGGTTTATCTCAAATGCTCCTCCTGCAAACACAATGAAACATTCCCTTAAATCACTGGAAGTCAGCTTCTGTGACAAAAGTGGTCCTGCCAGGACAAGAGTTAATTGCTGTAAACATCTAATCATTGACATATGTTCCAGCAATTTAATAGATCTAGTATTTTCAGTAACATTGTTATTATAGCATCCAAATGCCAGTTTTATCCTTGTTGTCACTGCTAATTAAGGTACCAATCGCGGAGCAAGTGAAATACAATAACATATATAGTTTATTATGTGAAACAAATTAATTCATACTCCTTACTTTAAACAGTAGAAATATAAACCAAGTTTGAATGTGTTAAATTATTTTGGTCTGGTTCAGCTTTAAAACTGTGACTAAATGGAGCCAAGCATGATACTGAAGGCATCAATTATCATTTTTCTTCTGGGTGTGGATCTGTTGCCTCAACTTACATCTAAGTGGAGCAATGTTCCTGTGGTAGGAATCAAAACTCAACAAAAATGGTAAAGGTTAACAATCTGTCTAAATTCCACAGTTACATCGACCAGTATCTTCAAAGCACATTTTGGCAATTTGTTAAGGTTCCAGGGGCAAGGTGAAATAATTTAGAACATGGGATCATTGAACAGGAGACCATTACATCACTCTGCCTTTAGATACTCTTTGTCAGTTCTCTGAAAGAGCTATCATTCTCTGTACTTCCCCATTGCCCTGAAAAATTTATCTTTGACCTCAAAGACCCACACAGAAAAGTTTCAATCATACTGCATTATTAATTGAATTACAATTTGCCATAATAGAAATTGGACCAAATATTTAAGGCAATAAGGTTTATAAATCCAGTTTGCAGAACATATCATCGCCCTGTTAATACCTAAAGTTACCAAGTATACTGGAAGCATGCTAACAGTTCAGTAATGAGCTTAGTGTTGAGGTTCAGGCCTCTCCACTGATTAATTACACACGTCCCTTCTGGCACTTTCAGCAACATGTACAATGTTCATTTACATACTACTTTTACCAGAGTGAAATGTCCAGATGGGTCAAAGAGGTAGATTTTAAAAGAGTATCTTCAGGAGGACTGATAAGTGCAGAGAATTAGGAATGGAATTCCACAAATTAGGGTTCAGGGGTTGAAGATATGGTCACCAATGAAAGCAGGGAACAACATAGACAAGACTTGAAGGAGCAGACATTTCAGAAGTGATTACAGAAATGATGAAACACAAATGAGCTCCTGGATAGATTTGAAAACAAGAATGAGAATTTTAAAATCAACATGTTGCTTAACTTGAAATCAATTAGGTCAGCAAGTAAATGGATGATGGACGAACAGGAGTTGGTGCGAGTTAAGATTCAGGCAGTGATTTCAATGGATCAAAGGTTGTTTGAAGCCAGAAGGCCAGGCAGGAATGGTCATCTAGAAATAACATCGGCATAAATGTGGGTTTCAGCAGCAGATGAGCAAGGCAGGGGTGGAGATAAGACAAGTTTAGGTAGTGGAAATATGCAGTCTTAATGATGCACAGAAATATAGTCAACAGTTCATCTCGGAGGCAGATATTGCATCAAGGTTGCGAACAAACTGGTTCAACCTCAGATTGTTGCCCAGAGAGATGTGGCATCAGAGAATAGTGATTGAAGTTAGTGGTGGCCAAACATAGTAAGTGGCCAGACACCAACTTATGGAGTAAGTCATTTGTGACTTTGAGGAGGACTCATGACAGGCTAGAAACCTAAATGGCTACACAGGGTATTTTTTTAACTATTTTTGGATACACTTCTGCTATGACTTAGCCATTCAAAAGTAAACCTGCTCAGCAGGGAGAGCATCTGCACAACATCCCATTACATATTAGTAAAGTCCTGAAATCTTCATATAGTGCATGTTAAGCAGATCAACCACAGCGTTAAATTTGTACACAGAAAGGCCCTCAAAACAGCAATGAAGCAAACAGTCCAGTTAATCGATTTCTGATTATCAAGGGAAGAATACTGGCCACAAGAGCAGGTACTTAGAATCACAGGGATGTACAATATGGAAACAGACTCTTCGGTCCAACTTGTCCATGACCAGATATCCGAAATTAATCTAGTACCATTTGCTGGCATTTGACACATTTCCCTCTAAACTCTTCCGATTCATATACCCATCCAGATGCCTTTTAAATGTTGTAATTGTACCAGTCTCCATCAGTTCTTCTGGCAACTCATTTCATACACACAGCATGTGCGTGAAAAAGTTGCCCCTTAGGTCTTTTTTATAGCTTTCCCCTCTTACCTTAAACCTATGCCCTCTAGTTGTGGACTCTCTCCTCCATTCCCTTTTCTTCAATAATGCATAGAACCTAGTGAATTGATTCCAGTCTCACTTTTAATTAGCACATGCACTTTCTGAATTTTCTACAAAACCTCAGCTGCAATAAAAATCCATCACACAATCTGGATTCAGAACGATTATTCCTTCATATTAACTGAGTCAAAATCCTCAAACTCCCAATGCAGCAGCACCCTGAGTGCACTCATATTACTTGCATTGCAGCTGTTTAATGCAGCAGATCATTGGTATCTTCTCAAAAGTGACGAGGGATGGGCAATAAATGCAAAAGCCCAAATTCTACAAATGAAATAAAAAAGTGGCCACTGATAATTCAATATTTAATCAAATGATGGAATAGGCTTAAAATCTGATCATTTTTACATACTTCTGTCTAATAACATTTCACAGTTTTCTAGAATTTTTTTTTCCAATGAGAGTTACAATCATTGGTTGCCTGGTTGAAAGAGATTCAGCACAAAATAAAAACCACTCACTTTTAAATATCAAACTGAAAAACACAAATCTTACCTTCCCCTTGAGAAATGCTAACATCCTGATAAAATCTCTTGCGCTCTAGAAATCAGCAAATTTAAAACATAATTAGATAACTTTTATTTATCAAACATAAAGAATCTGAATTTGCTGAAACTTGTGCCATAGCAACAGTGCATCTACAACTTATGCTCTTATTGTGGTGCAGCAATTCTGCCCAATTATGGCGGAGTGATTTACACTATTACCCAAATGAAGCACAACTTTCTGGGACTTCTGTGCTATGCTCCAGGGACTTTCAAAGTATAAGTAAATAACTCAAGTTTGCAGAATAGTATATTATTCAGTCACTGAGAGCAATACAGAATGGACCTGAAGTGCTCAGAACCTGTACTCTATGCCATCAGGTTGCCTATCAGTAACATTCACAGAAATCCTAAATTTCAAATAAGCAAAGAACAAGTGTTTTGACAGGCAGGCTAGATTACTATTTAGTTGACATTATTCTTTACTCTAAACACAGATTATAACCAAAAACTGGGAAATAACAGTTTTGGATTCCATATTGCTTACAACATAATTCTATGCATCTCTTAACAACAATGTGTATAGAAAGCAAGCATTGGTACTTGTACAGCAAATTTCAAAGGTTATGGCCAGAGAGTGATTTACAGCCATTGAAAGATCCTTTGAAGTGTGACTCCTTCTGCAGTATTCTAGCCAATCTGTTGACAATACGACAATGATCAGGTAACATTTTAGTGATGTTGTTAGGGGATAATATATACTAGAACTCTCAATGGAATTCCCCTGCTCTTCTTCAAATAGTTTAGAGCTTTTGCAGCCACTTGAGAGGTTAGAGGGAACCTCAGTTTAATGCCTCGTCTGAAAGAATTAATCTCAGCAATGCCTTTTTGTGTCAACCTGGATCCTGTCTGTGGAATCGGCTGGAATCTACAATTTTGAGGCTCAGAGTAGACCGCACGGAGACACGGGTGACACTTTGTGATCGATTCCCGGTTTCCAATCTCTCTAGTTATGACAGGAATGGTTTGCATTGCTCCGGCCGCCCACCTGCTGCTGGGTACCGCCGCCGCCACTCCACCGTCTTCCCCATCACCTGGTAACCAACCGCAGGCCTGAACTGAGGGAGGACCCGGGCCCAGAGACGGCTCAACATCGTCCCACTGCCTCGGCAGAGGAATCACACCAACGGGGCGGCTGCTGCTGCTGTCGCTCACTTGATCAGCCACTGAGCTCCGAAAGACACTCACATTCAGCACGACTCTCCCTCAGGGCATCGCCATCTTCCTGACCTATCACCCCCGCAAGCACCGCCCACATGCATTGACGGACGTTCCCTGTATCCAATCACAGCGCAGCATTGGCACGTCGATCAAACTACAGGAGGGCGGGACTTCATCTTCCTAGTTTGAGATTATCCCTTCACACAGATTCCTTTTTGTGAACAGTTTCCAACTACTGCAAGGTTCCTAACCTGGACTTTACCCTTCAGACTTGAGGATGTATTTTAATTCCTACATAACCCTGAAAATTATTGTTAAATAACGATAAATCTCTTTCCATACAGCCTTTTATGGTGTACAAGTCAATTAAGCACTTTCTTAATGTAGTCACAATTTGAATGCAGATAAAAACAATGACTGCAGATGCTGGAAACCAGAGTCTAGATTAGAGTGGTGCTGGAAAAACACAGCAGTTCAGGCAGCATCCGAGGAGCAGGAAAATCAATGTTTTGGGCAAAAGCCCTTCATCAGGAATACAGGAATTTGAATGCAGAAAACGCAACAGCCGTATGTATATTTACCATGAACAGAAATGGAATAAAAGACCAGTTCAGCATACTCCTATTACAGATATGATTGAAGCTTGTATCATGAGATTGTTTCCTTGTGCTCCAAGTGTCATTTCAGCTTGAGTGTAAAAGTTAATAAATGACAGACAGTACTGAACTAATTGGAGCTGTGAGCTGACAAGTCCTCCGGACCTGATTGCTTTCATCCTCATGTCTTAAAAGGGGTACCTAACGATGTACTAGATGTGCTCGTGTTAATTTTCCAAACTTTGCTAAATTCTGGAAAAGTTCCATTAGACTGGAACATAACAGCTACAGTTGATTTCTGAAGGAAACTCTCCTCTGAAGATATTGCCTCCCCCTCCCACAGAGTTCTCATTAAAATTGTATATAATATAATATAAAACAAAGAACTGCAAAATCTGGAGCTATGAAACATAAACAGTAATTGCTGGAGAACCTCAACAGGTCTGGCAGCACCTGTGGAGAGAAAATAGAGTTAACACCTCAAGTCCAGTGACCCTGAGTTTAGAACTTAGTTACCCTAACCTTTTGTAAAACAAAGAATTTTAGATGGTGAAAATCTGAAACAATAACAGAAAGTGCTGATGAAACTCAGCAGCAACTGTGGAGAGAAAATGTACTTAACATTTCAAGTCCAGTGACCTTTTAACTAAGTGCAAGTAAATTATTGCTGCACCTGGGAGGTGTGTCTGGGACCTCAGATAGTGAGGAGGGAGTAATCAAGGGGCAGGTGTCACACCTTCTGCAATTGCATGGGTGTGGGGAGGGATTGGGAATGGAGGAGGAGTGGACCAGGATGTCCCGGAGGGAACAGTTCCTGTGGAAGGCTGTCAAGAGAGGGAAGGGAATGTCTATCTGGTGGTGGTATCCTGCTGGAGGTGGTGGAAATGGTGGCCAATGTTGTAGCAAAAAAAAATACACCATCACTCAGTAATTCTCAAAATAATGTACATTTAAAAGGTATTTGGATGGGTATATGAATAGGGTGCTGGCAGATGGGACTAGATTGGGTTGGGATATCTGGTCGGCATAGATGGGTTGGGCCGAAGGGTCTGTTTCCATGCTGTACATCTCTATGACTCTATGTATTTCTGTTTCAATTCTTTATAAATAAATAATAAGTCATCTATACCTTATAGCTTTTTAAATCAATTCCACTTATTCCTTCTTAACTTAGCAGCCCATTAGCTGAGTGCTAGCTGATTGAATATGTGCACTGCTGTTAATGTCCCTCCATATCTTGTTACTACAAAGTGCACTTAGTCATTAAAACTGCAGGTTGTATGCTCATTTTATATCAAAGCCAAAGCACTTTGCGCTGACAGCAGTCAAAGTGAACTCCTTGTGTCCAACATTCGGCATATTTGCGAAATAAGCTAACTATATCTTTCATATCATCTTCTTTAAAAATAAAGTCAACATGTAACTATTGTAATAAAACAAAGAACTGGAAATCTGAGGCAGAATCAGAATGTGCTGGAGAAGCTCAATAGTCTGGTAGCATCTGCACAGACAACAACAGAGTTAATTAATATTTCAAGCTCACTGACCCTTTGCCAGAGCTTAAACCAGCCGGGAGATGGTGTTATTATGCTGATGATGGAGAGGGGGGTGGAGAAGAAGTGAGTTGAATAGATAGAGATGGTACCCAGAAAGAGAGGGAGGAAAGAAAAGGAGAAGCAACAAAGGTGTTGCTGATGATAAGCCAGGAGAGAGAAGAGTGCTGAATGGGAGCTAACAGGAAGTGTGAAGATTTGAAAATGAGTTAGCTGTGATGGGAGTAACCCAAGACCTGGGAGTGTGGGAGTAGGTAAAGGTCATGGAGGAGGATGTTCATGTTCTGAAATTATTAAGCCTCAATGTTGACTTCTGAAGACAGTGAGGTACCTCGGTGGAAGATGAGGTATTGTTCTTCTAATTTGTGTTGAGCCTCACTGGAATACTGCAGCGGGCCGGAGATAAAAATGTTGGCATAGAACACAATGTTGTTTTGAAGTGAGAAGCAACTGGAAGCTCAGGATCATTTTTATGTGCAAAGAGGTCATCCAGTCTCCATTTCATGTCCCCAATATTGGCACTTGCTTCAGCACTTTCTGTTTTTATTTCAACACTGTAAATTCTTCAGTGCATTTTCTTGCTTGCAATGATTATCTCTAATTTATTTTCAACATTTCTGAATGTCAATAATATTTATTTTGCTGCAATAAATTTCTATCTGGATTTTGCCCTCTGTATTCTTTCCAAAAAATATTTTCCTTGTGTAATTTAGCTATCCTTCTTCCCTTTTTAAAGGTTGCTTTCTTCATGATCCAGGTCATGATCTGATTGAGACACTCTTTCTCTGTGTTCATTTTGTGATTTGGTCTTGGCAACTCAGGATTGTGATCTTTGTGCATAGGTCCAGAAAAAGAAAGATAATAGATGTAATTTTGCTGTAAGATTGCCAACATATCAGCAACAATGAATCAACAGTTCATATTTTTTTCCGCCATCCGCAAAGACCGTTCCCTCCGTGACTACCTGGTCAGGTCCATGCCTCCCCCCACAACCCATCCTCCCATCCTTTAGGGGGCGCTTTAGGGAACATCTCCGGGACACCCGCACCAATCAACCACACCGCCCTGTGGCCCAACATTTCAACTCCCCCTCCCACTCTGCTGAGGACATGGAGGTCCTGGGCCTCTTTCACCGTCGCTCCCTTACCACCAGACGCCTGGAGGAAGAACGCCTCATCTTCTGCCTCAATGTGGACTTCAACAATTTCCTCATTTCCCCTTCCCCCATCTTACCCCAGTTCCAAACTTCCAGCTCAGCACTGTCCCCATGACTTGTCCTACCTTCTTTTCCACCTATCCACTCCACCCTCCCCCCGCCCCTGACCTATCACCTTCATCACCCCCCCCACTCACCTATTGTACTCTATGCTACTTTCTCCCCAACCCCAACTCCTCTCACTTATCTCTCCACCCTTCAGACTCTCTGCCTTTATTCCTGATGTTGGGCTTTTGCCTGAAACATCGATTTTACAGTTCCTCGGATGCTGCCTGAACTGCTGTGCTCTTCCAGCACCACTGATCCAGAAGTTAGTATTTTTAACTGTTTGTACATTTTCTATCGAAGGTTAATAAGTTGGGGCACTTCCTTTAGAGGAATTAATGTAGGAGAATTCACCAGCTTCAGAATACAGTAAAGAAGGGAGCCACAATGGAGTCTTTCTGTAAATTTCATTGAATAGCCAAGGAGAACAGATATGTAATTACACAGCAACTTGCAAATAGGTGAAAACTTTGTATGTTATGATTGTCTTATGATTAACAAACAAGGACTTACATTTACATAATGTCTTTTCCAACTTTAGGATTTCCTAAAACAATTTACAACAAATTAATTATTTTTTTAACCGTTCGTCACTGCTGTAATGTACGAATCACAACAGTCAATTCAGCTCTCAAAAAAAAACAATGTGATAAAACCTGAGTTATTCATTTTCATACATATTGTTTGAGGGTTAAATAGGTTACCGGTATTGTTTACCTTCAATAAGGTACTAGGGAAAAGTCTGTGCTTTTCTTTGAAAGTATCATGGAATCATTTACATCTACCTGACAGAATATCTGCCCTGTGCAAAGTCAACTTGTGCCATTTCTTTATTTTGATGCAGAAATTTCCTGTCTGAAATCTTTAGATAAACTGGCCCTAAAAGTCCGATGGGGAAATAGTTGTTATAACAATGTTGTTTGGAGTTGTACAATGGGACTAAGCAGAAATCCCAACACAGCTTACTCAATGGGAATTGTCTGGGAATTTGTAATTTCCTCAAGACAATTACCCAGCCTCTGGAACACTCCAAAATTTAATTCTTTCTTCAAGTTGGAAATGTCAGAGGATTTGGACTCACTCAAGATTAATAGTTACCCAACGGAAGGTTAGAGGAATTGAAACCTCCTGTAACTCATATGTAACTAACTATTAAACTGAACCCCTGACTCATTACTGACATCCCCATGACCAAATCATTCCTCATCTGACCCCACTGGATGCTTGATCTCTGCTCCAACATTCCCTCCCAAACGTGACCAAAAATTCTCAGGCACAACTCATCTAAAGGTAGCTGTTTTCTTTTTTTGTTTGATCAGGATTAGAAATGGTGCTTCCAAGTGTGAAGGGAAAATCTGGGCGTGTGTGTAAAGCATAGATTTGCAGTACAGATTTTGGTTGTACCATTTATGCCAACTCTATGTGTTACATTGACAGACTCTATTTTCCAAAAGGACAGTAAAACCCAGGCATCACTTCACCTCACAGATTGGAGTAAAATACCTCATAATCTTGAAGAACAGAAGTGAGTGTTTTGCCAAATGTAGCCCTCAAGAAACAACTAGAAAAATATCTGGTCATTATTAGTGTTGCTGTTGGTGTGCTGTATCGGCTATACCACAATAGTGATCAGAGCAGAAAAGCATTTAATTAGCCAAAAACTGGTTCAGTGCCTCACGAACAGCACTCCATAAAGGCAAACTATTTGTTTAATAAAGCACAATACCTATTGCAGATTCTCTTCATTAGTTATTGAGCAATGTAATGAAAAGCAAGCTACTTTTCAGATGACTGCGAGTTTACCAAAAAAATAAGTTCTCTTTGATGCTAAAACAAACCACTGTGCCCTTTGGAAATCAGAAATGTAAACTGAAAATCTTAGAAAGACTCAATAGGTATGAGTATATTTGTGGAGAGAGAAACAGAGTTAATATTTCAAGTTAATAATGTTAAGCAACTCTAGATATCAAGTCAAGAGCACAAAAATGCAGGACATCGCAGTGGGTCAGGCAGCATCCATGGAGAGAAAGCCAGCTAATATTTCGAGACAGCAATTATACAATAGTAGGGGTGTTGGAGTGTTGGGAGAGAAACGATGTTGCGAACACCAGCAGTGAAATGGAAAGCAACGAAGATGTACATTTTGAAGGAGACAACCAGAATTCATGTCAGAGGAAAGAGCAAAACTTCTTCAGAGTGGGCATTCCTTCAAGAGAAGTGGGATTGTTGACTTAAAACATCAAGTTTCTGTCTGGAAAGATGTTGCCAATTCTGTTTGAGTAATTTCTGCATTTTCTGTTTTATTTACCTGTTAAATGATACATATAAAAGTTTGCTCCAATTACAAAGTTTGTTCCTGGAAACTGCTGCAGGTTTCTCAAGCTATTTAGGCCGGCTACCCCTCCACTCTCATTAGGATGACAATGTTGATGTTCCTTTAGAGAACCTATATTAGGAAATATATTTCTTTCTAGACAGAGTAATGTAAGGTGAAACTGTGGATCATTTGTAAAACATTCAGATGATGTATTGTCGGGACTTCATGATCTTTCGGAATGATGAATTAAGGGTGATCACCTGACGATGCGCAGGTTTATTTATTTTGCTGTTCTTTTCCCCTGTAATATCAGCCCTGTAATACCACTGAGTGTCTACGAGTGGCGCAATGGTATCAGCAAACTACGATGCTTGACAGTCTTTGTTTCGTAAATGTGTGTGATTGTTGGTTTAAATTTTAAACGGTCTCTCTAAGGTTAATATCAGAGTTGTTTTTCATAATTTGTCAAAGGTGTTCAATATAACCACGTTTGCTACATGGACAATGTTATAGGAAGTTAAGGTGAACCGTTTTGAAACAGTGGATCAGCCTAAACCAAAGTATTTCAACCTGGGCACCAGCTGAGGGAAGACTGTGAAGGCTTTACAGAGAGTGCGGAGAAGATTTATGTGAATGGTTCCAGGGGTGAAGGACTTCAGTTATGTAGATATATACATTGATCCTGGAACGAAGGGCTTCAATTAGGAGAGTAGAATGGAGACACTGAGTACTTCTACTTAGAGATGATTGAAAGGGTATTTGAAAATCATGCCGGGTATAGAGAAACTTTCCAACAATGAAATAATCGACAATTAGAGGGCAGCATTATAAGCTGAATGGAAAAGAGCCAAAGGTGAGATGAGGAACAGGTTTATTAGGCAGCAATTATTTAAGAACTGGAATATTACCTAACATTCTGTGGTGGATTTCAAAAGGGAATTGAATAAGCACCTGAAGAGTAACAACTGCAGGTAAAGGGTAAAGTTGGGGCAGCGGGCCGAGCTCAATTCTTCTGGTAAAAAGCCGGTGCAGACACACCAGGCTGAATGGCATGCTTCTGTGCCTGAACCATTCTATAATTCAATGTTATGATTCTACAAAATTACCAAAACCTGCGAACTCAAATATTACATTTAATAAAGCTAAACAGCATGAAAATGCAGTGAGCTACAAACTTGTAACCTTGTCAAAATTGAGGCTCCTGTTTTTTTAAGTGCACAAAACTTTGAGGTGAGGGTATCTCTAACATACCCTGCGCAAATACTGTTCTTTGACACTTCAGTGCATTTTTCATCACAAACAAATTTCCTTTAAAACTGAAATGTAGAAGTAACATATGGATACTTAATTTTTAGCCTTCATAAAAATATATGCCCGGTTATAATCCAAACACTAATAAAAAAATTTGTATGCAGTTATTGTGGGTATGTTTGTATTTGTGTTTATTTGTATAATATTTGAATATATATCATAAACCTTTTATCTCAGGAATCACATGGTAGTATTATCTTCTATGTTTGTGTAGATGTGTAGGATACTTTGACACATCAAAGCAAAATTAGAAGAATTTATCAATAGAAACATAGGAACAAGAACAGGAGCAGGAGGAAGCCATTCGGCCCTTCGAGCCTGCTCCACTATTCATCACGATCATGGCTGATTAACCAATTCCATAGCCTAATCCTGCTTTCTCCCTATAACCTTTGATCCCATTTGCCCCAGGTGCTATACCTAGCCAACTCTTGAATACATTCAATGTTTTCACATCAATTACTTTCTGTGGTAATATATTCCACAGACTCACCATTCTTTGGGTGGAGAAATGTCTCCTTATCTCCATCCTAAATGGTCCATTCCACATCCTCAGAGTGTGATCCCTCATTCCGGACACACCCACCATCAGGAACATCCTCCCTGCATCTACCCTGTCTAATTCTGTCAGAATTTTCCAAGATCCCCCTTTCTCTCTGAACTCCAGTGAAAACAATCCTAACCTAGTCAATGTCTCCTCATACGTCAGTACCTCCATCCCTGGAATCAGCCTGGTAAACCTTCACTGAACTCCCTCTGGAGCAAGAGCATCCTTCCTCAGAAATGGAGACTAAAACTGCACACAATATTCTAGGTGTGGCCTCACCAAGGCCCTGCATAACTGCAACAACATATCCTTGCTACTGTATTTGAGACCTCTCGCAATGAAGGCCAACATACTGTTTGCCTTCTTTACCGCCTGCTGCACCTGCATGCTTACCTTCAGCGACTGGTGCACAAGGATGCCTAGGTCCCATTGCACATTCCCTTCTCCCAATTTACAGCCATTCAGATCTGCTTTCTTGTTATTGCTTCCAAAGTGAATAACCTCACATTTATCCAAATTATACCATATCTGCCATTGACTTGCCCGCTCACCCAACCTGTCCAGATCATGCTGAAGGAATTCTGCCACACCAGAAACACCCCAAGCCTCCATCCTCAATACAGCCTCCCCTCATTCTGCACATTCCCCCCCCTCCGCAAGACCTCTGCATCCTCATCACAATTCACCCTCCTACTCAACTTGCTATCATCTGCAAACTTTGAGATGTTACATTTGTTGTCTCATCCAAATCATTAATATATTTTGTGAATAGCTGGGGTCCTCATACTGATGAAAATGTGTTGCTGGTTAAAGCACAGCAGGTTAGGCAGCATCCAAGGAACAGGAAATTCGACGTTTCGGGCATAAGGCCTTCATCAGAATTTCCTGTTCCTTGGATGCTGCCTAACCTGTTGTGCTTTAACCAGCAACATATTTTCAGCTGTGATCTCCAGCATCTGCAGACCTCACTTTTTATCCTCATTCTGATCCCTCGTACCAATCCCATTGTTTATTTCTTGCCAATTTGAAAAGGACCTATTAATTCCTACCCTTTGTTTCCTCGCTGCCAAACAGTTTTCTATCCATCTCAATACACTCCCCCCAATCCCAGGTGCTCTAATCTTGTACAATAGTTTCTTGTGTGGGACTTTGTCAAATGCTGTCTGGAAGTCCAACTATACCGTATCGACTGGCTCCCCTTGTCAACTCTACTAGTGACATCTTCATAGAATTCCAATAGATTTGTCAAACATTATTTCAGCTTCATAAATCTATGCTGACTCTGTCTGATTCTGCCACTGCTTTCTCAATGTTCCACTATAAAGTCCTTGAAATGGATTCAAGAATTTCCCCACTACCAATGGTAGGCTTATTGGTTTATAATTCCTGGTTTCTCTCTACCTCCCTTTTTGAATACTGGAGTAATGTTAGCTACCCTGCAATATGCAGGGACTCCTCCAGAGTCTATAGAATCCTGGAAAATGACCACCAATGTACCCATTATTTCTAGAGACACTTTGTTAAGTACTCTGGGATGTAGATTATCAGACTTTGGGGATTTATCTGCCTTCAATTCCCTTAATTTTCCCAGCAGCATTTCTCCACTAACATTGATCTCCCACAGTTCTTCCCACTCACTAAATCTTGCATTCTCCAACATTTTTGGTATCTGATTTGTGTCTTCAATAAACACAATAATTACCAACCCCATTAAATTTTAGGCACAATCATACAACTAAAGCAATAATTTATTAGATACTGCAGTATTTAAATTGATACAAGACAAAAAGCATCGTTTAGCAAAAGTTTGTTTTTCAAAATAACTGACACACTCATTTATACATGAAAATTCAGCATTCTAAAATCACCTTCCACAGACAGTGAAGTCACAGGTAATGTGTTTCCACTGCATCTTCACAAAGTTGGAATATATTGATGACACTGTTACTGCCTGTTTTACTGCCTCTTAGATTTAAATTTAATAAGTTACACACTATTCAAACATAATACCATCTACTACATTTTTTTGCACACCGTACTTCCTGAAGACATGCGGTCTAAAGCTACCACTTTCAGTATCTCAGTGGATTCATGTCTTTCTAGATCCTAGTTATGAGTTTTCCTTTGCTAATAGGTTTTAAACTTTTCCTTCCTCTTTGCAGTCTTACCAATCCTTTCTCTTCCACTACAAGCCACCTTCTCTCCCAATACCCCCAGTTACAGCCTTCCTGTCTGTCAGTAGCCCCCTTAAAGATTCCCTGTGCTTCCCCCTTCTGCCACCAAGTCTCTTTGCGGTCATCCTGCCCCACCTAATCCCCTTGCATCTTTCCTTTCCTCCCAAACTCTCTGGATCCCAGGAGCAGACAGTCACCGTGGCAAAATTGCGGTGCTGCAAGACCCTACCCAACATCGGCATCCAACCTTGGCTTTCGCTTTTAGCTCTGCCCTCTCAAACAAGTAATTTGAAGGTTCAAGAATGTAAAGTTTACCTGAATATGCTGAAAAGCTCAGGCAAAGGATTGTCCACCTTGAGGCATATCTCTGCAACCTGCAAGGATTTGAATGTCTCCTGTGGGGCCATCCATGTACCAGTGACTCCATCAGTTAAACAGTTCCAAAAAAGGCAGAATATCTAAGTTTGACAACACCCTTTATACAATATTTATGATTCAATACATCATATTTGCTCTGTGGATGTGGGAGGTAGTGTTTGTGACATACTAAAGAAATCAATATTACTTTCTTGTAAATAAGCTGGTTGTTTGAAAAATATCTGAAGCATTTGAGTGCACTTGCATGACTGTTGATTGGTAGCTGTAACCATGGCAACCACCCCCTTGCTGTGATTGCCTCTAAAGCAGCTACAAAAAAAAACTGTACCAAGGTGAATCAGCTACTTCATTCTCATTAGCACAAAAGTTCCACAAATATATTGTGGAATAGTGTTCAAGAAACTGCCAAACATGATATTCACTTGTGAAGGATTGTATAACTTGTTCACAACTTAGTCAGTGGTGAGTAATAGTCTTGCAGATTGCTCCATGGCTGTTCTTCTTCCTTGGCACCTGTACTTGGCTACATGACAAGTAATTAATTGTCTGTGACATACTTTAAGGTATTCCTGAGGTGAAACAAGGTGCTATAGAAAAGGACATTCCTGGAATAGATATCAATCACAAACTAGACAAATGTCCAATTTACATTTGATTTGCTAAAACATTTCTGCTTCAACCAATGGCCAGACAAGTCTTTTGCAGCACCATTAAATACTGTTAATTTGTAAGTTAACTCTTCGTGAATAATAGTTGAGTCATAGAGTCATAGAGATGTACAGCATGGAAACAGACCCTACAGTCCAACCCATCCATGCCGACCTGATATCCCAACTCAATCTAGCCCCACTTGCCAGCATCTGACCTATCTCCCTCTAAATACTTCCTATTCATATACCCATCCAAATGCCTCTTAAATGTTGCAACTGTACCAGCCTCCACCACTTCCTCTGGCAGCTCATTCCATACACATATAACCCTCTGTGTGAAAAAGTTGCCCCTTAGGTCTCTTTTATATCTTTCCCTAAAGTTGATGCCAGATCAGTCGTTAGTTTTAAGTCTGAGGCTGATAAGATTTTGTCAAGCAAAGGTATTAAGAGATGTGGACCTAAGGCCAATTTATACAGGTAGGCTCCAGATCAATTGTGATCTCATTAGATGTCAGTACAGGCTCAAGTAGCTGAATGGCCAACTCCTGTTCCTACATCATACAGTTCATTGCAGGCACACCCTTTAGTTTACCTCTTCTTAAGTTTTCTTCAAAGTTCACATTGTTAGTCATGCTGCATCAACAGGAGAAGCAGGGTTAATCTGCATTTCTTCTTCAGTAATTAAATAAGGAACTGAGTCCTCACTTTGTCCTACTTGATTTTAACCTTACTGCGAAGCCTTTTGCAAGAATGCCTACCTGGAAGAAGTTCTCCTCCTCTCTCTAAAAGGATCTCAGTGGGTCTCTTTTTCACTGCACCCCCCAGTTTGTCTCCTCTGTCCTGAAGCTCTTCAGCCACATCCTGAAGCAGACTCGCTACTACAGCCACATCTCCTTTCTCATTGTCTGCCTACAAAACCAACTGATCCCATAAGGACTACCTATCACACTCTCAGTTACCATTCCCCCAGCTCCATTCCCCCCTCCCATTTATCTCTCCACCCCAGGCTCACAATCCTCATTCCTGATGTAGGGTTCTTGCTTGAAACATCAATTCTCCTGCTCCTTGGATGCTGCCTGATCTGCTGTGCTTTTCCAGCACTAAACTCTCGACTCTGATTTCGTGACTTGTTAACGGGGCAGTTTTGCACAATTCTGAAATGCATAGGAATTTGCAAGCAATTCCAAGTTGATAAAAATCATACATGATGTAAAATATGTCTATTGAAAATAAAAACAAATAGTCCTTGGAACCAGAGTTGTTGCGTCTGAAATATCCCATTTTATGATTTGCATGTTTTCAGCATATGACTTGCATTTGGGAATTAAATTTTTAAATGTATGATAAATTGGATAAAAAACTGAGTTTGATAAATTGGTAAACTCAAGATATTTACAATTCAAAGTGTCCATAAAGGGGTTATGAGTTAGAGGTGTGAAACCAATAATCAATAGTGGTCCTCTCTTAGCTTTGTAATGTAGCCAATAAATCTGGTACAATTGCAGTTGTCTCCATTAGGGATAAAAATTGTCCATGTCATTCCAGAATCAAGAGATGCTTTGACATTGAAGTTAATTAATTTGGATCTCTATCTCAATCTCTCTCTAGCATCCCACCTGTACCATATTACCGTGGGCTTGACTGAAGGGAAGCATTGTTTGATTTAGGGTTTTAGCTTTGCGACTTCTCACATAAACTGGATTCTGAGAACAGGTGCAGAGAGGAATCTACCAGCTGTTGGCAGTTGAAGACTGGTTCGAGAGCAGTGGTCCAGCTGTAGGCCAATAACAGAGGATTATCAGAAAGCCGAGTGGGTGTTTTCTGATGTGGAGTCACTGAACAAGAGTTCAGTGATGTCCACGGTTGAACTAGGAAGTCCACAAATATGAGATACTTGAATTTAAATGCTCACCTCTTTCCTTGTACAGTCGGTTCTCAATGAAACTTACTGATGATAGTTGACCAAACTCAAGGTATCTTCTTCCATCAAAAGTAAAATATTGCAAATGTTGGAAATCTGAAGTGAAAGCAAGAAGAGAGTCCTGGAAATACTCAACCGATCTGACAGCATCTGTGGAGAGAAAAACAGTTAACATTTCAATTAAGATTCCATCACAATAAGGAAAGATTGGACGTTTAATAGCCCTTTTCTTTTAGCACTTGCAATGCTAAAGTGGTGATGCTGTAAAGTTTGCACGACTGAGGTTCTCATTGACACCACAACTTCTGACAATCTCACTTATTTTGAAATCCAAATATTGTGGTTGAATGGACTCTGGAGGAGCCTGTCTCTCGCAGGCACAGAACTGGAGGCACATGGTTAGAAGAATGATCTGGTAGTGTGGACTGGGGACAGAAGCTTGGGACTGAAGTATAAAGGAAAACAAAGATGCAGTTGAGCTGGGGATGGAAACAGGGACTGTTGGGGATTGAGATGCCAGTTAGAGGACTGTAGGTAAAATTTGTACACAGTTACATTAATATTATCAAATAAGTAATAGCAAAAATAGGCACTCGCGTTGTGACAATGTATTTATATTTATGAAAAACTGAAAGGTATTGAACTTTTTGTATACTTTCTGGATTAATCAGGATTTATACCAAGGGAGTAAGGAAATTATGTTATTTCTTGGAAATGAGGTCAACAGTTGAACATGAACTGTCATTCACCTATCAATTATAGAGAGTAAAGTGACTTTGGAAAAAGAACCAAAGGTTTTAGAGAGATAAGAGATAAGGTTTATTGCTCTTCATTGCTGGAAAATTGACTTTGGAAGACATTGTAGGGCCCCTGTACAAATGGTTGCCTAAAACCCTTTTCTGGTCTATATTTCTGTTTCAAGTACCTAGGGAGTCAGAAGGAAGAAAACTTCCAAAACTTGCAGTAAACTCCAAGTCTCTGTTTCTTAGCTGAATTAAGCAGGACCCTGATATACTTTCCACATCACAGGATTTTGGCTGCATCATAAACCCTGAGAAGATGAACTATAAACAGTTTCCAAAGATTTGGAACCAGCTTGATTTCCATCAAAACTGAAGCTTGCTTAGAAGGTCTTCCATTGCTCTATGGCTGTGGGTAATTCAATTTTATCAATTAGAAATCCAGTGTACAGTAAAAATCAACCAAAATCTATTTTTTTTTGTTTTTTACACTATTGGCCAATATAGGTGAGTTTCCTTTGTCCCTTGCAAACTGTAATTTTTCCAGGGTCCTTGTTAACTTGTGCTTTCTGAGTATGTTCATGTTGGATTGAAAAGGGGATATCATTCTAATTTTCAATGAGAGCTTAGATGTTAACAAGTTTTCTACTTGTTTTAGAAATAATATGTGTCTCACAAGAAATTGGCATTTTTGAGTTCATTAAAAAAATCTGGAGAAAGTCTGTTTTATTCTGAATAGCAACTTCAAAAGGAAAACAATTGGCCATTTTATTGATTAAATCAAAATATTTATACAAATGGTATGACTCATGGACAGATAGGGCTTGATTACCAGTTTATTCCTCCCATCACAGTTATAATTTCATAGTATGGAACTTGAGTATTGCTGAAAATAAGAGACATTCTGTTGAACCTATGAGAACATAAGAAATATGGACAAGAGTAGGCCACTTGGTCCCTTGAATCCTATTTTCCATTCATTAGGATCATAGCTGATCTGACATTCCTTACATTCATTTTCCTGCATTTTCTTCATAATCCTTTGTTCTCCAACTGATCATAATCCATCTATCTCAGCCTTAAATGTACGCAAGGAATCTGTCCCACTGCTCTCTGCGGGAAGGAGGTCTCAATCCTATCAGAGAAGAAATTCCTCCTTATCTTTATTCTGGGAGTATGTCCAGATTCTCCCAGGAGAGGGAAAATTCTCTCAGCATTTAACCTGTTAAGACCTTAAAGATTCCTATATGTCTTAATGCGATCACGTCTCATATTTCAAACTCCAATGAGTAGGGTCCCAACCTGATTAGCCTTTGCTCTTAAGACAATCCTTCCAAACCAGGGATCATCCTAGCAAACCTTTCTTGAATGAAATGCTATCTTTCCTCAAATGAGAGGACCAAACTGCTCACAGTACTCCAGATGTAGTCCCATGGACACCTTGCGCAGTTGTAGTAAGATTTCCCTACTCTTATATTTCAAGCCTATCCTTTAAATAATGGTCAGCATTTCATTAGCCTCCCTGATTACTTGCTGCACCTTTGTGTTAGCTTTCTGTATTTCATGCACAAGTACCACCAAGTCCCTTGTGTTGCAGTTTTTTTTCTCCATTTAAATAACATTCTGTTCTTCTGTCCTCCTTTCCAAAATGAACAGTTTCATATTTTTCCATTAAATTCCATTTGGCAACTTTTTGCCCACTTATTTAACCTAACAATATCACTGTAAACTGTTTGTATCTCTCTCACCACCTACCTTTCCATCTTTCCTTTGCTGTGTAGTCTGCAAATTTGGATACTGTCCATTCACTTCCTTCCTTAAGTCATTAATATATATTGTAAACAGTTGTGGTGCCAGCACTGATTCCTGTGAAACCTCATTGGTCACCATTTACCAATCTGAAAAAGAAACCTTTATTCCTACTTGTTGTCTCCTGCCAATGATCCAATTCTCTATCCATGCCAATATACTACCTCCAATACTGTGGGTTATGACTTAACCTTTTGTGAGGTATATTGTTTAATGCTTTTCCATTCTAGTTGAGATCTCCTTGAAAAGTTCTAATAAATTAGTCAGACATGATTTCCATGTCATGAAGCCTTACTGACTCTGCTTGAATAGATTTTGATTTTCCAAATGTTCTGGTGTTAATTCCTTAATAATAGATTCCAATACTTTTCTAACAATAGATTTTAGGTTAATTAGCCAAAAGTTACCTGATTTTTTTGCCTCTCTCCCTTTTTGAATACTGGTGTCACATTAGCATGTTTTTCACGCCTCTAGTACTTCTCCAGAATCAAATGATTTTTGGAAAATTACAACCAATGCATCCATTATCTCTGTAGTTATCTGTTTTAGGAGAATGTAAGCTATCAGGGGCCAGGAGATTGATCTACCTTTAACCCCACTAGCCCCAACTGTTTGACGAATACTACTACTTTAGTGTTGGTGACTGTATTCAATGCCTCCCCAGTATTCTTTCAGATTTTGAAGTATCTTGCATTGTAAAGACTGCTGCAATATTTGTTTAACTTTTCTGCCATTTCCTTGTTCCTATAACTATGTCCCCAGATTCACTTTCTAAGGAGCTGATGTTCATTTTGACCTTTTTCCTCCTTTTTATATATTTAAAGAAGCTTATTGTCAGTTTTTATATACCTTGATAGTTTGTCCTCGTAGTTTACTTTCCCTCTATTTATTATCGTTTCAGTCCCCCTTTGCTACATACTGAGTTTATCCCAGTCTTTGGGGCTATCACTGACTTTAAGCTCCTTATATGCTTTTTGTTCCAACTTAATATTCTCTTTAATTTTCTTTGTTAGACATGGTTGGTTTATCCTTCTCTTAGAATTTTTCCTCCTTACTGGGATGTATTTTTGCTGAGAGTCATGAGTTAAATGTCTGCCACTGCATGCTTATTGTTATTTCTGCTAATCTATCTGCTCAATTCAGTTTAGCTAACTGTATTTTCAATTTTAAAAATTAAATAGAGTTGTTTCTGAACCAAGTTTCTCACTTTCAAACTGTATATTAAATACTAGCATGTTATGATCATTACTTTCTAGGGATTTATTACACTGAGGTAATTTATTAAGCCTCCCTCATTACTCATTATCACATCCAAGATTGTCTGCTCCCCGGATGGATTAATAACATATTGTTCTAGGAAACTACCATTAATGCATTCTATGAATTCTTTGTCATAGCTACCCTTTCCAATTTAATTAATCCAATCAGCATGAAGATGAAACTCACCAATAATTATTGCTCTTTTTTTAACATGCTCCTAGTCTTTGTTGATTTTTAACCTTTCCCAAAAAGTGGCTACTGTTTGGAGGGATGGGAATTGGTTTAGCTCAGTTGTCTGGATTGTTGCTTTGCAAAGCAGTATGATACCAACAGCATGGGTTCTATTCCCATCACCAGTTTGAGGTTACCATGAAGGACTCTCCTTCTTAACCTCTTCCCTTGCCGGAGGTCTGGTGGCCCTCAGGTGAAAACACCACTACCACTTCTCTCTAATGAGAGAGAGCCCCCATGGTTTGGTAAGACTATAGTGACACAATACTGTTTGGGGCTCAGTGCACTATCCTACCAGTAATTACTTTCCCTTGCTGTTTCCTATCTCCTAATACACTCAACACGATCTGAAGCTAAATCATCTCTTATCAATAGTGCTACCACACCACCTTTTCCATCATTCCTTTTGAATTTTCTCTTTTATGGTTCCTTGGTTCAATATGACATTCACACATTCTGTCCCTTCCTTTCACTTTCTGACAATAATCAGCCTCATCACAAACCTGCAATCCTAACTTCTCATTTTCCTTTGATTATCTAGATTTCCATGGAACTAAACCAACCTCTCCACTAATTAGTTCAAAGCTCTATCTACATCCCAGACTCTGCAATTCACAGTACTCTGGTCCCAGCATGATTCAGGTGGAACCCAGCCCATCAGAACAGCTTCCTCCTTCCCAGTACTGGTGCCAATGTTCCATGAATTTGAACCCCTTTCTCCCACACCAATCTTCTCAGTCACGTATTTATCTCTTTAATCTGGTTGACCCTTGTGCTTATAAACTCATGGCTCAGACACTAATCTTAAGGTTTTTACTTTGTTGGTTCTGCTTTTCAATTTAGTCCCTATTCCGTCAGTAAAACCTTAGCTCTTTCTACCTATATCATTGGGACCTACATGGATGTTATCAATTAGATCCTCCATTTCAAGTTCCTCTGCAGCACTGATGAGTTATCTTGAAACTAGCACACCAATCCTCATTATCCTGGCCACAGAGAACAAGGCCTATGCCGATGACTATGCTGTCCCTCAATTGAAACTGCATTTCTATTTACTCCTCCATCTTGTACCATTGTGCTATGGTTAATTTGATCATCCTCTCCACGGCTTTGCTGTCTTTCACATGGTGAGTAAGGACCTCAAACCTGTTAGGTAAGTTCAAGAGTTGAGGTTACTGCAGCATTATCTCCTGGATCTATCTACCTGCATCACTCATAATCACATCCTCCTGTCCCTGACCATTGACTGAATTCAAGGTAGCTAATCGAAAGAGTGTGACTGCCTTCTGAAACACAGTGTCCAGATACCTCTCCCTCTCCCTGATGTGTCTCAGTGTTCGAAGCCCAGGCCTCAGATGATCACTTCTGAGCTGGAGTTCCTCAAGCAACCATCACTTGTTACAGATATGGTCATTATGAATCACAATGATTTTCTTGCTCCTCAGATGCTGCCTGACCTGCTGTGCTGCACCACTCTAATCTTGACCCTGAATCACAATGGGATCCACCAGTTCCCACATCTTTCAGGTACACACAATGTGTAAAATCAGAATTTGGATACATTTACTTGAAGTAGTTTTCAAATTGCAATTATTAAGAAAACGGTATTGTTGTGTTTCTCTACCTTAAGAACAAACTCCCATGACATGGATTATTTGGGAAAATAACAATATTAACTTTGGCAGGAAAATCTAAAGATTATAGTGCTGTAACAATGGAATTTAGTTTTTTATAATGGAAAACATATATACATCAAAAAACAATTTCAAACTGACTTATCCAATCTCCATCATTGTTAGAAATGAAATTAGCAACCTAGACTTTTTAAGGTATTGAAATTAATTGATATGAATAATTCCTTTAAACTAAATGCAATTCCTCACTTCAATATGAAATCCAGCAACTTTCCCATGCCTAATGCGCACATTTATTTTATTTTCTTAGTTGTTTTTATTTAATTTCCTGGTCTTTCAGTTTTTAATATGTACATATGTTTCCTATTTACCTTCAATATGAAGGTTACCAATAATAGACAGTCAAATTAGCAGCTATTACCAGCCAATGAACGTATGGTAGTCCTGTGATGTCACTCTTTGCTTTGTGCTGGGCTTCAATTTATCCTATAAAAAAACTTACAAACTATGAGCCAGAAAAGCAAGCAATAAGCACCTCATCCCCATTGCAATAAATTCTCATGCTGCTCCAAAATTCCTGAAATATATACTCACTCAGACCGTGCCTCACTCATTTATGATCTCTCCTTACTGACCACGTGAATCTTACTGATTTACCTGTTTATTTTGCATTTGTTTGGACAGATACAAGAAAGCCAAATTGCAAAGTAAACAAAGTTTCACAGTCCTCTGCACACTTTGCTCTGCCACTCATCTTAGTGTCATCAGCAAATTTTGACATCAATATTTGTAAATAATTGTCCCAACACCAATCCCTGAGGCACACCAGGAGTCACTGATTGCCAGCCAAAATAGCACTCATTAATCTTCACTCTTTGCTTCCTGTCAATCAAGTAATCCTCTATCCATGCTAATACTCTACCCCTAACACCATGCATCCTTATCTTATGCAGCAGCCTCATGCGCAGCACCTTGTCAAAGGCCTTTTGGAAATCTCGGTACACCACATCCACTAGGCCCCATGAAATGTCTTCATAGAATTTCAAAAGATTTGTGAAGCATGACCTGCCCTCCATGAACCCATGCTCCATCTGTACAATGGGACAATTTCTTTCGAGATGCCCTGCTATTTCTTGATAATAGAATCAAGCATCTTCCCCACTACAGAGGTTAAGCTCACTGGTCTATAATTCCATATCTTTTGTCTACTTCCCTTTTTTAAATAGTGGTATCACATTTGCTATTTTCCAATGTGCTGGACTGCCCCAGAGTCCAGAGAATGTTGGAAAATTATCACCAGTCCACCTGCTATTTCTCCAGCCATCTTTTTTTAGTTCCTGGGATGCATTCCATCAGGGCTAGGAGACTTATCAATCCTTTGGTCCATTAGCTTACCCAACACTAGCTCTTCCGTAATAATAATTGTTTCCAGATCCTCACCTACCTTCGTCTCTTTATCACTTACTGGCATGTTATTAGTATCGTCCACTGTGAAGACCGATAAAAAGTACCTGTTGAGCCATTTCCTCATATCCCAAAACTAACTGCCCCATCGCATCCGCTAAAGGACCAACATTTATTTAGCCACTCTTCCTCATTTTATATGTTTATTGAAACTTTTGATATCTGTCTTTATATTCTGCAATAGTTTCTTTCTCAGTTTTTTTACTCTTCCTTTTGGCTCTTTTTGTGGCTTTCTGTTGACAACTGACCCTTAGTCCAATCCATCCATGCAGACCAGATATCCCAACCCAGTCTAGTCCTACCTGCCAACACTTGACCCATATCATTCTAAACCCTTCCTATTCATATACCCATCCAAATGCCTTTTAAATGTCGCAATTGTACTAGCCTCCACTACTTCCTCTGGCAGCTCATTCCATACACGGCCCATCCTCTGTGTGAAAAAACTTGCCCCTTAGGTCTCTTTCCCCTCTCACCCTAAACCTATGCCCTCTACTTCTGGACTCCTTCACTCCTATCCATGCCCCTCATAATTTTGTAAACCTCGATAAAGTCACCCCTCAGCCCATGACACTACAGGGAAAACAGCCTCAGCCTGTTCAGCTTCTCCCTATAGTTCAAATCCTCCAACCCTGGCAACATCCCTGTAAATTTTATCTGAACCCTTTAGAGTTTCACAGCGTCTTTCCAATAGGAAGGAAAGATTCTGGGTAATCCAAGATGGAGGATGGTAAAAATTTCTGGCTGTAAGAGCTGCTCCTTTTTTTGAGGTATTTTAGGTGCAGGAGATGATTTCCTCAAATTCTAGGAGCAGCAATTACTGTTTTATTTGCTGTTGCATTGTTTTGGAACTTTGAAAAAAAAAAGTCAAAACAACAGCAGTTTTAAAAGGGAGAAGAACAGACAAAGGAAGCACATGGTGAGGACAGTGCAGGAGACAGAGAGAGAATCTGCACAGTTATTGCCTTTGCTGTTTTTGAATTCATGTGCCGCTGGACATCGGAGTGCATCTGGGAAAATTAACAAACAGTGAATTTCACAACTAATCTTGGAGGAACTGGTTTGGGCAAAGTTCACAACATAGAATCAGATAAGTTAATTGTGGTTTTAAGTCTGTCCAAGAGAAAGGCTGCATTAGTGAGTACAGTGGGTCCTTTCTTGATTATATGTTTTTGGAGATATGTCTCTTGATTAAACTTAAAATATAAGACATGGCTATTAACCTAACCTGGTGCAGTGTTTTGTAGAGGAATAAGACGGTGTTATTTTCTGGGTCTGTAGATTGTGAAGGAGCAAAAATGGCCTTTGCAGTGATATGTACTTCTTGTCAGATGTGGGAGTTTAAAGAGAGTTTAAGGATTACTGCGGATTATATCTGCCATAAATGCTGTTGGATGCGAATCTTATCAGATCGAGTGGATCGGTTGGAGAGACAGATAGAAGTGATGAGGAATTTACAACAGCAACAGTATATGATGACTGGCAGTTATGGGGGGGGGGGGGGGGGGGGGGGAGTGTCTCAGATACAATCACATAGATGGGTTAACTCCAGGAAGGGTAAGAGAGGTAGGCACTTAGGACAGGAGTCTTTTGTGGATATACCCATTTCAAACAGGTATGCTGTTTTGGAAAATGCAGGGGGTGATGGATTCTCAGGGGAACGTAGCATGAACAGCCAGGTTTCTGGTATTGAGACTGGCTCTAATGCAACGAAGGGTACGTCGGCTTCCAAGAGGTCAATTGTGTTAGGGGATTCTGTCGTCCGAGATACAGACAGACGTTTCTGTGGCCAGCAGAGAAAAAGCAGAACGGTGTGTTGTTTCCCTGGTGCCAGGATCAAAGATGTCTCAGAGAGGGTGCAGAACATTCTCATGAGGGGCCAGGGGCCAGCAAGAAGTCATTGTCCACATTGGAACCAATGATATAGGAAGGGAAAAGTTGAGATTCTGAAGGGAGATTACAGAGATTTAGGCAGAGATTTAAAAAGGAGGTCCTCAAGAGTAGTAATATCTGGATTACTCCCAGTGCTACAAGCTAGTGAGGGCAGGAATAGGAGGACAGAGCAGTTGAATGCATGGCTGAGGAGCTGGTATATGGGACAAGGATTCACATTTTTACATCATTGGAATCTCTTTTGGGGTAGAAGTGACCTCTACAAGAAGGACTGATCGCACCTAAATTGGAAGGGGACTAATATACTAAATTTGCTAGAACTGCTTGGGAGGATTTAAACTAATAAGGTGAAGGGGTGGGACCCAGGGAGATAGTGAGGAAAGAGATCAATCTGAGACTGGTACAATTGAGAACAGAAGTGAGTCAAACAGTCGGGCAGGCAGGGACAAGGTAGGACTAATAAATTAAACTGCATTTATTTCAATGCAAAGAGCCTAACAGGGAAGGCAGATGAACTCAGGACATGGTTACGGACATGTGACTGGGCTATCATAGCAATTAGAGAAATATGGCTCAGCGATAGGCAGGACTGGCAGCTTAATGTTCCAGGATACAAACGCTACAGGAAGGATAGAAAGTGAAGCAAGAGAGGAGGGGAGGTAGCATTTTTGATAAGGAATACCATTACAGCTGTGCTGAGGGAGGATATTCCCAGAAACACATCCAGGGAAGTTATTTGGGTGGAACTGAGAAATAAAAGGGATGATCACCTTATTGGGATTGTATTATAGACCCCTTAATAGTTAGGGGGAAATTGAGAAACAAACTTGTAAGGAGATCTCAGATATCTGTAAGAATAATAGGGTAGATATGGTAAGGGATTTTAACTTTCCAAACATCGACTGTGACTGAGCTGAAAATGTGTTCCTGAAGAAGGGCTCATGCCCAAAACGTCGATTCTCCTGCTCCTTGGATGCTGCCTGACCTTCTACACTTTTCCAGCAACACATTTTCAGCTCTGATCTCCGGCATCTGCAGTCCTCACTTTCTCCTATCGACTGGGACTGCCATAGTGTTAAAGGTTTAAATGGAGAGGAATTTCTTAAGTGTGTGCAAGACAATTTTCTGATTCAGTATGTGGATGTACCTACTAGAGAAGGTGCAAAACTTGACCTACTCTTGGGAAATAAGGCAGGGCAGGTGACCTAGGTGTCAATAGGGGAGCACTTTGGGGCCAGCGACCATTATTCTAATCGTTTTAAAATAGTGATGGAAAAGAATAGACCAGATTTAAAAGTTGAAGTTCTAAATTGGAGAAAGGCCAATTTTGATGGTGTTAGGCAAGAACTTTCGAAAGCTGATTGGAGGCAGATGTTTGCAGGTAAAGGGATGGCTGGAAAATGGGAAGCCTTCAGAAATGAGATAACAAGAATCCAGAGAAAGAATATTCCTGTCAGGGTGAAAGGGAAGGCTGGTAACTATAGGAATGCTGGATAACTAAAGAAATTGAGGGTTTGGTTAAAAAAAAGAAGGAAGCATATGTCAGGTATAGACAGGGTAGATCGAGTGAATCCTTAGAAGTGTATAAAGGAAGTAGGAGTATACTTAAGAGGGAAATTAGGAGGGCAAAAAGGGGGCAGGAGATAGCTTTAACAAATAGAATTAAGGAGAATCCAAAAGGTTTTTACAAATGTATTAAGGACAAAGGGTAACCAGGGAGAGAAGATCAACAAAGCAGCCTTTGTGTGGAGCCACAGAAAATGGGGGAGATACTAAATGAATATTTTGCATCAGTATTTTACTGTGGAAAAGGGTATGTAAGATGTAGTATGTAAGGAAATAGATGGTGACATCTTGCAAAATGTCCAGATCACAGAGGAGGAAGTACTGGATGTCTTGAAACGGTTAAGGTGGATAGATCCCCAGGACCTGATCAGGTGTATCCGAGAATTCTGTGGGAAGCTAGAGAAGTGATTGCTGGGCCTCTTGCTGAGAAATTTGTATCATCGATAGTCACAGGTGAGGTGCCGGAAGTCTGGAGGTTGGCAAACATGGTGCCACTGTTTAAGAAGGGCGGTAAAGACAAGCCAGGGAACCATAGACTGGTGAGCCTGACCTCAGCGGTGGGCAAGTTATTGGAGGGAATCCTGAGGGATAGGATGTACATGTATTTGATAAGGCAAGGACTGATTCGGGATAGTCAACATGGCTTTGTGTGTGGGAAATCATGTCTCACAAACTTGATTGAGTTTTTTTGAAGAAGTAACAAAGACGATTGATGAGGGCAGAGCAGTATATGTGATCTATATGGACTTTAGTAAGGCGTTCAACAAGGTTCCCCATGAGAGACTGATTAGCAAGGTTAGATATCATGGAATACAGGGAGAACTACCATTTGGATATAGAACAGGCTCAAAGGTACAAGACAGAGGGTGTTGGTGGAGGGTTGTTTTTTCAGTTTGGAGGCCTGTCACCAGTGGAGTGCCAAAAGGGTCGGTGCTGGGTCCTCTACGTTTTGTCATTTTCAAAAATGATTTGGATGCGATCATAAGAGGTACAGTTAGTAAGTTTGCAGATGACACCAAAATTGGAGGTGTAGTGGACAGCGAAGAGGGTTACCTCAGATTATAACAGGATCTGGACCAGATGGGCCAATGGGCTGAGAAGTGGCAGATGGAGTTTAATTCAGATAAATGCAAGGTGCTGCATGTTGCGAAAGTAAATCTTAACAGGACTTATAATGGTAAGGTCCTAGGGAGTGTTGCTGAACAAAGAGACTTTGGAGTGCAGGTTCATAGCTCCTTGAAAGTGGAGTTGCAGGCTAACCAGTCTCCCATGCAGAATCTTGTTGAACGCCTTACTGAAGTCCATGCAGATCACATCTACCACTCTGTCCTCATCAATCCTCTTTGTTCAAAAAACTCAATCAAGTTTGTGAGACATGATTTCCCACACATAAAGCCATGTTGACTATCTCTAATCAGTTCTTGCCTTTCCAAATACATGTACATCCTGTCCCTCAGGATTCCCTCCAACAACCTGCCTACCACCGATGTCAGGCTCACTAGTGTGGTAATGTCATTTCTTATGGTGATGTCATTCCCTGTTCTTTTTCTCAGGGTAGCCCATAAACCCACTAACACACTAAAACTACAGCTAATGAACTTGAAAGACCATATACAGATAACAAGCAAAACTATTGTAATTTTCAAAAAACCTTGCAAGAACTGTAATAAACACTACATTGGACAAGTAAGTAGAAATCTAGCCACAAAAAGACATGACCCACTCTCAGGAGTATTCTTACATACGGATGAGGAATGACACCACTTTGACTGGGACAACACATCCGTCCCAGTACAAAAGAGAGACGTGCACAAGAATTCCTAGAAGCACGGCATTCCCACCAGAACTCTATCAACAAACACATTGACTTGACCCCATTTACCACCCCTTGAGAAAAAGATCAAGAAATGACATCACCATAGGAAATGATGTCACCACAGGAAATGATGTCACCAACCCAAGGAACCCCAAACATATAAATAGAAAGCGAGCGACACCATGTGTGCTTCATTTGGTGGCTCACTAAAGATGTTTCCTAGTATGGTGATGAATTGTCTCAAAAATGAACCTTCCAGTTCAGAGAGTAAACCTACATCCAGGGATGCCTTGGTTAAATAAAAACAGATGGATTGGAATGACAGGTAAGAATGGTTGTATCATCGGGAGAGAAATGATGCAGAAACTGGATAAATGGAATAGAGTCTTCGTAGGGACTGGTAGGTGAAGAAACCCAACTGAGCTTACTGTGGAAACAGTGGATTCATGGTAAATATTGATTTTAGTTATCCCCAAAAATGGTGGTTGGAAGGCCAGGAAGAGTTAGAGATATTCCAAATGAATGGAACACAAGGGTGGTAATCAAAGGTCAATGAAATTCCTCAGCTCAGAGCAAGAGCAAGAACCAGTACCATCACATTATCAACGTGAAAAAGAAATGATAGAGGGGATATGAAAAGGCTAGGATCCTCACAGAAACCCATTAAAACACTTCCTATTTGAAGGATGTCAGTGGAGTTCAAGGAAAAGTTGTTCACTTCAAAATCATTTATATAAATGATGAAAAGCAGTGGACCCAACACCACTGGTCACATGCCTCCAGTCTGAAAACAACTGTTTAAAAAAACAACAATTTTGCATCCAATTGACTAGCTCCCCTGGATTCTGTATGATCTTATCTTGCAGAACCCTGTCAAATGCCTTGCTTAAGTCCATATAGACAACATCTACTGCTCTACCATCATTAATCTTTGTTGTTTCTCCAAAAGAAACTCAATCAGTTTAATGAGACATTTCCTGACACAAAGCCAATGTTGATGATTGTTAATCATTCCTTGCCTTTCCACATGCATCTACAAGTGGGTTGATACTAAAACCTTTGCTAAGGATAAGGAGGAAAAAGATAGAGAATAATACATTTGTAACTTTTCTTAATTCTTAGAAAAGGTCAGATCTGCAAAACTGACAGTTTTCCTTTTCACAGATGCTTGCAGAGCAAACAAATGTTTCCAGTTTTTTCTACTTTACTACTTGGTTATTTCATGAGTGTAGAGCCAGAGGATGTAGATAGGAGTCTAAGTTAATATTTTATGGTAGTGTTCACGAGTGAGGGATAATATTGGTAGAGATATCAAGGTGAAAGACTGACATATGCAAACAAGCTACCACAGACTGAGAGAAAGCTCATCTGGCAGGCTTTGAAGTAGGTAATTCTCCCTGGCTGGATGAAAGCTGTTGTGTGAGGGAAGGAAGGAAATAGCAGGGGTGACAACAATAATTTTCAACTTCTTTCTGATCACAGGAGGTACCAGAGGGCTGGAAGACAGTATGGTCCTATTATTTAGATAAGATTACTTAGTGTGGAAACAGGCCCTTTGGCCCAACAAGTTCACACTGACCTGCTGAAGCATGACCCACCCAGATGCATTTCCCTACATTTACCCCTTCACCTAACACTATGGGCAATTTAGTGTAGCCAATTCACCTAACCTGCACACTTTTGGATTGTGAGAGGAAACAGGAGCCACGGCGAAAACCCATGCAGACATGGGGAGAATGTGCAAACTCCACAGTTGTCTGAGGCAGGAATTGAACCTGGGTCTCTGGTGCTGTGAGGCAGCAGTGCTAACCACTGTGCCACCCACCTTCAAGAAGGTATCAAGCAAAAAATCAGGCAACTACAGGCTGGTGAGTTGATCCCAGTGATGGGGCAACTATTGGAAGCAATTCTGAGGGATAGCATTAATCTGCATTTAGATAGGCGGAGATTAATCAGGAACAGTCAGCATGATTTTGTTAAGGAGTCATGTCTGACCAACTTGATTAAATTTTTCAAATTCAAAAGGTGTGTAGGTAAGGGCAATACTTTTTGATGTAGTCTCCTTGGAATTCAGCAAGACTTCTGGGAAGATCCTGCAAGCCTGATAGTGAAGGGCCCATAGGATCCAAGAAAATATAGCTAATTGGATCCATAATTGGCTGAATGGCAGCAAGTAGAAGGTGATGGTCAAGGGGTATTTTTGTGACTGTGTTCTGGAATCCACATTATTGGAGGGATGTCATTGCACAGAAGCAGGTGCAGAGATTTACCAGAATGGGCCGGTGAAGTTTAGTCATGAGGGATTGGATGGTCTGGGCTGTTTTCCTCAAAGTAGAGGAGACTGAGGGTGGATATGATTTGAGATGTATCACACTAAGGGGCATAGAAAGGGTAGACAGGAAGAAATGTTTCTCATTGGTAGAGGTATCAATGACAGTGGGCATAGATTTAATGAAAGTGCAGGAGACTTAGCCAAAAGGTGGCAGAAGTATGAAAGATTTGGAGGGATATAGGTCAAACACAAGCAGTGAGACTAGTTTAAGTTGGGAACATGCTCAGTGTGACTAGTTTGACTGAAGGATCTACTTCTGTAGTGTATGACTCTCTGATCTGGCACCCTCTGCATGTAAGGGTGGTAGAAGCAAAAACTCAACGTTGAAATAGCATTTAGGTATACATTTGCAATGCCAACACATAGGGCAGTGTGGTGGCTCAGTTGTTAGCAGTGCTACTTGACAGCGCAAAGGACCTGGGTTTGATTCCACCTATGTTGAGTTTGCACATTTTCCCTGTCTGTGTGGGTTCCTCCCACAGTCCAAAGATGTGCAGGCTAGGTGAATTGGCTGTGCTAAATTGCCCATAGTGTTTAGGGATGTGTAGATTAGGTGCATTAGTCAGGGCTAATTACAGGATAACAGTAAGGGAATGGGTCTGGGTGGGTTACTCTTTGGAGGGTCAGTGTGGACTTGTTAGGCTGGAAGGCCTGTTTCCACACTGTAGGGATTCTATGGACAACAGCATACAGGGCCAAGAGCTAGAAAATAGGTAGAGAATAGTTAAGTTGTTGATTTTTGACTGGTACTGACTTGATTCATTGAAAATCCATTTTCTATGCTGTAGACCTCTCTGACTCAATGCTGGTCAGAGAAAGATACACATTTAAGAGCAACATATTAAAAAGCACAAACTACAGTATTGTCATGTTTTAATTGCTAACACTTTTTTTCCTTGGGTCAGAGAATATGGACTGCAATACACTTTGTCTGGAGATTTGAGCACACAATCCTTAATCAATGATTACTCAGTCCAACGTCCCACCCACCTGGCCATACTAAACCAAAATGCAACCTTTACCAGTCCCGAGGGTGCACAAGCTCCCAGTACACTGATAAGGAACTAATGTACTATTAGAACTCTTTTTTTTGTGGTTGATCTAATTTGTCCCCTCAAAATAAAGGATTCCACCCCATTATTCAAAACAAGTTATTGCATCTTTGTCACAAAGCTGTTTGTGGGGGTTTGCTGCGCAGTTTGATTTACTACACATGCTAGATAACATAGTCGACTCAGAAAGACGTTATATAACTGTACTCCTCTGTAATTTCTCAAAAATAAACCCTGAATTTACTGAATACGAGAGATAAATTAAGGAATAGCCAAAAAGATGCCAGGATACGGGTTAATCTCTCCACCAGCTGCAGGACAATCAGCTAGTCAAATTATTGTACAAGTCTTTAAGGTAGGAGATGGGACGAAGACGGAGAGATGCTCAGTTACATCAAGGCCTACAGGGTGGTGCCAGGCGAGCTCCTCTGGGACAAAAAGATAACCGGTAGTACTGGCCCGACATTCCATTGCACGTATAAGGTCAACAATTCACATCATAATGAGATTTAGGCGGCCAAATACAGTTGGAGTACAAAACAGTGAGGAAAAAATCCAATAAGTGATGAGGCCCTAAAGCCTCGGCCCAACCACCAGCAGGAAACCATAACGACAGGAACCGGAAGTAGCACATTCACGCCATTCAAATCGTTCAAACACCCATCCTCGATACCGGCACCGCCAGCAGATAGACAGCTCAACAACCAATTGGAGACGGAACAGGAACCAAGTTCGGATATTACCCAATCAGAAATCAGTGTATGGGAGGGACATCTCCCGGTGCGTGGTGTCTGCTCCCCTCCCTCCGCAAGGCGAGCGCAAACCGGTCTCGCGCACTGATGGATAGCAGCTCTGACCAATCGAAGGACAGTAATCGCAAGGCGGCCGCCATCTTAACCAATGATTCCACGGGAGTGGGTGGAACTTCCTGCAGTGCGGCGAGTTTACTTTCCTCCCCCCGGAGCGCTACCGCCTGACGACCATCATCCTTTGCCGACACTATGGGCTTTTCTTCATATAAATAATCGGAGCCGCGACGGCGGCGGGCGGCGCTTTGGGGGTGGAAAGCGGCGGAGGAGGAGGCGGTGCGGGGACAGCTTGCGGCCCGAGATTGCGCGGTGGCGGCAGTGCTTGTGGTGCGGCTCCTGTCATGAGTCCGGCCGGGTGCTCCCATGTGAACAGTTTTAAGGCGGACAATTGGAAGCAGAGCCTGCGAGTAATTTACCAGTGCTTTGTGTGGAGTGGGACTGCAGAGAGCAGGAAAAGGAAGGTAAGGGCCGGGCTCGCCACACATAGGGGCTCTCCTGTAAGGGCAGCCTCGCAAGAGGGGGAGCCTCTCTCAGTTGAGGTAGTGAGGAGTCACTGACACTGCCACAGTAATGGACAGAGATATAAGGGAGGCTCTCACTGGGACCGTGAGGGGCAGAGTTGTAAGGGGAGGGACAGAGGTGGAGTCGTCACTTTAACAGTGATGGGCAAAGATGCAGGTGCAGCCTTTCTCTCATACTAAAGGGGATTGAAATCACTTCAGAGAGCTCAATTATGAGCGGAGGTTAAAAAAAAATATGAAAAGTGATAATTGCGGACGTGATACCGAATTATATTTAAACTTCTGTGGTTATTCCACAGCACTATTTGAAATTTGTTCATGACAAGGTTAGAAACTGATAAAGGTCAGCTTGGGACAGATGCCAGGAAGTTTTTTTTGTGTGTGCAGGGTTTTGTTCCCTGCAATAGTCATAAAACTAGTATCCTTAAAGCATAGCCCTTTGTAAAAGGGTCATCTAGGTGGAACTCATGGCATCTCTCATTTTACTTGGGATTGGCAATGCTCAGTGTGTACAGCAAAACAAGGGACTGAACTAATGGCTTTTAGTGCAATTGTGGTCAGACAGCTATTGTGCTGACTAATACTCAGTACAATAAGATAAATTTGAGTCTTATTGAATTTGAAACGTTTACTATTGTTTCTGTCTCCACATATGCTGCAAGGCCTGCTGAGTTTCTCTAGTGTTTTTTTTAGGCAAAATTTTACAAGGGCTCTGTGGGTTGATTTGCATTTTTCTGGCATAACAAGGGAAAGTGACATAAGTTTCCAGTGTATTTTAAAAAAAAACAAAAGATTGATGTTTTTGTCAAGTCAATCTATATATTAAGACCAAGAATGATGTGGTGTTCCCATGTCTTTTAGTAAATCTTTTAGGCAGCATTGAGTTTTTGTACACTTAACTCTAATAAACTACAGTGGAGATACTATTCCTTAATGAGGCAAACTGGCAGTAGCTGTGCTGTAAAGAATGTTTTCTACTATTTGGTGCTCTAAGGTACTAGCAGTGTGGGAATCAGCTTATCATACTATAGCTTATATTATTAAGGTGAGGCAAACTTATGATCTGACCTGTGTGAGAGAGATTCATAGAAGATTGTATAGATTTTATTTTAGATGCAATGTGATAAAAGTACTGGTTGTTTCTGGCGAAGAATATGAAGGGAAATGGATCTGTGTGCAGGATGACATCTTTCCAAGTGGAGATCGGTGTCACACTACAAAGGTGCAAGAAAATTTTTTTACACTCAGATTCTGAAACTTAGGGCCAACATGCATTTGAAGAGGTAAGGACTGACTTGGGATAGTCAGCATGGTTTTGTATGAAGGAAATCATGTCTCTTTAAATGAGTTTTTTTTGAGAAAGTAATTGAAAAGATTTGAGAGCTGAGTGGTAGATGTTTGTGGACTTCAGTTAAGCCTTTGATAAGTTTCTAATAAAGCAAGTTTTGAGATTTGTAGCTGAGGTTGAAGTTTTTGATGTGGGTTTGCTCACTGAGCTGGAATGTTTGTTTCCAGACATCGGTGAGCCTCCGAATAAAGCACTGGTGGTGAAGCCTACTTTCTATTTATGTTTGGGTTTCCTTGGGTTGGTGATGGCATTTCCTGTGGTAACATTATTTCCTATTCTTTTTCTCAGGGGATGGTATATGGGATCCAAGTCCATGTTTGTTGAGAGTTTCAGCTGGAATACCATGCTTTTAGAAATTCTCGTTTGGCTTGTCCTAGGATGGATAAGTTGTCCCAGTTGAAGTAGTGTCTTTCATTATCTGTATGTAAGCACATGAGTGAGAGTGGGTCATGTCTTTTTATGGCTAGTTGTTGTTCATGTATCCTGATGGCCAGTTTTCTGCCTGTTTGTTCAATGTAGTGTTTGTTACAGTCCTTGCATGGTATTTTGTAAATGACATTAGTTTTGTTTGTTATCTATATAGGGTCTTCCAAGTTCATTAGCTGTTGTTTTAGTGTGTTGGTTGGTCTGTGGGCTACCAAGATGCCAAGGGGTCTGAGTAGTCTGGCAGTAATTTCCGAGATGCCTTTGATGTAGGGGAGAGTGGCTAGGGATTTGTCTGCTTGTTTGGGTTTGTTTCCTCCAAGTCGGTGGACTGTGTTCATTGGGTACCCTTTCTTTTTGAATGTGCTGGAAAAGTGATTTTACTATGCTCTGAGTAGTTCCACTGCTGCAGTGTGTGGTGATTCATTTGAAATGTTGTAATGCAGCTTCATTTGTGGATGTTGGGGTGATCGCTTCTTCACTTCAATATTCAACTATAAATAGAAAGTGGGCTACACCACCAGTGCTTCATTCGGAGGCCATTGAAGATGTTATGATGATGAAGTGTCTGGAAAAGAACCTTCCAGCTCAGTGAGCAAATCTACATCCACTAATTAGTAAAGTTAGGTCACATGGGTTTCAGGGTGAGCTTGCAATTTGAATACAAAATTGGCTTAACTGTAGGAGACTGGATATTGTGGAGGGTTGTTTTTCAGACTGGAGACCTATTATGAGCAGCCATTCCACAGGAATGGTGCAGGGTCTAATTTTGTTTGTCATTTTACATATGAATCTGATGCGAATGTAAGTTTGCTGCTCACCAAAATTGGTATTGTGGACAGTGAAGAAAGTTATTTAAGATTACAAGAGATCTTGATCAATTGGGTCAGTGAGCTAAAGAGTGGCAGATGGAGTTTCTTTTACATAAAGGTGAGGTATTAAATTTTAGCAAAACAAACAAGGACAGGATTTCTACTGTTAATTGCAGAGCCTTGGAGAGTGGTGTATAACCAAGACCTAGGGGTTCAGGTATGTAATTCTTAGAAATTTCTATCACGGGTGGTCAAGGTGGTAAAGAAGGCACTTGGCATGCTTGCCTCCACTGCTCAGACTATTGAGTCGAGTAGTTGGGATGTCATGTTGAGGTTGTACAGGGTATTGGTGAAGTTTTTTTTTTGGGAGTACAGTGTGCAGTTCTGGTTGCCATGCTATAGGAAGGATATTATTAAAGTGGAGGAGGTTCAGAAAAGATTTACCAGGATATTGCTGTGACTGGTGGGGTGGGTTTGAGTTATAAGAAGAGTTGGATAAGCTGGGGGTTGGTGGGTGACCTTTTTATAGATGATTTTTCAAAAAGTCATGAGGTGAAGGTAAGGTGAATAGCGAGTGTCTTTGCCTGGGGACGAGTTCAAAACAAGGGGGCATATTCAGTTATGAGATTATTTTAAAAAGGACATGAATAGCTATGTTTGTGGTTAATGTGTGAAGTAAACTGCCAGCGAGAGTGATGGATATAGGTACGGTTAACAGTTTGCAAGATATTTTGAATAAGTACATGAATAGTATAGGTTTGGAACATGGTTGTTGTGGACTAGTTGGGCTGAAGGGTCTGTTTCTGTGCTGTTCTACTGACTCCAGAGCATAGTTTTCACGGTGGGTGTGCATCTGAATCAAGCTTATTGCGTTGTGGTACAAACTTAGCACAAGTTGCACTGGTCTGTCCAGTCATCATTCAAGAATGCACTTGTTGAAAACTGTCTAAGCTATTCATTTATAATTTTATAGTTGTGTGCAATCCTGACATCTAGTGATGTTTTGCTTTCTCCATCTATAAGATTGTTTTTATCTCCACGCCAACCTTTGGCACATCTAACCTAAAATAGGTTAGCTTAAGGATTTATTTTAATCCAAGTGTTGTGGGTAATATCCACTCTATCTTGATGTATAGATTGCTCCACCTTGTTCCATTTTCCTGTTGCTCTTTCACCTCTCAAATCTTCCCAACCCGCCATGTTGTTGCAGGCACTTTTGTTTTGTACTTAATCACAAAACCCCTTTCTTCATGAATATGTTAAGAATGATTTATATTTTTCTTTTTTCCCTTCAAGATTCTACAGAACCTTTTTTATTTTGTATGATATACTTGTCCAATTTATTTATACATCTCTTTACAGGCAAGTCCTTCTGTATGCTGGACTCTTATTATTCTTAATGGTTTTTCTTTCTACTGAGGAAGAAGTACTTGTTTTATCCAGTAATGATCAGCATGTCAGACTAACATCTTTAATTCCTTCCAGTAGACTCTTCTGATGCAGCAAATTGGCTGGTGTTTTTTGACAGCAAAACATGGATGATCTGTGAGAGCAGTATGGCTTTGTTTCTCTAGTACTTTTGAACCTGATTATATTCAAGTTGATCTTTCCTTCTGAGTTTTGTCAATTCTGTGATAACATTATTGACCTCCATTTTTTAAATGGAGGCTTCTTGTGGAATGTAATTGCTACTATTTCATCAATGACAAAATTTCACATTCTAGATTTTCCATTCTGGGAAAACTGTCTGACGCAGTGCCTATGTTATATTTAAGACAACGTTGCTAAATCAGGAACTTTGGAGCTGTGAAATATATGGCACTTTTAGAATTTCTCAGACGTAAAGCTCTTTTTTTTTGTATGCTATTTATTCACTAGAACAATAGTGGTGTACCCAATAAAAAAGATGGTGGTATAGTTTTAGTATGCTCTTTCACCAAAAGACTTAATTTTGAACCAAAAGCTGCCACAGAGTTGCTGAAGGTTTGCTTAAATTGATCCTTGCTCTCAACTGAATTTCCTGTGTTCCTGTTAGGTTGATCAGCATGGTGAATGGAAACATTTTCATTTGTACAGTGATCGTTGATTTCTCTTGGGGTTGCCAGTGTCGCTGGGCATTTCATACATTTGTCAAGTGGTATTAATCGTCCCAGTCAGATGCAGTCTAGATTTGAGGTTTGTGTTGAGGGCATTTATAACTAAGCCTTTTCCTATATCTGGCTGATTCAGGCCTGTATGGTAAATGTATTTGTACAAACAAACCAGAGTATCGGGACAAGTCAAATTGCAAATTCAGCTTGGTGGCTGTGGCATGATAGACTTTACTGAGACATGGCTACCTGATTTTCATGTTACAGAATTAGTTTTTACAGCATGCAAACAAGTTCATTCGGATTATTGTTTTTGCTGGTTGTCAAGCAGCCATCTAATCTAATCCTAGTTTTCAGTACATGGCCCCTATCCTCCTGTTCAGAGGTGTTATGACCACTCTCTGGAGTAAAGTGGAACTTGAACCCAGGCCTAGAGGTAGGGACTCCATTACTGCACCATGAGAATCATCCGATGCTACGGTGTTCAAATGTTCATCTAAATGCAACTTGTCTTTGAGAGTCCTGCCTCTAACAGCTTTTTAGCGTTCCAGGTATTAACAATCTTCTGTGAAGAAATTTTTCCTTAAGACCCATCTAAACCTCATGCTCCTTGCTTTGAAATTGTGCCCTTGGTTTTCAGCCACTATATGAAAGGGAAACATTTCCCACAATCTGTGCACCTTGGAACTTTGAACACCTCCGTAAGAACACACCCCTCAACTCCAGCCTTCTCTGGTTTAAGAAATGATGTGGAGGTGCTGGTGTTGGACTGGGGTTGACAAAGTTAAGAATCACACACCATCAGATTATGGTCCAAGAGGTCTGTTTGGAAGTACAAGATTTCAGAGTGCTGTTCCTTCATCAGGTACCTCGTGGGGTAGGATCATAGGATACAACTTTTATAGTAAAAGATCAGTGCTTTACAACTGATAAGCAAGCAGGTTGATTGAATCATTGGATGTTTGACAATCAGCAAAAATACAACTAGTTTAATCCTATCTTTCAGTACATGATCCATTGGATGTATTGAACAACTCCGATTACTTGAATATCTAATCACTGAAGGGGGTTGCAGGTTTTGGTTCATTAATATGTAAATGTTTTCTATAAATTTGGTCTTATGATCCTGCCCCATGAACTACCTGACAAAGGAGCAGCGATCTGTAAGCTTGTACTTTTAGAAGCCTGGTGTTGACTTTTAGCTTTGTCTAAGGAAAACCTGAACCCAGCTAATTTTTCTTAATTACTGAATTGCTCCAGCCCAGGCAACATCTCCTCTGCACCCTGTCTACTGCAGACGTGTCCTTCTTGTAGCTTGATGACCTGAACTGCTCCCAGTACTCACTCCTGCACAGTAGTCTAACCAACATTTATTTCCAGCTCCATCATAACCACCTTCTGTGTTTGGATTGAAGTATACTGAGTTGTAAGATTAAATTTTAAAATAAATGCTGGAGAAACTCATTAGATCTGGCATCATTTGTGGAAAGAAGCCATTAACATGGAGTCCATTGTGACTGTTCTTCAGAAGCTGGAACTCCAGTTCTGAAGCTGAATACAATGTTAACTATTTCTCTCTCCCCACAGAAACTGCTAGATCTGGTGAGTTTCTCCAGCACTTGGTTAATGCGGGAAATCTGAAATAAAGGTTTTGACAAATTTATAAGCTTTACAAGTAAGATGCAGAAGATGATAGAAATGCAGCCTCTGTAATCAAAGGTAAAGTCACTTAATTGACAGGAGTGTGCTTAAAAGCAATTGTGCAGTGGATATTTGGGTACAAACTATTTTTTACAAAAATTGAAGTCATTCATGTATTCATAAGTAGTTTGGGGCAGTGTGTATAAGGTAGATTGTCTAAATGCAACAATTAGACAGGTATGTAATAAAGATAGTGGTTTTATTAACAGATTTTTAACTTTAATGTAATTTGAGACAAATAGACTTTCACATATCACAGGTAGTGAATTTGTCATGTGATAATTTTCTGAAACATAGAACAGTGTAGGCCCTTCAGCCCTTGATATTGTGCTGGACTTTATTCTACTAAGATCAGACTAACCTACATGCCCTTCATTGTACTACCTTCCATGTGGCTATCCAAGAGTCATTGCGTGCCCCTAATGTGTCTGACTCTATACTACCACTAGCAGTGCATTCCACACACCCACCACTGACTTAAGACTGACTGGTCTGAAATTCCCAAGATTATCCTTATTCCCTTTCTTGATCAAGGGAATAACATTTTCCATCCTCCAATCATCTGGCAGTACTCTAGTGGACAGTGAGGGTGCTAAGATCATCACCAAAGGTGCAGCAATCTTTCTTTCCTCACTTCCTGTAGTAACCTACGGTCTGGCCCAAAGGATTTATCTATCTGTTTTTGAAAATTTTCAGCATATCCTCCTTCCTAACACCAAATTGTTCTAGCATATCAACATTTCACGCTGTCCTCCAACATCAAGATCACTCTCTGCTTCAGTATTCCCTGAAGAAAGCATTAATTTAAGGACTGCCCTTGCCTCCTGACTCCAGCTATAAGTTCCCTCCACCATCCCTGATTGGCCTTACACTCACGTTGGCCATGCTCTTGTTCCTAATGCAAGTGTAGAATGCCTTAGAGTTTTTCTTAATCCTGCCTGCTAATGCTTTTTGTGCCCCCTTCCAGCTCCAGTTAATTCTTCAGTTCCTGACAATCTCTGGAGTTGTCTTATCCTTGCCTCCTCAACATTAAGTAAGCTTCCTTCTTCCTCTTGACTAGACTTTCTCCATCCCTTATCGCCCAGATTCTTTCAACTGACCATCCCTTCTTTGCCTCAGTGCTGGACAGGTTTGCCCCACTATCAGCAAGTGCTTTCTAAACAACTCAACGTTTCTATTGTGCATTCCCCTGACAACATCTGTTCCTAATCTAGGTGCCCCAGTTCCTGCCTAATAGCATTGTAATTTACCCTTCCCCAATTAAGTACTTTCCCATACCATCTGCTCCTATCCCTCTCCATGACTGAGTATAGAAAAGGACATGGAGTTTTGATTATTATCACTGAATGCTCTCCCACTGAGATTTGATGCCTGGCCTAGTTTGTTGCCAAACCCAGTATTGTCTCCCCTCCAGTGAGCCTATCCACATGTTGCATCAGGAACCCTTCCTGGATGCACCTGACAACTGCTCCATCCAAACTATTTGAACTAAGGAGGTTCCAATCAATATTGAGGAAGTTAGTCACCCATGACAACCCTATTACTTGCGCACATTTCCAAAATCTGCCTCCCAAATTTCTCCTCCATGTTTCTTTTGCTATGGTGGGCCTATAGAAAACTGATAATAAAGTGACTGCTTTCCTGTTTCTGACTTCCACCCATACTGATTCTGTGGACATTTCCTTCTTGATGACTTCCCTTTCTGCAGCTGTGATACTATCCCTGATTAGCAATGCCACCTTCCCACCTCTTTTACCTTCCCTATTCCTTTTGAAACATCTAAATCCTAGAACATCCAACAATGATTCCTGCCCCTGTGATACCCAACATCATAGTTCCAAGTATTGATCCATGCTTAGTTCATCATCCTTATTCCTGATACTACTTGCATTAAAATAGACACCCTTCAACCCATTTCATTAGCTGCACCTTTACCCTATTAAGTGCCTATCCCTCCTCACAGACTCCCAGCACACTCTGGCTGTACACTACTTAGTCTGTCTGTCTGATCTGTAATTCAGTTCCTACCCCTCTGCCAATAGTATCCAAAACTGGATACTTATTATTGAGGGAAACAGCCACACTGGCTCCTTGCGCTCTGTCTATATTCCCTTTTCCCCTCCTGATTGGTCACCCAGCTACCATTTTGTCCTGCAACTTAGGTGTGACTACCTCCCTGTAAACTCCTTCCCCCACCCCAATCCTCAGCCTCTTGAATGATCTGAACTTCAACCAGATCCAGCTCCCTGTGAGGAGCTGGAGTTGGGTGCACTTCTCACAGATGAAAAAGTGACCCTTGCCTCCTACATCCTGCAAGTGGAGCGTGCAACTGTCCTAGCCTCCAACCCCTTACTCTAAATTACCAAGAGAGATTGATTATTTTTTTCCCCATTTATTCAAAGAACCAACAAGGGACAACCTAAATTTTATAATTATTGATTCATATACTAGAAATGTATGAATATTACCAAGAACTTTTAATAATGTGACTGAATTCAACTTTGTGTTTTGCCCTTTTAAGTGCAATGATATGTAGATTCTAGGTTTAGGTGAGGCTAATTTAATTGTAATAAAATGGAGACTGCCCACAGTAAACTGGATGATGGTTAAAATGACTAATGGCTGGGAGGTTTTTTCAGTGATCCTGCTCCAGTTTATACCTCTAGCTGTGATCGCAAGGAAGATGTCCAAGAATCTTTAGACACATTACAGATTGATTATAAATAACAATCTAATCTGACATGCAATGATTCCTTTCCAGGAAAGGTGGGCCTTGAACCTTGACTTTGTGGCCCAGTGGTAGATGCGCTACGACTGCACAGGGCCCCTTGCAAGGTGGATTTTCAGCTGAAGAGGTAGCTGATCTGATTTCTCAGGCATATCAGGCAAGATGAATCTAAATCTTGTTAGATTTGTGTGAAAGTGTTGGAGAATAAAACATCCGTATATGAACATTCAGAAGGGACATGAAAATATCTATTGTATCATAATGTTGGCTAAAATTGGAAGTTGTTATTGATCTTGTTAGCAAAGTTCATTCTCTTGTTGGAGACAGAAGGAATAAAAACAAGATGTGAACAGTGGCATTCCACAAGGATCTGCTTTGGGCCCTCAACTGTTCACCATTAATTAAAACATTGAGTTACAGACCTGAATTCACCAATGATGTGTGCATTGTATAAGTCTAAAACATTAGAGATTGACTGGCCAAGAACTCCCCTAATAAATGGATTTAACTGTAGGCAAGCATGAGGTTGCCCACTTTACCCTGGATCTTCAAGGTGAGAGCACTTTTTTCCTAAATGGTAGAAAACCAGAAACTGTAGTGGTCTCAAGAGACTTCAAATCCAATGTGAGTCATTTTAAAATCATGAATTGGATCAGAAGAATCCAAGGTGAATGTGGTTTTACAGCTAGAGAAATAGAAATCCAAAAAAAACCCAAGTTATACGAAGCCCCAGTAAACTGTTCTGGCATCGCACTTTATCAAGAATATATTATCCTTGGAGCTTAGTGTATGTCTAGCAGAATGATACTTAAGCTTTTCAGCTATGTTTGTGAAGTTCCTGAAATATTTTTCAAATTTGTTAAAAATTTAAGGTGAATTATTAAATTGAAGAAAAGTTTACATGAATTAGTTACCTTCCTTGGTGTATGAAAGGGATGTTCTCGTCAAATTTTAAGTAGTATGGAGGGCAGATAACTAGAGAGAAACTGTTTTGCTGATGTGTGTTTTGGGCTTGGTTGCATAATTTTAACAATTAGAGCCAGATTTTTCAGGAGTAAAACTAAAACCTTTCCACATGCAGAATTTTAAAAAACTTCTACAAGTTACAATTGATGTTTGATCAATTTGAAAAATTAAAACGTGCACATGTTTTAATTTTTCAAAGTTAGTTATTAAGGGGCCATGGTTGGGGGAAGGTGGTGTATGGGGAGGACTTGGAGTTGGGGTTGATCTGTGACCTTCTCTCCTGAATGTTGGAATATGCTTAAGGTTAAATGCTTACTTTGTTCCTAAACTCTACCGTAAACAAGGGTGCTGTACAATGTTCAATCATTGGTGAACATCCTCACATCTGACCTAATGGAGGGAAGGTCACTGAAGCGGATGAAGATGGATGGACCGAGGACAATACCGTAAGGAACTCCTCATCTCCAAGAGATCCGTGCAGATGACTGAACTCCAACAACCATGACCATGTCCTTATGTGCCAAGTACGATTCCGACCAGCAAAGCGTTTGCCCCTGATACCCATTGATTCCAATTTTGCTTGTGTTTCTTGATGCCACAGTTGGTTAAATGCAGCCTTGATGTCAAGGGCTGTTACACTCCCCTCACCTCAGGAATTCCATTATTTTGCACATGGTTGAACCAAGGCTGTAATGAGGTCAGGAACACTGAGTGACTCTCTCTCTCTTATGGAGCTGAAGTCAAGAGTCTGGAGTTCGTTATTGCTGTTGTAGTGTTTATCTCCGCTTTCCCTTTTTTTACAATTTGAATATTTCATGAAAACCTTTTTTTTTGTACACTGGTTTGTGAGCTATCACTGGCCTCTGCTGATATGCTTTGAGCCAGGTATGAGGAGGTGTGCAAGAATGACTCATTCTTTTTAAACATCTCAGAACCTTGCCTCTGCTGTGTGCTGCTTCATTGCAACCCAAGCCAGTTGAGTATAGGATGTTGTGCACCCTGTGGTTCCATGTAGATCAGGTTATTCACCAAGATGCTCAGTAACCTTCATTTTGAATATTGTTTTTCTCTCTTTGGGAGAAAACTGCAAAGACTCCGATTTTAGGTATTATCTTAAAAGGTTTTTTGTTTTTATTGAAATCATGTTCATGTGCAAAGAGGTTTTTAATTGTTAAACACATGTTTAAATTCGTTTGCATACCTGCTGGAAAGTAAAATTTCAGAACAAAACTATTGCTGTGGGCATCTATGCACAGCACTACAAAAATCTCCTGATCTGTCACTTAAACTTTGATCAATTTTTTGTGCATAAATCTCTATGGATATGACTGCAAACCAGGCTAGTGAAAATGACAAGCTAATTTTTTTTTTGTTCTCCTCTTTCAGCTATTTGGTTTGGAATGCACCCACACTCCATCTGGAGGGTGATGTTCCATTTATCTAATTCTTGAACACTTGGATGCAGGTTGTCACATGAACTTTCAATAGTGTGCATGGATTCTGCTGGAATTCATAGCTCTAACTATAATGTTTTGCTGATTTTAGAGCACTGGTAAATTTTTCCTATTGCATATATAGGTGGAATTACTGTCACCTTTGGGCTTTAGTGGGACCACAGTAGTGAGAATACTCCAGTGACTAGGTTTTTTGTCATGAGCACAGTTTTCAAGGTGATTTGTAGGAGTATAGTCTGTCTCTAGTGTTGAATTGTTGATTATTTGTGGTTGTATTATTTTGGGGCTGTTGTGACTTTTGAGGGACCTACTTTTTTTTTCCTCTTCCCTAAACTCTAGCTGTAGGGGAAACATATTGTTGGTAATTTCCTGGTCTAGAGAGTTTGCTGACTTGTAGTCCTGTACTGTTGATGCATCAGATCAGCACATTGAGTAGTGTGTTAGGACAAGATTTTCTGGGTTGCTTCTATTTAGAAAGATTCTTGTGTAGGATTTATTAGGCTGAATGTGGATTCATAGGTTATAGCACAGACAAAGGCTACTTTACCCATGTCTATACCAGCTGAGGAATGAGCCCCTTTCTTAAATCCCTTTCCTGCAGGAAACTTGGGATGTACACCTAGATATTTCTAAAATGTGAGTTGGTGTTTCTCCCTCAATTACCTTTTTTGGCTTCAGTTCCAAGGACTCCTCTTTTTGCGGCTGAAGTAACTTTTTCTTTTGTCTCCTTGCTAATCATTCTGCAAGCACTTCTAATTCTATACCCCCAGTCTCATTCACCTCAAGTGAAATAGGCCCTTATCCTTTCACTTTACACTCTAATTTTGTAATACCACCGGACTAACCATAGACATCTACTCCAAGTCCACCGATTCCCACCACTACCTAGACTACACCACCTTCCAATCTACCTTCTGTAAAAACGCCATCCCTTATTCCCAATTCCTCTGCCTCTGCATGGATGACCATTTCCACATTAAAAAATCCCACATGGTCGACAATGCCTTCCAGCACATCTCCTTCTTCACTTCCCACACCACTGACCTTGAACCCCACCCTCTCCCAATGGACAAGGGCAGAACCACCTTGGTCCTCACATTCCACCACACCAACCTCCGCCTACGTTGCATCATCTTCCGCCACTTCTACCAAAGGCAAACGGACCCCACCACGAGAGATGTCCCTCCCCACTATTCCCTCCGTGACTCCCTTATGTTCAGGTCCATGCCCCCACCAGCCCACACCCCACGCCCAGCACCTTCCCCTGCCACTGCAGGAAGCTCAAAACATGCACCCACACCACCTCCCTCACCTCCATCTAAGGCCCCAAAGGATCCTTTCACATCTGATAGAAATTTACCTGTGCCTCCACCAATGTCACTACTATATCTGTTGTGGTCTTCTGTACATCAGGATCAGGACGCTTCCTTGCAGATTGTTTGTTTGTGAGTAAGAACATCTCTGGGACGCTCGCACCTACCAACCCCACCATCCCATGGCTGAATACTTCAATTCCACCTCCCACACATCAAGGCTAAACCCTTACCACCCTGCAACCACACGGGATCAATGTGGATGTCAACAGTTCTTTATTCCTTTCCTTTCCTCTTCTCCACCCCCCCCCCCCCCCCCCCCCCCCCCCCCCCAAACAGGATCTCGACGTGGATGTCAACAGTCTCTTCATTCCTTCTTTCCCCCAAACATTATCCCAGTCCTAAACCTCCAACTTGGACAGGTCAGGTGGGTGGCGCCATCACCTTTCCCAGCTATCTACTCACCCTCTCCTCTGACCTATCGCCTTGTTCCTTACTTTCATCTACTTATTGCATTCTTAGCTACCTTTCCTCTAGCCCCAATCCCTCCCATTTATCTCTCAGCCCCACCTGTCCCACAAGCCTCCTCCCTGATGAAAGGCTTATGCCCGAAACGTTAATTCTCTTGTTCCTCGGATGATGCATGACCTGCTGTGCCTTTCCAGCACCCCAGTCTCCAATTTTGTATCTAGCTTGCTATTTTTAATTTTAAACCAGTCTGTCATGTGGCAGATTATCCAATGCCAGACTTCAACTGTACTAAGCATGCCATTTCTCATTTTTACTTTTGAAAAAATTCAATTGTTTGTTAAACTATCTTTAACAAATCCATGCTGGCCTTTCTTAACTAATCTGTGCATTAAGTGCTGGTTTATCCTACCTAGCATTGCTTCTACAAGTTTGCTCACTACTGAAGTTGCAGTGACTGGCCTGTAATTATTTTGTCTATCCCTTCCTGCTCCCCTTTTAAACAAAAGTATAACATTAACTGTTCTGCAATCCTTTGACACTGCAACTGTATCAACTGAGTATTGGAAAATAGTCAGACCTTTCACTATTTCCTCCCTGGTTTCTTTTAATAGTCTTGGGTGAATTTTGTCCACTTTCCAGGGTGCTAATGCCATTTGAATACTTGTTCTCTTTACAGTGTTCAATACTTTTAAGCTGCAATATCTACACAGTTCCTCTGTTTATGAAGGTGGTTACAATTATCTTCCCTTAAAGTTTTGGTGTGTTATGGCCCCAACTCTTAATCATCCTTGTACTCCTAATGTGGTGCTAAAACACTTTTTTGGGTTTATCTTGACTTTGCTTGTCAATGTTCTTGCATATCCTCTCCCAATTGCCTTTTCTGCCTTTCATTTTCTGTACTAACTCTTTTTGTTAGTTGTGTTTTTGATGTCAAGTGTACCCTTTCCTTGTGTTGCCCTGTAAGGTCCATTTTTTTTTTTGAGAGAACATATATATTCAAAATTTCTTGGATCTCCTTTTTACAATGGTTCTCCTTGCTCTGCTCTGATACTAAATAACCTTTTTTTTTCTTCTCTAACCTTTTTTTTATTTTCTTTACCTTCCAGAATCATCCTCTAATTTGTTTTATCCCAAATGTATTTACTCATGTTCCCTACCCCTTCCACCCTCCACCCTCCCCAACTTGTTTTGAGGCTATTACAAGGGATGCATAGCATTCAGCACCATTTGCAGCTCCTCCAATACTCCAGTCCATGTGCATATGCAGCAGGAGCTGGATAGTATCCAGGTTTGATGCAAATGTTACTTACCACTTATCAGTTCAAGTTTCTGGAATCAAAACCGAATCTAACATCACCCCTTCATGTGCAACTGCATTACCACTTGTTGAATTGTCCTCCTACCCACTCCACACCCCTGCTAAGGTTACCCCAGTGGAACCAGAGCCAGCAGGTTTGTAGAAATTTGGCTGGCAACATTTAGCTGATTTGGTATGTGGAGTGGGGACTGCTGTTGAAATGACCAAGGCCATCTCCCTGCCAAGGTCAGAGATTGGTTTGCAGGTAGCTGAATAGCTTGTGTAAGCAACAGGGTCAAATGCCTTTTGGACAGGAAGGTGTTGTCTCAGTTTTCTGCACTTAATTTTTAAAAAAAAAGTTAAAACCTGGAGAAAGCCAGTTTTTTTTTCTTTCCTTTCACTAGTTGCTGCGAGCTGTTAGTTTCAAATAAACGCAAACTTTGAGTTGTAAATCTTCAGTCAAATGCGAAAACCTGGAGAAGAGAAATTGCCAAATGGCAATACTTGCAAGCCGAAAGGGTCATCTTCCCATCTTGTGGATGGGGGCCATTAAACTGCCTACCGTCTTTTTTTAAATTTCTCTTCACCTATAACGCCAATTTTTTTTCAAGGGAGTGGGGAAGTAGGAGCAGCATTTTTATAGGGAAGTATGTTTTATTTTTTTTTAGTTTGTAATTGTTTACCTGGTTAGAATCTAAGCACAGAAACTTGGTTATGTTTTGTCAATGAGGGTTAAACTACCAAAAATGGAAGAATTTTGCATACTGCTTAAAATGTTTAACATCTGAACAGCAGGCATTCATTAACTGTGATTAATGTTAAAACGAAAGTTCTAAAGCTTTTTCCTTTTTTTTGAGTGACTATTCCTAGTGCAGCGAGCTGATGTGCTAAATAGCTACCCTTGGATATTATTGTATGGAATTTTCAACTAATATTGCTTGTATGCAAAAAGGCAATTGCGAAGCTGCATAATTGTGGTGGAAACCAATAATTCATGCCTAACATGTGCAACGTTCCTATACCTGTCATACTGAAGCTGTGGTCTCCTATAAGAGATACATTCGATGTATCTACCATTAACTTTGTCAACAGTATTATTTACAAGTTTTCAGAACAAGATCTGTTTCAGCAAAACAACATTGTTGAATGAAATGGACTTTTCATTAAAATATTGAATAATGGTGAAGAGTGAATTGTTATTGAGGTGGAGTTCGTGAGCATCAATGCCTTGGGAAGATGGTCTGTTGTAAGAATGCGATAAGAGGAAAATGAGACATGAAGTTTCTATTCTCATGATTTGGGTGGCTTTCTTGCTTGTGCACATTTCCAAATCTTTGATCTTTTTGTTCCTTTTTTTGACTTCATTGATTTGCAGTTGTGATTGGTTTTATGTTCTTTGTTAGCTGTTATTCTGTTGTGTTCTTAGGATAGTTTTTTAAGAACTGATGGAAAATGAATCCAGATTCAGACTTCTAAATCTGTTGCAATAGGGCAAATGGAATGAAAGTAATCTCTTCCTGGTTTAGGCTTCTCTCTGACCTGTTGATTTCATCTTGATATTTCCATTAGACCAATTTTGGGCTCTGCATTTTTCTGGTAGAATTGTAATTTACAATTCTGCTCAGAAAATTTGGTTAAATTTGTTTTTTGTTTTTTGGTATGGCAGATTACCTTTTTAAGACAGTTTTCATGTTCAGATGGCACTTTTTAAAAATAAAAAAAACATCAAAACGGAACTTGCAGGTCTGGATAGATCTTTGAACAGCAAAGGAATTAAAGGCTATGGTGAGCAGATGGGTAAGTGGAACTGAATCCATACATTCAGCCATCATCTTAAATAGTGGAAAAGGCTTGACCAGTCAGATGGCCTATACATCTATTTCTTGTGTTCTTATGAAACCCTGGTCTGGCTGCATCTGAAGAAAGCACATTCCTTCTGAGCCTGAATAGTATATCTGTATTCACCAGTTTTCCCAAACCTGTCCATTACTTGGCTTTGAATGTTAATTAACTGTCTGTTCTTTTTTTTTTAGCCTCCTGTTTTGGAATTGTAGTCAAAATAAGTTCTTTTTTTAAAAAAAGAATGAAGTTTCTAGAAAACAAGCTGAAACTGAATGACCCAAGAATTGCAGTTGCTGGAAATCTGAAACAAAAACATCGCTGGGAAAACTTCAATCTGGCAGCATCTGTGGAGAGAAAGCAGAGTTAGCTTTTTCATATCCAATGACCTTTTTTAGAATGGTCTGGTTCCGAGGAAAGGTCACTGGTTCCAAATTTTTAACTCTGCTTTTTTTCCACAGATGCTGTCAGAACTTGCTGAGTTTTTCTGGCAATTTCTGTTGTTGAAGCTGATATCAACCTTCACCTTTAAAGATGAAAAAGGATCAACAAGATTCTCAAGATAGTAAGAGGGTGGATTTGGGAAGGATTCAGTTGAGCTGCATGTTGTATTTTTAATGCCATAGCGGGGAAGACTCTGGGACAAGAATTATAGTAGCTGTATTTGTGAAAATTGGCATGAACGAGCAGACAAAGAAACATAAATTAAAGGAGCTGTTGTTTGACATGTGTCAATGGATGAAAATCAAAAGTTGAAGTTGTGAAAGGGACTGATTAGACCCTGCTTAAGAATCTGTCTCTGATTCAGAGCCCATCAGAATCTTATCCTTTCTCACCCTTTTTGTGTTAGGGGGGAAGCCTAATGTTGTAAATGCTAATCATTTGATTTGAAGAAGCTTGATGAACGGTAAGGTGGTAAAATTTTGTTTTTTAATTTGTTCATAGAAATTGGCCGAGCCAGGGATATCCAACACATTCCCCATTTCAAATTGCCCTGGAGAAAGTTTGTGAGCTGCTGTGGTTTGTTTTTTGCAAGTATACCCACAGATATTAAGTTGTGTTCCAGGAGGTTCATGCAGAGACTGTGAAGGCAGTGATTATAGTTCCAAGTTAGTGTGCTCAGAGGGGAACTTAAAGATGGTTGTGTTTTCAAGCATCTGGACTCCTTTTTCTTCATGGTGGTAGAAAACACTGGTCTGGAAGATGCTGCTGAAGAAGCCTCGCTTCATTACTGCAATGTATCTTATAGTGACATCAGTGTGTACTGTCAAGAATGAGTGGTGGGTGGTTGCTAATCGAGGAGTTTTCTTCAATATCAAGCTTGTGGTGTTGGTGCTACGCTTGTCCAGGCAAGTTGGAAGTATTTCATTAGACTCTTACTTGTGCCATGTAAATGGTGGGCAGGAGATGTTAGTGGCTGCTAAATTTCTAACCTATAATCATTTTCTTGCATTACCCACCAACTTTGGATTTGCATTGCTTGTTGCTATTGTTGGTTAAATGCTGCTTTGTAAAGGGTCTTGCATATGAAGTAGTTGGAATTGGATAAGTAAAATGCATCGATAGAAAATGGAAATTTTTTTGGAGCTCTGGATAATCCTACTGCAAATGGAAAAGCAGTCAGAGGTTGAGCCACAACTAAAGATTTGCAATCAAGAGGAAACTAAATTGCTTTGTAATGGATCTGGTGCCAAATCTTTTGATAACCTCTATAGATATGTATGCTTGAGATGCACACTTAGTGGGATGCAGTTGCAGTTGTTGGGACAACATTTCTTCATAGATTTTAAGGACCACAGTAGTTTGAAAAGGATTGGAATGTTTTAAATCTGAAGTGAAAAGCTGACAACAGCATCATTGCTGACTTGGAACAAGATGCTCCATGTTTTTATTAATGGCTAAAAATACTACCTTGCAAATATCAGCTGTCGTGTTTCACTTTTTTTTTTGCTGTTGAATTGTGGAACTTTTATAAAGTCTATGCTTTTGAGATTACAATTCAGCCTGCTTTATTATGGAAGCTGTAAACTAACGGCCTTGAGTGTTTCCTCTTAGTTTTATGTAAAAATCTCTGCAATGTGCAATGTCCGATTATGTTGCAAAATGTGTACAACTTCAGATGTTTGTTTGACGTGTCCTAAAGATGAATAGTGTGGCCAAACTGGTGTGATACATGCATCGTGGTATAAACTAAGTGTGCTACAATAGAGTAATGGAACTGGTTGTTGGATCACACTTTGAGAGCCGTTATCTGCTTTGAGTTATGTAGGAATTTACAATTCTCTTACTTAACTGGTCTTGAGGGGAACTTGCAGGTTGCAAAGTAGATTGCCTATGGAGAAGCAGTCTTTTGATCTCACTAATTTGAATGTTAAACATGTATACTGTGTTTAAAGGTGTAAATCTGAGACTAAGTCGAATAGTGAAAGGTGATTTCCAATTTACATGATTACAATTTACATCTCTGCTATAGAGGTAATTGGGAAAGAAAGCAAAAGCTCCCAGGGGATGTGCTGCTTGGCTGAGGGAGTTGGTAGGAGGACACTGGACTGGACAAGACATTTGCTCTGTAGATTAGGATAGACTTAATGGACAGCTGGCTTTTCCATACCCTCCCTTTTCAGCTATTTTATTTTATACTTTACAAACCTTTTTCCTCATGGTATCTGGTGTCACTGGAATTAGTTGCCTTCCCATTTGTTGATCAGTGTTGAGTCTCTCGGGATGCTCAAATGCTCCAGCTACGATTAAATCCTTTTTTGCATTCAATTACTGTTGTAAATTAATATTATGTGGATTTTATTAAGAATACATGTTATTTGTAGCCTTAAGATTTGGTGCCATTTCATTGGGGTTTTTTTTGCCATCTCCTTCCTCTTCCTTCCCCACCCACACGCTCCACCTGGGAGATCAGTACCTTTCTTTGCTTGCCTATTGCTTGATGTATTGCCACAAGTCTGTTGTAGCAATTTTAAAGCAAACCTGATACCAGATCCAAGATTGCCTCAACTTTGTCACTGACATTAAGAGTGTAAAGGTAACAGTTGCTATTAATAGGATGGAGAAGCTGCTGCTAATTGGGGGATGTACAACTCTTTCCAGCATTATCACCTTTATCATTATAACAGTTAACATCAGGGCTGCTGATGTACAGTAAGTCAAATAACTCTTCAGATTTTGGAATTTTTATTGCTGCTTTGGGAATTAGAGGATGCAGCCTGGTAACCTTTTTATAGTACAAACTTAATTGAAGGTATGAAAAGACATAACCACTGAATTATAATAGTTCACTATCGTGGAATTCATAAGGTTGTATAACTTTCATAAAGTTTTTGGACAAAACAGTGAAGTGCTAATTGAAATTTTATGCATCTTTGTTCACTTGACTTTACAATCTGTTTTGACAGGGTTTCTTAGTTCTAAATATCTACACAGGCCACTTCCATTGTAAAGCATTTTTTTGGATTATTGATGCAAAGCATTGGAAGTTATGCTTGTGGCTAGAAAGTGCATACCACCCAATAAATTGAATAATTTATATCTAATTTAAAGACTTGGGTGCAAGGAAGGAATGTTGACTTGACAAAGCGCTTGTGAGGTGATGAGTGATATTTGATAGGATGTGAAGTGATAAAGGTGGATAGAAGTTTACGTGAGTATATTGAAAATTTGTACAGAATGCCTTTGCCTTTGAACTTGCATTCAGTTAATGTTTGTAAGTGATTAATTTGGATGTCTTTCTTAAAAACGCCATGATGCATGTTAGAACTTTCCCACTTCCCTTTCCAAAAGAAAATTGAGCCAGAAATTGACATTTGGGGGTTTCCAATGTTTCACAATTTTAATGAGAAATTTGTTTGAGCTATAAATAACTGGAACAGCGAACTGAGATTATTTAATTGCACCATCGAGCAGCAATTTCTTGCTAGATTTAAATTCCAGTAATTTTGTGATGGTTAAACTTCTTTCTTTTTAGTGACACTGTTGCAAATTTAAGTGAATAGACTTGGTTTGTTTATCCATTGATACCTGTAGCTGCCAACAATAATTCCAGATTTTCCAGCATTCTGTACTAAATTTACCAGCAAGTGGTTGCTGAACAAACCAAGTCTATTCAATTTTGATGAAATTGTCTTAAATTCTTTTACTTTTTTGTCAGCTTCAGCTAAAGTTTCTTTTCTATCTTATCCCCATTTTCTCCAAGAAGATGGAGGGAGGTCTTTTTCTTGAATTGCTGTAGTCTGAGATGATGGCTAGGTAAAGTTGGCATTTTGCTCCTGTAACAATTAAGGGATACAGTGTATCTGACAGGCTGTGCGTGACTGGAAGTGGACGTTTTAGTTGGATTTTACTCTTAGTTTCTGATCGAGATTGTAGGGCTGGGAGGAACTATTGAAGTATGCAATATGCTGTGGATAATGGTAATGGAGCTGTTCTGAAGTCAACTAAAATGCAAACATTATTCCAATGCAAAATATTTAAGGTTTCTTCATAGCCATTTTGTAAACCTGCATTTCTGGTTTTCTGTCATCAAAAGCATTAATTAGAGACCTATGATAAGGCGAAACATCAAATGTAAAACCACTCATTGAACAACAGACGAGCCAGGACCTGATGAGTTTTGTGAAATTTACACTGTTTCTTCAACAAAAACTTGTTTGTGGGGACTCTGTTCTGAGTTAAACATTTTTAGGTTCACAATTTACATCAGGAATTGACCACAGTATCTAAGCTTGCACTTCTGATACACATAAAGAATATTCTACACTCCATGAGATGTTAAAACAAGGTAATAAACCTGTGGCTAGGAATATTTTAACAAAAGATTTAATTGTTACTGTGCAGAAGGAAGTTGTTTTGCCTACTGTTTCTGTATCAGCGCTCCAAATGGTTAGGTTGTGCAGCATGGAAACAGGTCGTTTATTTTTCCTCCACTTATCTATGCTAGCCACCAAACATCAAACTAGTGAGCAAATCTACATCCACATCCATCAAACTACTCTAATCCCATTTACTTGCACTTGGTTCATAGTCTATTATTCCCTGGCATTGTGTACATCTGGATGCTGAGAATATTTGCGTGTTCCATATATCTATTTTTTAAATGTACTTTTTTTTTTCCTTTCAGCACCCTCTAAGCCGCTTGTTCCTCAACCTTAAACTTACGACCTGTGGTTTTGGATGCATCTGCCGTGGGGAAACACCTTCTTGTGATCTGATTTTGTCTATGCCTCTTGTCATTTGTGTACTTCTTCAATCGGATTCCCTCCCAGCCTTCTGTACTCCAAGAAAAACAAACCCAGCCTATCTCAGTCTCTCATCAACCAAGATGTTTCATCCCAGGCAACATCTGGTGAATGTCCTCTGCACCCTGTGCAGTGCAGTCATGTTCTTCCTATAGTGTGGCAACCAGAATGCACATAGTATTCCATCTGTGGCTTAACCAAGTCTTGTGTTGTTACAAAACTCCTTTGCTCTGGATAATGAAGGCCATGATTCCTTATGACTTTATTACATGTGACACTTTCACTCTTACCTGGATTTATTTCAATCTGCCCCTGCTTTGCCCAATTTTCACAAGCTGATCAAAACCAGATTCTAGCCTGAGACCAGCCTTCTCAATATCATCAATAACACCAATTTTCTGTTATCTGCAGATTTTATAATTATACTTTCTACATTCGCATTCAGGTTGTTAATTTTAAAATAACAGTAAAGTCTTAGTTCTCATCCCTGTGGTATAATACTGGGTCACAGGCTTTTAATTACCAAAACAATATTCCATTATGACGCTGTGCCTCTTTATTTGTAAGTCAAGTTTTTAGATCCAGTTTGTCCACTTGCCTTGGATTCCAAGGCTTTTGGACCAATCTTACATGTTGGACCTTATCACAGGTCTTTGAAGTCCATGTAAACAGCATCAACTGCACTAATCTCCTCTATATCTTGTGGTCGTCTTTTCAAACAATACTAAATTTTCTTTTTTTCCTTTCAGCACCCTCTAAGCCACTTGTTCCTCACCTTTTAAAGTCTCCCTCTAACAAATCATCTGTGCTGACTATCTCTGATCAGTCCCTGCTTTTCTAAGTATTGATTAATCCTTGAATTTTTTTTTCTGATTTGTAAGAATAACTGGTCTGTAATCACCTGCCTGGCCCTGCTGCCCTTCTGGAACAAAGGAAGCACATGAGCTAGCCTCCAATCATGTGGCCAATGAAGTATTAAATATATTTCCCATGATCCCAACAGTCTCCTTTGCCTCTACCAGCCTGGATGCTTCTCATGCCCTGGGGAATGAGAAACCTATGCACCTGCTAAAACATTTAATACCTCCTTTATTAAACTACTTTATTAACCTTCTTTTAACTTGACTCAATCCCCAACTACCATGTCTCTCCCCTGTGAACACTGAGAAGTATTCATTTAAGATCCTCACCCACATTGCTGGCTATATATACTGTATGCTCCCTTTGGTCTCTGTTAGATGTAACACTTTCTGTAATGCTCCTCCTCTTAATATACTCAGTCTTTTGTTTTTCTTGAGCCCATCTGCCCAAGCTATTTTGTGGTCGTCTTTGCCTTCCTTATTTCCTCTTTAAACAACCACCTCCACTCCTTACTTTTTTAAGGGTCTCCCCTGTTTTTAATCTGCTGTACCTGACCTATATGCTTTTTTTTTAACCAAACTTGCAGTGTCCTTTTTTTGAGGTCCCTGGACTTGATGCCCTCCTCAAGAGGAATGTGGTGGTCCTGAATTCTCATTGTACACCCCCCCCCCCCCCCCCCCCCCCCCCCCCAATCATCCATTTTTCAAATGTAGACTTGCCTGCAAGTAGCTGCTCTCAGTTTGTTAGTTACATCTTTTCTAACAGTATCAAAATCTGCCTTCTCTCCACTTAGTTGCTACACTATGCTTATCCCTTTCCATACAGACTTTGCAATTTAGAATTATGGTCACTTTCCCAAAAATGCTTGTCCACCGAAGCCACTTGACTGTGTTTTCTAGAATTGGGTCTAGCACTACCACCTCTGTAATCAGACTATCCATGTATTGGCACGAAAAGCTCTTAATGGATGCATTGTTAAAATTTTGATCCATCTAATTCTTTACGCTAAGGCAATCCCAGTTAATGTTAACATGTGTCACACCTGTAATATATACCTCTACATGGTAACTGCCCCATGACTTTGCTGGTATCCTGCTTTTTTGCCTTATCCTAGACACTGCTTAGTCAGTTAACTGTCTGATCGCCTCACGAATGCCTGAATTGAGTTTGCTTCTGAACCTGTGTGGGTCCTTAGAAATTTGTGGTGTTAGGGTTGGGAAATGGCTTGGTAGGTGTGCACTCCCCAGCATAACATCTGTCTGCTACAGAGGCTGCTGCTCAGAAGACCAGGTACTGAGTTCCACCAGATTGGCACTAGACAAGACAGGTGCTGCAATAACCATGTTGAAACAAATCCTTGTGGTGATCAGTGAGATTTCAGGGCACAGCTTAATTAAGAAATTTGTGTAGCATTAAATTTAGTATTGATTTGAATTTAAATTCAACCAGTTGGTATTTGAGCTAATATCCTTTTTTTAAAATGCTCCCTTGGGCCTTTTGGTAACCTCACTGCTGTGCCACGCTCTCCGTTCTTTGGCTAGTTCTGTATTTTTATTAAGTGGATAGATGATCAATGCCAGCTTAGCTTGAGCCTTGGCTTTCTTATCCCTGGTGAAAAGAACCCAAGTTCATCATTGTTTCAACCAAATCCATGATTATATTGGTCACATCACTAGAGGGCTTCATAACGCATCTCATACTTGTGCTTACAGCCTTCTAGAGGAAGAACAGAAGAAGCTATATTAAGGTGTAGTATTTCACATGGGTTAAACTGCAACCTTGCTGCCTGTTTAGTTGGAATACCAATATCCAATGGAACCACTTGAGAAAAAGTTCTTCTGGTGACTTGGCTAATGTTTTACTCAACCTACGGTTGCAGTGACGGATCATTTTGTCTCTCTTGATGTGAGGTGCCAATACATAGCAACACCATAATTTCTTTTTTCACGCCTGTGAATTACTTTAAACTAAAAGACACTGGCACCGTGACACGATCAATACTGCATTTTGTTTTCCTCTTGGTCACTGCTTAAATAGACTTTGAAGCTTTTACTCTTTTGATTTTTGTGTATTGTTAAAGGGAAGGCAGCATTGTTTTAAGGAGAGTGCTGATTGCTTGGCAAATGGACTGTGATTTGGTAGAGGTGTTGCTCGTGAATGAACCAGTCAAGGAAAACTGTCAGTTAAATGCCAAGCTTTTGCTTAAATTTTTTTAAGGTTGATAGTCTTCAGAGTCTAACACTATTTATTGTATGGAAAGGGTATTTTTTATTTTTCCTGCTTTTGTATATTTAATATAGGTTTCCAGTGTACACCTGCTCAAAGCCTAGTTTAAATTGAGTGAGTGTACTACTTGGCATGCTGAGGGCTATGTAGCAATTGTTATCATCCAGTGCTGAATTGTATATAATGTCAGACAGTTGAGTTTTGTATGTGTCTAGTTACAGTTGGTCACTTTCTTTGCAGCAACAGCATATGCTTTTGGCTGTTTGCAACAACCTGCTTTTAGAATGGGCAGTATACATAGCTGGAATATAACTAGTACTGAAGTTCATGTGACAATCACTTATGCAAGCAATATGTCAGTTTGGCTTGACAGCATTGTGTTAACGATGGACTTTGCTGCTATAGTAGAGTAGCTCGTATGAAATAGCTAGCTTCACCTGTTGCCTTGACCATTGTCACAGAAATCAAGCCATTTGCCAAATGATCTGTGCGCTCCTGTAAGTGCTGTTTTGTCTTTTACTTTGGTATTTCTTGCCAGTCACCCATGAGTGCAAGCTGAAAAGCTTCAACAAAAACAGGTTGCCATTGAGAAGTACTAAAGACCTGTGCTATGAAACAACTAATTTTGTGTTGAGTGTTTGTTGCAAGGTGTTGTCCCTTTTTTAAGAATCCCTTGTGCAGTATATCTGTATCATGGAGGGATGCTGTTTGTTCCCTGTGGTACAAACCTCTATGCTGCTTATCAGAAGTGTAGACCACTGTATCACCAAACTCTGGCTTTAAGGATGATGCATGGCAGAGGGGTTTGTGGAAAAAGCTCCACAGCTTGGGCTCTTAGTGTGAAGGCATGGCCTCCAAAGATGTTGGTGAAAGTGCGGTTACATCAGAGGTTGGAAAGGAGCTTTTGTTTTCCTATAAATCCAATTTCCATTCACTTTTGTACTCCTGAAATGTCTTAAGTCTTTACTATAAAGGCACTATGTAAATGGAAACTATTGCTGTAGGCTAGCTCCTCATTGATTGTAGCATTTTGATGTTGAGCATTGTGTTATTGCCAAAGGAGGTAGGAGTGGGAACTTTGTGCAAGTTCTTCTAGTCTCATTTCATTTTGAGTTGGATTGTGTTTTTTATAAAAATTAATGTTAGACAAAAGTTGCCTAAGCTTGTACTTAGTTAAATGAATTCTCAAGGATTTTATTGCTCTTCTCACCTGCACAATACACCTTCAGCTATATTCTGTGGACATCGCAGGAATCTCTCAATTTCTACACGAAAAACAATTATCTGTCATGAGCCTTGCTTTTCTTTCTGAAGGTGAGCAGACATTGGCATATTATATTGCTATGGCATTTTGTTTTGGATTTTTTTTAGTTTTGAAGACTTTTTAATCTGAACTTTTGTTTTTATTACTATTGTAAAGTTTTTTTTTCCTTTTTTTGTCAGAATCAGAACTGAAGTGGGTTGATGGTTAGTGCATCTTTTTTGAGAAGTAAGGAACCAGGTGCCTTTTTTGGCGAATGTTTAAACAGTGGCTAAAAGGTCTGGTCAAGAATATTGTGGTGAATAACTTCGTTCCTGCCCTCCCAAAACCTATCACCATCTACAGGACTCCAGTCAAAAATGTGCTGGAATATTTCCCACTTGCCTAGATGTGTGCAACTGCAACAACATTTTGAAGCTTGACTCCATCTAGGAGAAAGCAGCCTACTTTGGCACTGCATCCATTCCCTTCACTGCTCAGTAGCAGCAATGTACACAATCTGAGATGCACTGCAGAAGTTCAGCCAAGATCCTTACACTGTTCTTTCCACCCCATGGCCACTGCCATCTAGAAGGACAAGGGCAGCATCTACATGGGAATGCCTTCACATACAAGTTTTCCTCAGTTACTTGCTAACTTGGCTTGGAAATTTTATTGCTGTTCCTTCACTGTTGAGAAAGTGAGGAATGCAGATGTTGGAGATCAGTCAAGTGTGGTGCTGGAAAAGCACAGGTAGATAGTATCTAAGGAGCAGGAGAGTTGATGCTTTGAGCTTAAGCATGTGCTCAAAAGGCCAATTCTCATCTTGTCAGACGCTGCTTGACCAGCTGTGTTTTTTCCAGCAGCACCCTGTGTTCCTTCACTGCTAGGTTAAAATCCTGGCATTCCTTCCCTAATGGCTTTGTGGGGTCTACCTGTAGCACATGGACTGAATTAGTTCTAGAAGGCATCTGTCCTCCACTTTCTCAAGGGGAATTAGATTGAGCAATCTGTGCTGGCCAGACAGAGAGGCCCATGTCATAATGAATATTAAGAATTTTTTCAGTCATAAGATTCATAAGGATGATCTCAGCAATTTGTGAATAGGTGTCATTGAACTGCCTCCCAGTTTTCATTTGCCTCAAGTGATTTTTCTGTCTGAGGTGGTGATTTTATAAGGATAAGTAGAGACTATTAGTGTCATACACTGGCAGCTTACAACTGTTTACCTGTAGCTAAAGTCTAATACATATTTTTAAGTACAGAAACTTAGTCCGTGCTTTCTCTTAGCCTGGTTCTGAAAATGAGGTAAATTTGGGCAATTTTCTGTTTGTACTTTTAAAATCTTTTTTGTAATGACTCTCTCTCTGAGTAGCATTGCTTGATTTCCAGCAGTCTACCTTTAGATGGTCCCTCACTGCAGGTTTATGAACTATTTACAGGAAAATATTTGAGCCTCAGTATGTTTCCAACAAAATGAAGATTTAGGTGCTTGTATCAGTTTTTGGAAATGAACTGGGTCCAGTTTGCAGGCAGCACTAAGGTGGGAGAGCAAATGTGAGGAGGACGTAGAGTTGTGTGAAATGAGCTAGTTGAGTAGGCACATGAATAGTGGATTAAATATAATATGGAAAAATGAGGTTATCCACTTCCTCAATCTTGAGGGCAAATAATTATCTAAAATGATGAAATTGGGAAAGAGATGCACAGAGATCGGAGTGCTATTGTACAGTAGTTGCTGAAAATGAGCATGCACATGCAGTAGACACTGAAGAAAGCAAAGTGTTGCTGCCCTTAGTGAGAGGATTTGAGTAGCGGAACAGTGATGTCTGGCTGCAATTGTACAAGATCTTGATGAGACCACCTGGACTATTTTGGTGCAGTTTTGACCTACTTATCTGACAGATTATTCTGGCTCTGGAAAAAGTGCAATAAAGATTTTTCTGACTAATTCCTGGGATGGCACTACTGATGTATGGAGGAAGACCTAACCTATCCAGTCTTTGACTGGAGTTTAGAATGAGGGGAGGGATCTTTGTAGAAAGGCAGGATAAATGCAGGATGGATGTTCCTGATTGGGAAGTTGAGAACTAGGGGTCAGTCTTAAGAATACAGAGTGGGCAATTTTAAGACTCAGGTTAGAAATTTTTGGTGAGCTGACAGTAAACAGTTTAACTGAATGATGGGGTTTTTAAAGTTCGTTGAAGTGCAGCCATGTCTATTTCCTTAAGGAAATGTAGATTGATCAGTCATCCAGATAACCCTGTAGATTTGAAAATCAGAAATCAAATGGAGAAAAAGTGCACCAAACTGACGTTGAATGGATGATACAATTGTGCACCAGGCTGAAGATCATGTTGCCATTGGCAGAGACATCAAGAATCTGTCTGCTCCAATGTCTTGGGAAAATATACCTTTTTATTAGGCAGTGAGCAGTTGAGATTTGGAATAAGCCATGAAGTGTTGGTGCCAAACTCTGTTCTGACTTTCACAGGGGAGTTGATTAAAACCTTGAGACAAACAGAATGTAGGTCAGTTGCAGGAGGTGGGTGGCTACACTTTTGGCAAAACTTAAGTATTAACATTTTATTGATTTCTAGTATCTTTTGAAATCATTAGCTTGTTTAAAATCTAATTTATTTTCTCCTGATTCACCTTATTCATTTTTAAGGATTTAATTTCTCAGAACAGCCTAAAACAAAAGGCTGGTCCTTTCTGTGATGTTTTATTGCCACTGCCATTGAAGATGGACAAAGGTAATGTTTTTGTTCATGCTTCTTTGTTTACAGAGAAACAGACACTCAAAGTTGAACAGATTCCAAAAAATTATACACAATGAATAGTTTGTGGAAAAACTGAATTAGATAGGTGATGCCACTCTGCACTGGATCGTCAGTTTCCTGACCCACAGGCCACAATCAGTGAAGATTGGGGACAATATTTCATTATCACTAACACTCAACATTGGAGCCCCCTGCATGCATACACAACTCCCTACTAAGCTCGCTCTATACTCATGACGGTTTGCGATGACACCACCGTAGTCAGCCAGATCTCATATGTCGACAAAACAGATTACAGATGGGAAATGAAAGACCTGGAAAAATGGTGCACTGAGAACAGCCTAGCTCTCAATGCTGGCAAAACCAAGGAATTCATTCTTGACTTGCGGCTTGATGTTACTCATGCCCCTTTGTGCATTAAAAGCGCGGAGGTGGAACGAGTGGGGAGTGCCAGGCTTTTGGGAGTGGTCACCCACAACCAGCTTTCTTGGATTCTTCATGTAGACTCACTGCTTACAAAGCCTCCTCTTCAGGCAGCTGAGGAAATTTGGCATGACAGCAAATACCCTTGCCAACTTCAGGTGCATCACTGAGAGCATTCTGTCTGGTTGTATCACTATCTGGTATGGGAACTGTATCATTCAAGATCCGAGACTGTTAGAGAGTGGTGAACGCTGCTTGGACAATCACAAAGACTAGCCTCCCATCTATAGAATTCATCTCCAGACCTGTCGAAAAAAGGCTGCCAGCATTCTCAAAGATCCATCCCACCCTGGCAATGTTTTTGCTACAATCTCTACCATCTGGGAGAAGATACAGAAGCCTGAACACACACCAGCCGGTTTTGCAACAGTCTCTAACCTACTGCTTGTTAAGGACACTCAAACTCAGCATTTGCCTGTACCTGTTTTTTTATTTTTGTTTTGGCTGCTGTTCACCTATGGTTGACTGACTATCTATGAATCTGCCTGTATTGCTGTCAAGACCAAAACGTTTTTCTGTGCCTTGGTACATGTGACAATAACTTCAATTCAATTTAGATGTGGCACCTGGATACTTATTGGAAGAATCTGTTAAGATTAGGAAATGTGGTGAACTAATTTTTCTTTTTAGACTATATGGTTGCTTGAAGTTGATTCTCATGGATTATCTCAGTTGTTGCTAACAGCTGTCCAAACGTTAAGAATTTTTGGAGCCAGTTGGATGTAGATTGGCCTGAAACTGCCTCCATGAGGTAGAAGCTCTTAGTTTAACAAGTTCCTTCAGCTTTGTAGTTAGGGCATTTAACCAGGCATAAAACAGCCTTCATGTTGTATTGATATAACGTATGTATTCACTGTGTGGTATGCCCTCTTCTTAGAACTAGCACGAAAACTTATAAACTGGTAGTTTTTTTAAGACTTTTTTTTTCTTTCCTCCATCCAAATCAGTGTCCACCTTTTTGTCTGGTTTAAAAAAAACTTTACCAGTTCCATTATCTCAAAAGTCGGGAGTATCAAAATTAAAAACAAGAAAAATGAGGTCCAAAGTCTTTCCCCTTCAGTGTGAAAATGGACTGCCAGATGAATATAGTGGTCTAGGTTAGACAAGTAGCCAGCTTGTGAGCTCAACGTTTCTTGTATCCAGCATGAACATATCTTTTTGAATTGGAGCACATGCCTACAGTGAATGGAGACTGTAACTTTCAGCTTGCAAACCTCTTTGTCAACTGCTGATTGACCCCATCTTTGACACCTTTCCTGATTATTTTTCTCTGCTTTCACTCATGTGCAATCATTACATAACAACATTCTGTAACAATAAATTGCAAGCCCAGTTAGTTCAGTTTTATTGATGAATGATAGGGTGAATCAAATCCCTGCTAGATTTCCTTCTGAACTGGTTAATGTTAGATGTGTTAATTGATTTTAACTGACTAACAAAAGCTGGAAAATATATACATATGAATAGAATTGGGCTCTGACAGTATTGGCTAGATTCTCTGCTATATAATATCTGTCTGATTTTCACTTCCATTTGCAGTCAGTATCATTATTCTGCTTCTGCACATGCTGGCCAGTCAATCCAGTATTGGCAACTATTTTTGTACCTCCCCATGCAGGTTTGAATGATGTGGTGCCAAATGCATGGCCTGGTTCTGCCACTAGAGGCTCTCAATGAACTGCATAACTTGCAATTGTAACTCAAAAGACAATGTTGCAGCATCCCCACAATTCCTTGCAAGTGTAACCAAATGCTATGATTGCTGATTTGGGTATTCAACTCATGTTATGGATTAGTCAAATAATAACAAAATACAACAGAACCCGAATGACACAATGAATCTCCTTGCTGTTCTGGTGATAGTGTCGTCTTTTGAGCTTTGCAAGCGCAATCTGTTGGTATACTGAGACAATGCTGCCACAAATCCCTTGCTGCTGGCAGTTTGCCTTGAATGCTACTGCTTTTTCGTACTGTTACTTACCTCAAACTCTCCAGCATCTTGGAAGCATTCTTGGCCAGGCACCCTTTTTTTTGGTAAAGTAAAGCAGAATTGCTATTTCGGGTCCATGACCTTTTTTTATCAGAGCTGACCAGTGCACTTTTTGTTTGTTTAGGTTTCCAGGATCAACTAATTTTTGATTTTTGTTTCACTTTGATCACTATCTTTTGTCAGAAACTTTGTTTTACGAAACATATCAATGTTGTTTAAAGTGTGACTGCATTTCAGGATGTTTCAACTTGAATCGGTACACAATCTCTCTTATGCATTTTGGAATGCTCATTGTCTTGAACCATTGAATTTGTTTTCCTAGCTGGAAGTGTTTCCTTACCCCCTTCTCTGCTGTTTTTTGTTAGTGAAGCCTTCATCCGTACAGGTGCAATTTGGCTAATTCATATGGAAGCCAAGTTCTGAAAGCTTTGGCTGATTGCAAGTATAAATTTTGTTATGGTTTTATACATGTTATGTTGTAATTCTCTACTATAGTTTGCATGCTAAAAGGGCCCTCTATTGGAATAGAACATCTCCTCTGTAGTAAGCTTGAAGAAGTAAGAAACAAATTTAAGAAATTCATTCATTGAATGTGAGCATTGCTGGTTAGGTGATATTAATCACCACTACTCCCTGATTTACCATTACAAAATTAACTGTTTGTACCTAATTTCCCAGGAATGGTTGTCTAAGCCTTTTCAAGAGAGCAATTAAGAATCCACCACATGTAGGCCAGACCAGGTAATGGTGGATGAATTTTCCATAATCTAAAGGACATTGAACCAGATGGACTTTCATGATTTAAAGAGTGATCATATGGTCATGGATTTGGTTTTAACTTCAGGTTGCAACAAAAATTGGAATCTGTTTTCATACATGAGCTCTAAAGAAAATGTTGAAAAGACCATAGTTTAAGGATTGTGCATTGTTCTGTGCACTCCTTTTTAGGATATTAACAATACAACAGATGTAGTGAAATTTGCCGGGACTGACGTGTATCCTATAATATTGATGCAGTAGGGCACTGCAGTCCTTCTGGTCATGGCCTTTCTGTTGCATGTTGTTTTCATGGATAGTGGAATGGCAGACGGGTAGGTTGTGTTCTCTATTCCACTCAAATGTGAGTTAGTCCAAAGCAGCTGCATGTTTCCGAAGTCCAGTCCATTCATTATTTTTCTTAAACAATTTCACAATAACTTTCACATTTGTCCACTGCTTTGCCTACTCTCTCCTGTAACCATGTAATTTTTGAGAAGATTTGTGTAGCTCAGGTTCAAATTGTAAAGTTTGGTTTGCTGAACTAGTAGGATTGTTCTCAATTTGTCACCATGCTAGGTAACATTCAGTGAGCCTCTGAAGCGCTGGTGTTCTGTCCCACTTTTTTTTTATTTGTATGTCATGGCCTGTTTAAGTGGGGGATCTCATTTCTGGCTCTTTGATTTGGACCCCATTTACCAACCTCAATGTGTTTATTGATGGAGTTCTGGCTTGAATACTGGGGCTCTAGGAATTCTTGTATGTAGGTTTAGCCCGTCCTACGATGGATGTGTTATCCCAGTCGAAGTGGTGTTGTCCTTCATCTGTGTGTAAGGATACCAGTGACAGATGTTAACTGTCTTTTGGCGGATAGTTGATGTTTAGGTATCCTGGTGGCTAGTTTCCTGCTTGTCTGTCCAATGCAGTCTGTTGTAGTTCTTGCAAGATGGTCTGTCAGTGACACTTGTTTTGCTGGTTGTTGGTACAGGGTCCTTTTCAGGTTCATCTAGAGCAGTTTGTGTTTTGGTTTGTGGGCTGTCAAAAATCCAAAGGGTTGGAGTAGTCTGGTAGTCCTCTGAGATGCCTTTTGTATGGTCGTGTGTCTAGAGATTCTAGGGGTGTTGTTTTACGAATCAGGTGGACTATGTTTATCTGGTACCTGTCATTCTTGAATATGCTGTATAGGTTATTTATAAACTACCCTGCAAGGACTGCAACAAACACAACAGACAGGCAGGAAACTAGCCACAAAAGACGCAACCAACTAGAACTGGTATTCTTGCACCCAGCCGACGAAGGACACCACATCCATCCTCGGACAGGCTAAACAGAGATACACAGGAATTTAGAAGTCTGGTTTTCAAACTGGACCACCATCAAGGACCACATCGAATTGGACCCATTTGCCAACCTGAGGAAAAAGAATGGGAAATGAGATCACCTACCTTAAGAGACCAAGACACACACAGCAGGACATAAGCCACCAGTAAAGCACTGGTGTTACTGATTGTTACCATGCTAGATAACAATGTCTGAAAACTAATGTACCAGCTCAGCGAGCAAACTTTTATATCCTGTAACAACACTCATCTCCTCTTGTGCTGTTCCAGTCCTAGCCTCCCTCCTTCCATTTGTTTTAATTGCTGCACCATTAATTTTGCCCTTTAATTCTGGAATTATCTATTCCACCTTTTCAGGCCTCCCTCCCTTGAAAATTTGACTTTAGAAGCTACTTTACCCAAATGTTTTTGGTCATCTGTTGTAATATGTCTGTGTCAAGTATTTTAACAGAAGGATAGAAAGGGAAGCAAAAGAGGAGAGGGTGTGGCCTTTTTTGATCAGGGATATCAGGGAGGATATTTCCAGAAATGCATCCAGGGAAGTTATTTGGGTGGAACTGAGAAATAAGAAAGGGATGCACACCTTATTGGGATTGAATTATAGGACCACCTTCTCTCTCCTTTCTCTCCTCCTCCTCTCTCTCTCTCTCTCTCTCTCTTCCCCCCCCCCCCCCCCCCCCCACAATAGTCGGGGAAATTGAGAAACAAACTTGTAAGGAGATCTCAGCTATCTCCAAGAATAATTAGGGTGGTTATGGTAGGGGATTTTAACTTTCCAAACATCGACTGGGACTGCCATAGTGTTCTAGGTTTAGATGGAGAGGAATTTGTTATGTACAAGACAATTTTCTGATTGTGTGGGTGTACCTACTAGAGAAGATGCAAAACTTTGCCTACTCCGGGGAAATAAACCAGGGCAGGTGACTGAGGTGTCAGTGGGGGAGCACTCTGGGACCAGTGACCATAATTCTTTGTTTTAAAATAGTGTTGGAAAAGGATAGACCAGATCTAAAAGTTGAAGTTCTCAATTGGAGAAAGGTCAATTTTGACGTATTAAGCAAAACTTTCAAAAGCTGATTGGAGGCAGAAGTTTGCAGGTAAAGGGACGGCTGGAAAATGGGAAGCCTTCAGAAATAACAAGAATCCAAAGTATATTCCTGTCAGGGTGAAAGGGAAGGCTGGTAGGTATAGGGATGACTAAAGAAATTTGAGGGTTTGGTTAAGAAAAAAGGAAGCATATGACAGGTACAGACAGGATAGTTCGAGTGAATCCTGAGAGTATAAAGAAAGTAGGAGTATACATAAGAGGGAAATCAGGAGGGCAGAATGGGGACATATCTTTGGCAAATAGAATTCAGGAGAATCCAAAGGTGTTTTACAAATATATTAAGGACAAAAGGGTAACTAGGAAGAGAATAGGGCTCCTCCAAGATCAGCAAGGTGGTCTTTGTGTGGAGCCACAGAAAATGGGGGAGATACTAAATGAATATTTTGCATCAGTATTTACTGTGGAAAAGGATATGGAAAATATAGACTAGGGAAATAGATGGTGACATCTTGCAAAATGTCCAGATTACAGAGGAGGAAGTGCTGGATGTCTTGAAACGGTTAAAGGTGGATAAATCCCCAGGACCTGATCAGGTGTGCCCGAGAACTCTGTGGGAAGCTAGAGAAGTGATTGCTGGGCCTCTGCTGAGATATTTGTATCATCGATAGTCACAGGTGAGGTGCTGGAAGACAAGGTTGGCAAATGTGGTGCCACTGTTTAAGAAGTGGTAAGGACAAGCCAGGGAACTATAGACCAGTGAGCCTGAACTCTGATGGTGGGCAAGTTGTTGGAGGGAATCCTGAGGGACAGGATGTATTTGGAAAAGGAAGGACTGATTAGGGATAGTCAACATGGCTTTGTACATAGGAAAACATGTCTCACAAACTTGATTGAGTTTTTTGAAGAAGCAACAAAGAAGATTGAGGACAGAGCAGTAGATGTGATCTATATGGACTTCAGTAAGCTGTTCGACAAGGTTCCCCATGGGAGACTGATTAGCAAGGCTATATCTCATGCAATACAGGGAGAACTAGCCATTTGGATACAGAACTGGCTGAAAGGTAGAAGACAGAGGGTGGTGGTGGAGGGTTGTTTTTCAGACTGGAGGCCTGTGACCAGTGGAGTGCCACAACAATCAGTGCTGAGCCCTCTAATTTGTCATTTTACATAAATGTTTTGGATGCGAGCATACAGTTAGTAAGTTTGCAGATGACACCAAAATTGAAGGTGTAGTGGTCAGCGAAGAAGGTTACCTTAGATTACAACAGGATCTGGACCACATAGGCCAATGGGCTGAGAAGTGGCAGATGGAGTTTAATTCTGATAAATGCAGGGTGTTGCATTTTGGGAAAGCAAAGCTTAGCAGGACTTGTACACTTAATGGTAAGGGCCTAGGGTGTGTTGCTGAACAAAGAGACCCTGGAGTGCAGGTTCATAGCTCCTTGAAAGTGGAGTCGCAGGTAGATAGGATAGTGAAGAAGGCATTTGGTCTGCTTTCCTTTTATTGGTCAGAGTATTGAATACAGGAGTTGGGAGGTCATGTTGCGGCTGTACAGGACATTGGTTAGGCCACTGTTGGAATATTGCGTGCAATTCTGGTCTCCTTACTATCGGAAAGATGTTGTGACACTTGAAAGGGTTCAGAAAAGATTTACAAGGATGTTGCCAGGGTTGGAGGATTTGAGCTACAGGGAGAGGCTGAACAGGCTGGGGCTGTTGTGGCTAGAGCGTCGGCTGCTGATGGGTGACTTTATAGAGGTTTACAAAATTGAGGGACATGGGTAGGATAAATAAATAGTCTTTTTTTCCCTGGGGTCGGGGAGTCCAGAACTAGAAGGCATAGGTTTAGGGTGAGAGGGGAAAGATATAAAAGACCTAAGGGGCAACTTTTTCACACAGGGTGGTATGTGTATGGAATGAGCTGCCAGAGGAAGTGGAGGTGGCTGGTACAATTGCAACACTTCAGAAGCATTTGGATGGGTATATGAATATGAAAGGTTTGAAGGGATATGCGTTGGGTGCTGGTAGGTGGGACTAGATTGGGTTGGGATGTCTGGTCAGTATGGACGGGTTGGACCAAAGGGTCTGTTTCCATGCTGTACATCTGACTCTCTGATCTGTGAAGTGTCTTGGGACAATCTACTTTGTTATAGTTGCAAGTTTTTTTTGTCATGATTGAGCTGCCATGATGTCAAGAATTGTTTTTGAAAACTGAATTGAGAAATGGATTGTTCTGCAACAAAGGACTGAGAAAGGAATTGTACTTTTGAAAAAAAACTTGCTGAAACCCACAAGCCATGAAATACAGTTGTAAATTTTTTAATTTAGTATCTTGACCACACCTACCAGAGCATCTGACCAACTGACTCTGAACATGCTTTGTCCTTTTGCCTACAAGAAAACAAATTGACTGTAATGTTTTCCCAGAAAGCCAGTCTGTGCGCACTTTGGGATAGTTACCTGAATACACATTTGTAATTCTATATTACTGACTCTGTACTTTTATTATTTCAACAATGCAATAATTGGTTCTTTTTGGGACCTCATGGTGTATATTAAACAGGCCTGGCTGATATATCTAATCTAATATATATCTAAATTTTAATAGGTCATCTTGGTTTTGTGGGAAATGTACTTTTACTTTTGGCATATGGAATAGTGGGATTAGGGCAACCTTTTGTCTTCCTCCAATGTTGGTAGTCATAACAGTGGCGCAGCTGGGAATGAGTAGCCTCATACTTAATTCAGTCCCAAGAAGTCACATGTCATTGGATCAAACATATGCGAAGAAGGGGTATGATGAGGGGGAAACAAAATACTAACTTGACCTTGTCCTCCCCAATCCCCCTATTGCAGATGCTTCTGCACATGGTATTAATAAGTGACCACTGCAAATATTGTGAAGTTAGCCCCATCTTCATACTTGTGAGAAAATGCTTCATTGTGTTGTGGTGCTATCACCATGCTTAAAGGGACAGATTTTGGAAAGATGTGGCAATTCCATAGCTAGGCACCAGTGAAATGCTGTGGATCATTAGTTGAATTGTAGACACACCATCTTTAATTCTTTGCAGTTGGAATAAATATCAATAATGCATCTTGCATAAGCAACCTAGAGAGGTGGCAATGCAGAACTGGGTGTTATTGTTGAACTTTGAAAGAAAACTCTGCTTTTTGCATGTTGGCAAAGACTAAGGGGAATGTGTAGATTAGAAACTGGAAGGGGTTGAAACGCTCTCGCTCTCGCTCGTAATGAATGGAACCTTGCAAGTACAGCCTCATTTAGCTGGATGAGTGGAAATGTGTTGGAAGATTGTCAGTAGAATAAATAGTTTTGTCATACTCTTAATGCCTACGTGCTCCTTCTGAAGAATCATAGGGACGTGTATTTGAGAATCAAGTCTACCCTATGTGGAGCATTTTCTCAGCTTGAGACCTTGCTTCCTTCTCAGAAATCAAAACATCCTCTTGTATCCAATGATTGACTTTTTTCCCTAATTCTTGGACCAATACATTTTTCATTTAATCAAAAGTACAGAGACACTGAGCAGAATGGCCTCCTCCTGTGCCATAAGACCTTCTGCCATTCTCTGGAATGAGTTGAGGTTGGACAAGAATGCCAGTTTGCTAGATTGAAGGGGAGAGATTTTTGGACAGGTTGGTTGTTGGGTTGCAAATGTAGTTGAATGTGGAAATATAGTGAGTAATACATATTTTAAAGATAAGCAGTAAAAATAACCACGTCTTCATTGTAAGCTTTTTTTTGCACTGATGAAAAGGAAGACTAATGTATATTGTCATGTGAAAACCGCAATTGCTTTTATGCTGTGTGCCTCATTATCTCTATCTCAGAATCTACTTGGCCATTTTATGGAGTTATTTTTCACCCCTCAACGTTTTAAAGCTCCTCCATCCAAAGTAGATGTTCCTCCACTAAGGATCTTTTTGTCTTCAAACATTTTTTTAACACATGGCCACTTAGGCAGGGTAAAATGTGTGAGCTGCTAACCAGTCCTATCCCACTTTCACCTGTCAATACAACAAAACCCCATGGAATTGGAATTCCCAAACTAAAAATTGGGTGGCATGGTGGCCCAGTGGTTAGGACTGCTGCCTCACAGGACCAGGGTTCGATTCCAGCCTCTGGGGACTCCATGTGGAGTTTGCACATTGTGTCTGCGTGGGTTTCCTCTCTCAATACAAAGATGAATTGGTCATGCTAAATTGATCAGTGTTCAAGGATGTGTAGGTTAGGTGCATAAGTCGAGGGTTAAATGTAGGGGAATGGGTCTGGTGGGCTCTCTTCGGAGGGTCAGTGTGGACTTGTTGGGTTGAAGGCCCTGTTTCCACATTGTAGCGATTCTAATTCTAAACATTTTTAGTTTTGATGCTTAATATAAAATCGTCTTTGTTACAAAACTGATAATGCCAGGGTACGTTTTCACATTGAACACAAGTACTGCAACAGAACTGGTTTGAATAATTTTAAATAAGTTTCCCAAGACTATAATCAGTCAGTGATGAAATAAGTTGAGCGATTATATAGTTTTGTAAGCTTATACTTAATGTCAATTTATATTTCACACATTGGAATGGGCCTGGTTGAATGATTTCATGCGAGTAGCATGCGTGACTCTGGCTTGTTCTTTCATGATCTTGGCCATGGATCTGTGCATTTAATAACTTGCATTTTGGACAAATACATTGAATATCTGGGGAGCCTTCAAATGGCCAATGTTCGTGCACCATGTTTTGAGAACCACTTATCGAGCAGTTATACTTGCCCTAAAATATACTGTTTATTTTAGCCATTGCTTTTAATCTTCGCTTCTATTTTAACCTGTATCATGACTAATTTGTACTAAAGAACTGATCCATTATCTTGGGGTTTTTTTATCCCCCCAAACACCTAATCTAAAATTAAGTTATTTTTCTGTTCACTGGTATCTTTCCAATCCAACACCTTTAGTCTGACTCCAGTTTATTTTTTACAATGTGATTACAATATGAGGGTACTTAAGAAATAAAGTAAACTTAGGTTTCTGCTTTATTACCCTGGACGAGATGGATTGTTGCATCATCATTTAAGATTGCAGCAGTCAGACTTAAGGAAGCAATTCTACGTTCAAGAACTAGTTCTTATCTTGATCTTGCATTTATCTATCTGACCAGATGAACTGAAGAAGACCAGTTTCTGTTATTTAATTTCTCTATGCTATTTGGTCTATATTGTACTCTTTTTGTATGGTTACAGATTTTTTTTATTCCATCTGTTTCAGCATCAGGAATGAAACTTATTTTCCATTTGCTATCCATTTCCTTTCTCCCTTTTTTTTTTTCTCTAAATACACCAGTGATGGATGCAAATATGCTTAACCCTTGTGGGAAAGCGTAGGACCAGATGGCATGATCTGTATAAAGGGTTAGGGCAGAGACTAGGAAAAATTATTTCTCTCCAAAGGCAGTGTGGAATTCTTCAAGAGTTGTGGAGGCTGTTATTGAGAAGACTTAAAGGTTGAGGTTCTTAATCAGTATGGGAATCTCTGGTACGTGGATAAGGTGGGATAGTTGAGAATTGTTAGATCAGCCAAGATCTTGTGGAAAGTCTGAACAGACTTCAGTCAAATGACTGACTTCTGCATATTAGCTAATAGAAAAGCCAGCAAATTTAATTGTTATTTTAAAACTTTGTCAGGGTGCATGCCATCCTATTCTAATTTGCCTCCTTTATATATATGTATTTGAAATTGAAACAGCAATCGTGAGTATTCCTGTTGTATTGTTGAAAACTGAGCATGTAGAACAATTTTCAGCGGGTCAGGCAGTATCTACTGAGAGAAACCAAGTTGACGTTGAACCCAGTGTGACCTGTTCTTCAGAACTACTTTTCTGCTCCAAGGAGTCGTATCGTATTTGAAACGTTACCTGTTTTCCTCCACAGATGCTGCCTGACTCCTGCTGAGACTCTTCAGTGCTTTGTTCCAGGTTTCCATCATTTATTTGCCTGTTCTACTTTGTACTTTGCCCACTTTTTGGACTCCTCTGCATGTTGTCATGTCTCTATCGCTGTTCATTTTGAGTGGTTAGTAACTTCACCCTCTCCTTGACCCTTTTTTTTAAACTTTCATTTAGCCATTCTAATTTTATGTATTTCCACCACTTGAATAATTCCACCATCCCAAAAAGGTTATTGGGATGTGAGTGTCACTGGCAAAGCTAGAATTTTAACCTTTCCAAATTGTCTTTCAAAAGATGTTGGGCCATCGCCTTAAACTGCTGTCATCCTTGTGGTGGAGGTATGCAAACAGTGCTGTCAGACTTGATCCAGCAATAATGGAGGTGCAGTTGTAAGTCAAGATGTTGTATGAGTTTGAGGGGAGCTTTTTAATTAGTATTGCCATGCATTTGCTTCCCTTGTCCTTCTGTGGTCAAGTTAGAAACTTTTGAAAAAACTGTCAAAGGAGGTTGTGTTCCTGTAGTGCACCTTTTTTCATAGATGATACAAATAGCTGCTGCTGAGTTCTAGTGGCTGAGAGTGTACATCAGATAGGTTGCTTTGACCTTAATGGTGTCCAGATCTTCAAATATTACCAGATAACTGGAAAGCATTGCAACACAATGGTGACTTGTCTCGTCTTGTAAATGGTAAATCGGCTTTGGAGACTCTGGAAGGCAAGCTGCTTTGCAGATTTTGCTGCGTTGCTGTTGTAGCCCATATTTCTATGTAGCTGGTCCAGTCTAATTACTTTCTCATTACCATTTAGTAGAAGTGATGAGAGCAATTTTTTAGCAATGCCATTGAGAGGGAGAACTATCTTTGAGCCAGTTGTAACCAAATAGTTAGAAGGGTGGTGGAGTGTTGTTTTGCAGACTGCAGGCTTGTGACTCAGTGTGCCACGTGGGTTTGTGCTGGGTCCACTGCCTTTGTCATTTACATAAATGATTAGGATGTGAATATAGTTAGTAAGTTTGCAGATGACATGAAAATTGGAGGTGTAGTGGTTAATGAAGAACTTTTTTACCTCAGTATGACGGAATCTTGATCGGGTGGGCTGAGGAGTGACAAATGGCATTTGATTTAGATAAATGTGAGATGCTGCATTTTGGAAAGGCAAATCTTAGGATTTGCACACTTAGCCTCAGCCTATTCTGCCTATCCTTGTATAGCTGTTTTCGTTGGTGTGTCAGAGGCTGAGGAGTGACCTTAAAATCGTGAGGGGTATGGGTTAAGGTGAATAGCCAAGTCTTTTCCTTCGGGGTTAGCAAGTCCAGAGCAAGAGGGCAAAGGTTTAAAGTGAGAGGAGGAAAGATATAAAAGGGACCTAAGGGGCAAAGTTTTCATGCAGAGGGTGGGATATGTATGGCAATGAGCTGCCAGAGGAAGTGTTGGAGGCTGGTACAGTTACAACATTTTAAAAGGCAACTAGATGAGCATATGAATAAAAGGGTTTATGGGGAGATGGACCAAATGCTGGCAAATGGGATTAGATTTAAGTAGGGCATGTGATTGATATCAGTTGGAGTAAAGGTTGTGTTCCTGTGCTGTATATCTGACTGTCAAGGGGAGGTCGTTAAGTTGTCCAAACTTATTCTGACACTTGGATGGTGTCAAGGTTAGTTGCCAGTTAGTGCTCAAAATTCTTTGATCTATTCAATTTATTTTATCTCACTATTACAATATTGTCTATTTTCAGTTGCTGTCTCACTGTATTGCAGGTTATTGATCACAGCATATTTGTATAACACTTGATGATCTTCAGCTTCTACCAAATCCGTTCTTTCCTCCATGTTTTTGCTCCAACATTTCAAAACTGCTGTAGTGGCACCTAGCAAATCTGCTGAGATCTGTACCCAAGATCCTTAACTCTTTTTTTGAGGAGGAAGCTTCTGAAACCTCAGGAAACACTGAAAAGGCTTCACCTGCACTTTATTCCAGCTCAGACACTTCCACCTTTGCTCTCTATCTGAATTACTTGGGGTGTAATCTAGTGGGCGCAGCACTGCATCTGTGTAAGAGAAACATCCAAAGTCTCTAGTATTCAGGTAAATGACAATACTGTGATTTTGGCTGTAAATTACTTTGTGAAAATGCACAGACAGGCACAGGAACAGCAGGCATGTTTATCAGCGGGTCTTGGTAGTGGGATTAAAAGATGGAGTTGACCAATGTTACTTTTGAGTATGGCTACCTCCATGAAAACTCTGGAGATTGGTATAGAGAGTCATGTCCCACATCTGCTGAATAAGTACTTTGCGTTTACTTCACTGCTTTAGCTACAGGCTGAAGGCATTGCATTGCATTGCAATGGGGTGGACATGCCCCCCATCCTTTGGGTGGCACCAGTAGCCTCCATTGGGAGGGAGCAGTCACACTTTGCTTTTGATGCCTGGAAGTTGCTGCTTAAGGCAGTCTGGAGTTCCCTAACTAGCCTGCGACAGTGAAGCCAAGGATGGTGAATGTGGACCTGCACAGGATACTCTCTCAATAGGCCTGGGCACGCTACACCTACATGCACCCAGGGATAATTGTTCAGTTTTCCAGGCCAAACCTGAGGGCAACCACCAGCTTGCTTCTCCTCTCCACACAGTTGTGGAAAGGTTGACTTGTGCACAGACCTGATGTGAGGCAGAAGGGCATAAGTGGTTTAAACATTCTAAGTAACAGGTTTATGAACATAAAAAAATCACTGACATTTGTTAAACATCTCTCTCTCGTGTGATCTTGACTGACGGCCGTGCCTTTTTGTTTTGGGGAGATCATCAGGCATTCCAAAGATCAAGTTGTAATAGCTAAACATTCCTCACTTCTCAAATAACTGCCTGCTTGACTGAAGATGGCCTTCGATATCATTGTTCCTTGAATAGTGGCGTTGATTGCTGTCAACAAACCATTGCACTTTAACATAGACAGCACTAAACAGTCTTGCAGGGCTTATGTCAGGATCTGATCTGCATGAGTCATTTACTTGCACCCACCTTCTTGAGTACAGAATCAGTGATTTCTCACACTCCTGCGTGGAGAGACTCATTGTACCTGTCTACTTTTCAAGGTAGTGTTGTACTTCACAGCTGGGCGATGAAGGGAATTAGTATGCCCACTGCGCACTCCTGAGAAAAGTCACAAAAGCACTGGTTTACAGGTTCGAAGTTGTTCCATAGGATCCTGATGAAGTTCATCAAGGCTTCTTGGCACCATTTTTTCTAATTGATCACTGCCTTTCAGAACAAGGGCAGCAGAAACATAGGAACACCATTTACTTGCAAGTTCCTATCCATGCTGCTCCCCATCCTGACTTGGAAATGTATTGCTGTTCCATCATACTTGATCAATATCCTGGGACTCTCTTCCAAACAGCGTTTAGCCTCTTTATTTTCATTGAACTTGCATTTGGTTACGTTCTTCCAACACAACATGTAACTAACACCAGCAATCCAATGCAGTTGATGTAACCTTGCCTTTTCGTAGGGAATTTCATCAACCTGTTTGGACATGTTATTAGACCTAGCTGGCACAGGTAGGATTTGATCCAAAGGTAGGGACTCTGCTACTGTGTCACAAGACACTCTTTGCCCTCCTTTGTCTTTGGCAATTAGCTATGCTCCAAGTTTGATGTAATCAATAAATTTCTAAATCAGTTTTAAGGTGAGCGAATTTGAACATTTTTCATTTTGACACTTGCTGTTGACATGTATGAACACTTGAAACAGGGGGAGTTAAATAGTTGATAAAGAATGTGAAGCCCTAGGAATATAAATTTAAGTGAGGGAAGTTCATTTGACTTGTATAAGATTGAGCATTTGATAAGTCTTTTCATTTAACAGAAGTTGTTATCTGGAGATAGAAATATTGAAGTAGCATTTCAGGATTGCAGTAGAGTTGAATAATTCTCACCCAGAGGATGATGTGGCTCTGGAAAGTAACAAGTGATGGAGGCAAAAATACTCCCTATGCTGTTTAAAAACAAAATCTACATTTTGAGGTACTGTAATCTGTAGGACTGCAGATCAAGAGCTGAATTGTGGGACTAGACTGGACAGTTCACTTTCTATCAGTATAGACATGGATTTAATTATCTGCCTCCCATGCTGCAAATTTCTATTTTCTATTGCATGTTGAAGCCAGTTGTGGTGCTGTAGTTATGGAAAACGACTGGTTCAGTAACTGCTCTGATCTTGGTGACGTATAATACTTACTCACTTGCTCATGGGATAAATATGAGTTTTAGGATGTTGTAATTGAATTGTACCTGTTATATATTGCAAAGATGTTTTTTTGTGTGGTGAATTGAGCCAGACATTTTAGCAGAACAAAGCAGCAAATGAAATGCTCGATTTGTTTTTGAGTAGTCAGCAAAAGGCAACATGCACAAGCTTGCTTCTGTCTCTTGTAAATAGTCCATTAGGTTTGCAATCAATAATCATCAAATAAGGCTGATCATAACGCTGCAGTATTGACGGGTAAAAGGGTATTTGGAATGGTAGATGATTCAATGACTCTGTACTGCTGCAGTGTTGTTGGTTGTTTTCTAAGCAACTGCAGTGCTTGGTGCATTGCAGGGAACAGAATGACACTCTGCTAGCTCAGTATACATAAGAACCTGGCATATAACTTCTGACCTACCACAACTTTCACATTGGTACTTGTAGTTTTACTTTCTCTACAGTAGAAATTGGAAAAGCTGAGCTGCAGACCCAAACAGGATTTGAAAAAAACATTAATAGGAAAGCTGACTTGACTGGATGAAATGTTATCTGGCAGCAAATAGTTACATTTTTTTTAACCATTCTAAGATTTTGAACGAAGATTTTCTTCCTTCTAAAAGCTGCTTCAGAAACTGTTTTGTTTTTCTTCAATATTCTCCTAGCAATTTCAAAAATTGTTTCCTGGACCTATTGCAGAAAAACAGGGAACTTGTAAGCTCCAGTTCTGTTCCATTGTAACTCTAATCAGGTGAAATATCCAAAAGAGGGAAGGGTTGCTGCACCTCCCTGCAGAACAGAGGGAAAGATTTAAGATAGGATGGTGTGGAGAGAATTTCTTAAGTGGGTAATGGGGTGCTGTGTATTGTGGTTGGGAAAGTTCACTTTTTTGGGGGAGTTGAAATCACAATCTGAGGTAGGGATGGATTGTTTAGCATCTTGCTGTCTTCTGGGGATCGGTGAAGGTTAAATTTGGCAGCCACCAATGTACCACATTTTCTGATGTGAACTTAGTCACACTGGTTGACTAGGTAGAAATTACTTGTAATCAAAGTATTTGAAAGGGCCTAATGTTTTGAGAACTGTCACACTTTAGTGTGTACCATCTAAAATTTAAATTGTTATCCTTGCAGCTTCTAACTTAAAGCTGCAAATGGATGAGAGAACAATAGGGGAGTTCCCCAGAACTCTTCTACTTTGCTACTGTGTTAAATTAACAACTTTCCAAATTGCAAAGTACTGGGAATGTTTAAGGTCAAGTCCAGTTTGGTTTCCAGTCTCCTCATTTGGACTTTTTTTTTCCCCTGGATGGACAGCGCTGCTGAACACTTATCACCTTTTTTGTTTCCATTTTAATTTTTTTGGAGGGATTTTAGGCCCCTCCTGCACTGACCAAGAACGTATGCTTTTTACAGTGGAGAGCAAATATAAAATGTCGGGGCACAGTTTGTGATTTGTCAGTGTATCTATTGTGTTTTTTGGGTTTGCTGATATTTCATCCATGCAAGATTGGAAGGGCCACTTTCCACACTTTTTGTCTTAACTCCATTCTAAACCATTTAGACAAATATAATATGTATTCTCTAAAAGTACTGGAGTGTTCGTGGGTAGACTGAGGTTCTGATTTATCTTTTTTGGGACCGGAATTTAGTACATAAAGTTCAAAGAAAAATCATCAAGAATAGTTGGCTGAGTTCACTGTTTTGAAGGACCATGCCGTACCTTTATTCAGTGGTGCATTTTACTGTGCTGCAGCTCTGAATCCACAACCTTTTTGACTTTAGAAGGGGTCTACCACCGAAGTCAAACTTGCTTTGAACTTTACTCAGTTGTGGATTTGGTGCAGTCCTGTGTTGGGGTGCACACCACTTGACTGTTCCTACTCCCTGGAATCTAAGTTTTAAGAGTATTTCAGTTAACTGCCTCCACTTTATGATCTTGGTTGAGCAATTTTAGTCCATTCTAGAGTCCAAGCCATAGATGTACAGCATGGAAAGAGTCCCTTCGGTCCAACTCGTTCGTATCGATCGGATATCCCAATCTAGTCCCGCCTGCCAGCACTCAGCCCATATTCCTCCCAACCCTTCCTATTCATATACCCATCCAGATGCCTTTTAAATGTTGCAATTGTACAAGCCTCCACCATTTCCTCTGGCAGCTCACTCCATACACGCACCACCCTCTGTCGGGAAAAAAATTGTCCCTTAGCTTTCTTTTATATCACTTCCCCTCTTACCCTAAACCTATGCCCTCTAATTCTGGACTCCCCAACCCCAGGGAAGAGACTGTCTATTTATCCTATCTATGCCCCTCACAATTTCATAAATTTCTATAAAGTCACCCCTTAGCCTCTGCTCCAGGGAAAACAGCCCTAGGTTATTCAACCCCTCCCTATAGTTCTGCAACCTGTATTGTTTTTGGAAAGCAATCATTAGTATCTTCCTTTCCACATCTGTCCAAGTATCTCCTACAACTTTGAGAATGGATCTTGTGGTACAGTGGCACTGTTCCTACCTTTTTTGGGCTCGTGGGCTACGTTCAAGTTCCACCTGTCCCTGAGCTGCCATATGTCCAAACAAGTAGATTAAAGGTGAGCATTATTTAAAAATGCTAACCAAGCTAAGTAGATGGTCAGTCACATTTTAAAGTTGCAGGGTTACATGGAAAGGACAGATAAAACATCGGAGCAGGCTATTTGAACCTTTTTTGAAGGCTGCTGTGCTGTTCAACTAGAGCATGACTGATCTGGTTATATACACTCTACTTTTCTATCTGCACTTCATAACCTCTGATTCCTTTTGATTTAACATTACATGTAACCTGACTTTGAAAATTCATGTCACAGTCTCCACTATTTTCCAGGGAAGAAAATCCATCTTGGCAACCCTCGAACCTTTTTTCTGTCTTAAAAGGAGAGACTTCATTTTTAAGTGTCCCAGGTTTTCATGTCTCCACACAAGTGAAAACCTCTGTCCACCTTTTTTTAAATTATTCTCTTGCCAAAACATTGTATGTCTCAGTAAGTGATCTTTCTTAACTTTATGTATAATCAAAGGCTTAACTTGCTCAAACTTCCTTCAAGAGGTAAGCCCTTCATCCCAGAAATGAGTCCCATCCTTGAAGTGTTTCTGAAGCAATTGTAACTTCCCTTCAAATAAGACTGAAATGTGTCACTGATTGCACTGTATAACTAGAATAAAACATCCTATGTTTACTATATTCTCAACAGCAACATTTGCCAAGCCTTCCTAATTAGTCGCTATATCTGCGCACTAACCTTTTCATGATTTTTGTATACCAGGAACCTAGATCCTTTTTGTTCCAGAATCTCTTGTTTTTTAAAAATAAATATACTGTTCATGTGTACTACTTGCAAAATGACTAGGTTGAGCAAGTGGTGAGTTTTGGCTGGTAGCAGGTCTCTGGTTTGTGGAGTTGACCAGTTATGGATGCCAAATGCCATTATCCTCAACTATCTAGTTAGCTTCTGAATATCTGAACGGCTTTTGGGGTGAACAATACAGGCTGCAATCTTTTTAACTGTTACAATAACAGGATGCCCTTTCAGTGAAGGGTGATGGGAAGAGGGATTATTGAGGCTTTATTTTTGCTCGTAATGTTTTCCCCCGAGGTGATTAGCTGAAGTTGCTACCTCCCTTTCATTTTTTTTGTTTGGCAAGTGTTCTAAATCTTAGTAAAGACAAGCACGTAATAGTTCGAAGCTTCTGTCATTTCCTTGTTGTTTTCATTCAGTTCCACAGATCCTCTCTGGAGGAGCAGTGCTGTGTTAAGTCAACTTTTTTGTTTCTTTTTATTAATAAGTGTAGCAACTTTGGTTTCTGTTTTTTACGTTAGTGAGAGTGAAAGCTTTCTCTCTCTTTTTCTCCCTTTGATTTGTCATAGATTTTAAAAATAAGTAAGCCAATTGCCATTCTTCAAATCTATCGCAATTTTTTATAATTTTGAATATCTTAAGTACTATGCAACCCCTAACTACTCAGCCACAGACAATGCATCCTTCTCAAAACTTAATTTCTTACCTGAGAGTTGAGCGCTGTATATCATGAAAAGGTTTAAATTGCATCCCTATGATCCTACCTCTTAACTTTTTTGTTGCCCTGTTCACTTTAGGCAGCTCTACCTTCATTCTCTTCAATTACTTGTATTCGAGTAAACTATAATCTAAGGTTCATGTTTCTCCCTTTCAAGCAGTATGATCCTCTATCATGTTAAAATTGTTATTACTTTGAAACTCCTTTCCTTTTTGATTTGTTTTGTTCCATATTTGTTGCCTGGTTTTGCATAGCCTGTCCCTTGGTTTGGAGCTAGAATGTAGTTTTCTAAGAAATTGTCTGTCTATACTCTAGAAACTAATTATTTAAGCTAATTTTGTTGATTTGTTTCACGTAATTAACATACAAATTACAATTAACAATTTTTGGTTTATCTGCTCTACATGCAAAATAATACTTTTCACTATCTTGGTATATGTGACAGTAAATCAAATTTCATGATTGTAGTACCTCTTTTACCCAGTTGTTTATCCCTGTATATGCTGTATAAAGTAGCTACTGCACGAGTGACCTTTTTTTGCCCCTCCTAGTGTTCTTACCCAGACTGGTTCTACAAACTGCCCTTTTGAGCTAAGTTCACCTCTTCCTTCCTATACTAGTGTTATCCTCATTAACAGAGCCAACTTTGCCCTATGCTTTAAAAAAAATCAAGATGGCCTTAAATATTGAGGCATAGTCAGCCTATTGTTTTATGTATTTCTGTGCTGATTAATTTTGTTACAAATGCTGCTTTATCTCCTGGGGGTGTGTCAATGTTTGTTTGTTTTTCTTGTTTGGCCACTCAAATTAATCATTCCCAAAATTACTAGTCTGTTCTAGTGTTGTTTCCCTTCAATTCACCACATCTCCTCCTTGCGTTAGCCCATCCCCAATTATTTAGTCTCTAGCCTTTCTACTTCCATGATCAAATTATTTGTCGCAGCATTGAAACATTTCAGGATCAGCAAAGCCAGTTCCCAGTGGCACAATTTCCACTTTGGCCATGACTTGTGCCTGTGCAATTCACCTTTCATCTCACTAATCTTGTTTAGCCAATGCTAGTTTACTTGTACTTAAAATGTGCTGCTGGAAAAGTGCAGCAGGTCAGGCAGCATCAAAGGAACAGGAGAATCGACATTTTGGGCATTAGCCCTTCAGGAATCATGCTTATGCCCGAAACGTCAATTCTCCTGTTCCTTTGATGCTGCCTGACCTGCGCTTTACCAGCAATGCATTTTTAAGCTCTGATCTCCTGCATCTGCAGTCCTCACTTTCTCCTCTAACTAATTTACTTGTGGCTTGGGTAAATATCCAGAGATTGACTGACTTTTTTTTTTGAGGTTCTGCTTTTAAATTTAATCTCTAGCCATTCAACCCCCTGAGCAGAACAAGGGGGGGGGAAAAAAATTTTTGTTGGTGCCAATGTGGTCCATTATAATTGGATGCTCTTCTTTCACCCGGGGTGTTCCTTCCAGCCACAGCAGATTTTCTTAACCCTGACCCCTTACCAGAGGAAACTGGATTTATCCAGAAAAGATAGAATATTCTGAGACTTGACAACATCTTAACATCACCAAGTGCCCCACAAATGAATTATTGTTGCATATTTACCAAAGTATCCAAATAAATCTGTTGATGACCTGATTTTTCTCTTGGAGCATAGGTTCAATTGGTTTGACTTAGAGCATGCATGAAATTTGGGGGTTTTGACAGTAAGCTTTTTTTGAAGATCTAAGATGCCTGATGGGTATTTGTCAATGTCACCTGTCAATGTGTATGAATTTTGCCAAGATCCTAGAAATGTGAATATGAAGACCAACTGTCATAAGAACCTGAAAAGTTTTTAGAAGCTTAATGTGAAACTAGGCTGAAAGTCATGAGGGTGTTTCATGTGGTTCTTGAGTAATTTCACTGGACTACCAATAATTAAGCCTAGTTATTCACAAGTATGGCCAGGGATTACAGGTGGGTTTATCTCGGAGTACAATGTTCAAAACCATCTTGTAGGATATTTAATATTCACCTGAGCAACTGTATGTCTGCAGGATTTTTAGATTGGATTCCCTGTAGTGTGGAAACAGGCCCTTTGGCCCAACAAATCCACACTGACCCTCTGAAGTGTGACCCACCCAGACCCATTTCCCTTTGATTAATGCACCTAACACTATGGGCAATTTAACATGGGCAGCACGTCTTTGGACTGTGGGAGTAGTTTGGAGCACCTGGAGGAAACCCACGCAGACACGGGGAGGATGTGCAAACTTCACACAGTCATCCAAGACTGGAATCAAACCTGGGCTCCTGGCGCTGAGAGGCAGCAGTGCTAACCACTGAGCCACTACTGATTTTGCAGATTTTTTTTCAGTCGTACTAATGGACTTTAATGACCGTTTGGGAGAGGAAATATGGAATGTGTGCATCATGGAGACTTCGACAAAACTGCAAGATTATTTGGACTTGATTTGAGTATATAATGGTCCATAATCTAGAAAGTAAGTTGAAAGTACCCATTGTATGATACTAGAGAATGTAAAGCAATTTAAGTAGATGAATATAGGACATTCTTTAGTTTTGAAGGATTTTGCCTTCAGTTGCGAGAGGAAAATTTTTGGATCCATGGAAAGAGCACATTGATTCTCAGCATTGTGAAGGAATTGTTAAAGACTTAAAATGGGGCTGCTTGTTGAAACAAAGTGAACTTAATACATGTTCATAATATTGTGATTTGAAATGGGAAAAATAATGTACTTGGTTTGCTATTAGAATGGTTGGATATGTTTAGAACTTAAGTTGGAATTTATAAGAATGATTATTGAAGCAGAGACAGTAAGGAGCTGTGGACTGGTCTAGCATTGTCTGGCATGCTTTCTGCGATTTGTGATTGCACACCTATAATGGAACTATCTTTTGTAATGAAGATACCACTTGCAACAATTCACATTTTAAATGCATATGCTGTGCAAAGGCATCTTGAATTACTCTTTTGAGCTTTGGACTGTCAACAGTGGATTTGAACAGTTGAGCCATAGCCGAAGTGTGTTTATTTAGGTAACTTGAACATTGCTAGTTGTGCTGGTATTTATTGCCCTTGAGAAAGTGGTAGTGAGCTGCTGCTATGAATCCCTGCAATCCATGTGCTCTAGGTTGACCCACCCAGCTGTTTGGGAAGAAATTCCAGGAGTTTGACCCACTGACACTGAAGGATGGGTGATATATTTCCAAGTCAGGATGTTGTGGCTTTGGAGGGGAAGTGTTTCCATGTATCTGCTGCTTTGTCCTGCTAGATGGAAATGGTCATGGTTTTAGAAGATGCTGTCTAAGGATCTTTTGAACGTCTGCAGTGTATATTGTTGAAGGTATACACAGCTGCTGAGCCTCTGTCATGGAAGGAATGAATGTTTTGTGGATGTGTCAATCAAGCTTTGTATTGAATGGCATCTAGCTGCTTGTGTTGGAGCTGCACCCAGCCAGTCAAGTGGAGACTTTTCCACCACATGATCGACTTGTGCCTTGTAGATGGTGGACAGGCTTTTGGGAGTCAGGATTCCTTTGTCTCTGGCCTGTTCTTGGAGTTGGAGTATTTATATGGTGAGTCCAGTTGAGTATCTGGTCGACTGTAATCATTGGTATGTAGATAGTAGGAATTTCGTAATGGTAGTGCCATTGAATATCCAGACACAGTAGTTGGATTCTCACTTGCCTCTTGTCAGCCCAGGCTTGAATATTTTAAGACTGGTTGGTTGCATTTAGATATGGATCTCTTCAGCGTCGGAGTTGTCATTGAATATGTCAATAATTGCAGTCCCATCCCTAACCTTATGGCAGGAAGGTCATTGAAACAGCTGAAGGTGATTGGGCCCTGAACACTATGCAGAGGAGCTGGACTGTTGCAGTGTGGTGTCATTTTCCCATCTCCTGAGCCATGAAATGAGAGTTCAGGTCCCACATCTCAACAGCTTGATTTCAAAAATATCAACCATTGACAACTCCTGTGATGAGTGACATCCAAAAAACCATGATCATCTCCCTTTGTGCCAGGTGTGACTTCAACCAGCTGCACATCCCACCTGACACTGACACCAGTCTTGCTGCGGCTTCTCTATTTCTGTACTTGGTCTAATGTCATCTTGGTGTTAAGGGCGGTTACACTCTCCTAACTTCTGGAATTCAGCTTTATTTTCATTCCTCAAATCTGAACAACCTCTTTAATGAGGTTGGGAGCCGTGTGGCCCCTGTGGAATTCAAACTAGCTGTTGATGAGTAGTCTTTAGCTGACCAGGTGCAGTCTGATAGCATTGGTGACCCCTTCTGTCACATTAGTGATGCTCAAAAATAGACTGGTGAAAAGAGGCCAGGTCACACTTTATCCTGCTTTTTGTGTATAGGACATAACTGGATAGCTTCCCTTTACAGTCTGGTAGATGTCAGTGCTATGGCTTTACCAGAACTGTTCAGTGAGGGGTGTAACAAGGTCTGGAGTACACCAATTCTGTTTCTTTTTTTTGGGACGTAGCCAGTGCCTTCAACTATTTCTTGATGTTTTGTAGAGTGAATTGGACTGACTGAAGACTGGCTCCTGTGTTGGGGACCTTTTTTCAATGAAACAAAGGTGGATTATCCACTTGCCACTTTCAGCTGAAAATTGTTGCAGATGCTTCAGCCTTACCTTTGCACTTTGTATGTTGTGCCCTCCATTGAGGATAGGGCTATTTGTGTAGCTGTCTACTCCCAGTTGTTTACTTGCACAAAATTCACAACTGGATGTGGCAGAACTGCTGAGCTTTTGATCTGACCTGTTTATCACGTGTGCAAGTAGTCCTGTTTGGTAGCTTCATTGGTAGTTGTCATGGTAAACATTAGAGACTGACCTTTTTTTAATCAAGTTTGAATAAGTTTTTATTCCAGTTACTGTAGTGGTGAGTGAATCTAAGCATTTAGTTTTGGCATCAGGGTTCTCTTTATAGCACCACTCCACCTCCACCCCCACCCCTGTTTTATTTGGCCTAGAATGCATTTTCAACAATTCTGGGCCCTCAAACATTTCAAAGCTCTTTATACACTTTTTTTTTACTGTTACATCTAATTCTTCCTTTTGCCTGTACATACTAGTTGTTTCATTCCCTAATTGGCTGCTGCTTACTCTGATTTTATTTAAACCTAGTTTGAGTTTCTATTATTTCTTTGTAGAGCAATTTGCTTTTCATACAGTGAAGCGAACTGTAGGAGAGCAGATTCACAATTTGGCAAGTGGACTCTGGTAGAGGCATTGTCATGGAGAATGCACCAATTGATGATTTGACAGTTAACTTCCAAGCTTGATTTGAATTTTAACTACAAGTGGTTGAATTTGATCAAGACCTTGTCCTTACAAATGAATTAGATAATCTGTATATGTATTTCAGTCCTAGTGTGATGCGAGTTCAATTATTTCTATACTTAGTCATAGAGATGTACTTCAAAGGTTGAAGGATTGTATCATAATATCCATTTGGGTTTTGCAACGACAAGGCAGTATGTGTGAGAGTCAACAGTGTCCAACATCAACTCTGATTAGCAAGTGTAAATTAGATACCTCCCAGGTTTTTCAGTTACTCTGGCAACCAATTTAGGATTGTCACTCGGGCTTTCAGTGAGGGATGCATGCGTAGGAAATAGCAGCCATCCTGTGATTTGTTAGTTTAGACGTTGCTGCTAAGCAATCATTCAAACTTGCCTGGTTTAAACTGTAAAAGTCTTAGTTATTGATAACAACTGAATTAACTGGTGCATTCTCCATGGTAGTGCCAATACCAATCAATTTTCCAAGCAATTAGCACTTGTTAGTTGTACTGTACAAATGTTTACTTGATTTGAATTGTTCTGATGAAAGCAAGACAAAAGCTTTTGACAAAATGCATTTTTTTAGCAATACTCTGGCTTTACAACCAATTGATCCTGATTATTTTTTAAAAACGTTCCCCTACTTCATTTCAGCGTTCGACTTGTGTACTGCCGTTTTTCTGCAACACCTATTTGTGTGAAGATTTTTGCCTTTACTTTGTCCACACCATTAAGGGCCTTAACATTGAGTAGGCTGTAGATTAATTAGGGAAATAGTAGTTGCTCCAATTCCTTGAGTAACATTCTTACTTAAATGGAGACTTTTAGGTTCAAGTAGTTGAAAGTTGTTTCCAGCTTTCTTTTTAAGATGAATTCTCTCTCCGACATGAACTCTATCCACTCTTTTTTTTTTAATACCCACTCTTATGTGAAAATCCTGCAACCAGGACAGTTGAGCTATTATTTTTCTCTTTCTTTTTGTTGATCCATGTCTCAATATTAGTTAGCTGCTCTCTCATGTCAATCTCTGCACTCTTCTCAGTCTTCCATACAATAAATATAATTTTTTTAAGGAGTAAGAAGATAAGATTAAAATTGGAATAGGCCATTTGACCCTGTAAACCTGCTCTGACTCCAAGATTGTGGTTGATCTGATTTGTGGCTTAACGTGACCTTCCTCCCTGCCCCTTTTTCTCAACCTTGATTGCCCTTGTCAATCGAAATCTGTCTTAACTCTACTTTGAACATTCCGTGATCTAGCCTCCACTGCTCAATGAAGAAAATTCTGAAGACTGAATGACCCTCTGATCAGAAATTCTTTCTAATCTGCCTGACATGGGAGATTCCTTATTTTGAAACTCTGTCCTCTAAATTTAGATTTCTCTGCATCATCCATTTCAAGCCACCTCAAGTCTTGCTTTCTCTCATTCCTGTTAACTCTAATAATAGTAGGCCCAATTTTCCTCCCATATTTAGATTGTAAGAAACAAACTCAATAAAATTTTAGACAAGACCAACAAATCTGGAAACAAGACAATTTTATTCCGGACTTGCAAGTACGGGTTGCAACTGCACAAAGCAATTGAGTGAATTAGACTTGGGTTTGTTTACAATTATACCTTTGAGCTGAGTGAGGTCACCTCTCCAGACTCCTAATTACCCAATCTCTCTCACTAGGCTATACAACTGCCCATCTTCGCTCCACCCTTGTTAGTTCCCCTTCCTCATGTTGGCAACTTCCTTCTTGTTAATGCTAACACTATCATTATTTTGTCGATAGTTCATTTAAGATACATTTTGTATCAATACTGGGTACATTCCATTCTCTGTACATTTCATCAATTTTGTATCATTCTTGTACAGCTCAGGCATCTTGATTATCTTTTTTTTGCTGAAAACTTAATTTTAAGAGTTAACTTGCTTAAATTAATTATAGTTGAAAATGTGTTGCTGGAAAAGCTGAGCAGGTCAGGCAGCATGCACGGAACAGGAAATTCGATGTTTCGGGCATAAGCCCAGATGCTGCCTGACCTGCGCTTTTCCAGCAACACATTTTCAGCTCTGATCTCCAGCATCTGCAGACCTCACTTTCTCCTCAAAGATTATATTAATTATACTCCAGAATTAGTGTTTAATTAACCATAATTATTCACTAACAGTAAAGATACACTTCCCTAAGTACCTGCAGAGTTAATAGTTTTCCTGCTGGACCCCTTTTCTGCATGCTTTTTCTATATCTTCAAAAGCAACACTTTTTTTTTCCCTATTTCTAACCAGATAAATCCTAATGCAAAAATCAGTTCCATGAACTTTCTGAATGGCTTCCACTGCAAGTATGTAATTTTAGCATGACCAAGCTTTGTTTATTCCCAAGTCTCTTTTTTTTGGGTTTCCTCCACCTTCCATGTATCTTGATTTACGTTTTTGCTCCAACGATTCAGCTTATTCATGACTCATTTTCTATCGTCGGTTCTGGTATCATGTGACGCTTTTGTTCTTGTGATTCCGGCCCCATTATGAGATCACATTATAGCCAATAGTTTTGTACTCTACATGTAAGTTTTTAAATTCAATCATCTTGAAGAAACAAGTTATAGCAGAGCCTACTGTACTTCCATCAGATCACTTCTTAACCTCCAATACTCTAGTTAAAAACAATCCAAGTTGTCTCACCTCACCCAGTAGCTAATACTCTGATCCATGTAACATCCTGGTAAATCTTTCTTTCACCCACCACGTCCTTTATGGTGTGGTGACCAGAGTGGGGCACAATACTTCAAATGTGGTCTAACTAAAGTTTTATATAGCTACGACATGACTTGTCAACTTTTATACTCCATCCCCTTACTGATGAAGACATGCATGCCATTTGCCCTTGTTTTTACCACCCTATCCCTGTATGTTGCCATTTTCAGGGCGCTATGGACTTGCACTCAAGATTCCTCTGTATATCAATGCTCCAGAGTCCTGTCTTTACTCTTGCTCTTGCGTTTGACCTCATGCATTACAAACAAAGTCCCAGCACTAGTCTGGTTGGTCACTGACTTCTAGTCAGAAAAATAGACATCCACAGCTACCCTTTGTCATATATGACCAAGCTAGTTTTGTATCCAACTACTTAACTCATTGTGGATTGTATGTAACTTTATCTTCTAGACCTGATTTGTGAAGAGCCTTGCCTAGTGCTTCAGGAAAATCAATGTAGGCACTATGAATTAATTTGATTCATCAAGTAGCAATTATGCTGTACCAGAATTAAAATCTATTGAAAATGCAAAGAAACTTTTGACCTTTTTTCCCAGGTGTTGCAAGCATCTGTTCATTTGTTTTCTGTCTAAAATCAAAATTAGTGGGTTTTTTCACTAATGTATCACCATTGTATCCTAGGTTAATTTTCACAATTGGTCGTCATCTGAGCTGGAATTTGCCCTTCTGTAAAATTTCTTCAGAACTTCTGCTTTCTCCTGTAGTTTCCTGTTGTATGTAGTGTTAATGTTGGTAATTCAGAGGTCAAGGACGACTCTCTGGGAACATCTTGTTCAAATCCTATCATGGCTGGTGAAATTCAAATTAAATTTTTAAATTGGGAATTGAAAGCTAGTCATGAGTGTTGACATGGTCACCATTATCAATTCTTGTTGTAAAACCCATCTTGTGCTAGAAAGGAGCACATTACTGCAGATGTTGGGATTTGTATTGAAAACAAAATGCTGAGATCATGGATGCTTCATGAACTGCTATGGAGAGAAAGAAAGCAAGCTAATGTTTCCAGTCTACATCACTCCTCTTCAGAGCTCTGAGGAGTTCTCGACTTGAAGCCTCGGCTTGCTTTCTGTCCAACTTTTGTGTGTTTTTAGGGAAGGAAAGCTGCAATCCTTTTGAGTCCACATGTCATCACAGAACCACAGCCATGTGGCTGACTTCTAACTAGTGTGGAAGGCCACTTAGTTCAAGAGCAATTCAGGACAGGCAGCAAATGCTGGCCATGTTGGTGATGACTGACGACTGACTCAATCCTCTGAAACATATCTCAGTTGCTCACCTCTAGTGTTCCTTTCACGTCCTAGTTTTTTTCCACATTTTAAGTTCTTTGTAGTCTCCGTTATAGTGGTATCTAAGCATGAGACATGATCTTGATGTACTTTTTGTGAAATAAAGCTCTGGTTATTTCTTATGGTTTTTGAGTTTTTTCTTAACCCTTGTTCATTCTCAAAGCATTATAAAATTTTCTTTAGTCTAATGCTGTAAAATGTTGAAAACCATTGCATTCTGAAATGTTTTTTCTTCCCCTACCTCATTTGGTACAGAGGTTCTAAATTTGCTCTGTAACCATTGACTTTTTGCATCAGTTCCTCCAAAACTTTAGCCTACTTTTACACCTGTGAAAGTTGCTTTCTTTGGTTTGTAATTTTGATCTTACCTCTTCTAATCTGTTACTGAACGTTGTTTAATAATGGTGGTTAATTCTATACTGCAACTCTGTTGTTTTTGGCTCATTAATTTAAAGCTAAGCAGTGAGGAGTTGAAAATGGCTTGGAGTTTAGTCTCTGTAGGGAAGCTAAATCAAAATAATCACATTGATTCCCAAACCAGGAAATTTATAAACAAGATTTCACTTTAACAGAAATCAATCTGTATAAATTAAACCAATTAACAGGTGAATTGTACTATTAAGTTTTTAAAAAAGTACGTTTAAATAATTGATCCAATAGAGAACTTGAAATATATATTCCCTGGTTATGCAAGGTTCTGCAGTGTGCTGATCTTTGGATGATTTTTCAGGTATGATTTATTAACAAAGCATTTTTTTACTCTTCCACTGATTGCAACAGTCCTGGTGGTGTAGTTCTCTAGATTTTGTTTTCAACTGATTCTAAACTGTAACACTTCTGTCAGCACCCGGCTCTTTTATGAGTTAATTACACCACTTTCTGGTTTTAGACTTTTCTAAGATGTGTACATACTGTCTTGAAGAGCTCCTGCATCAATGTCGATTTGCTTGCTGTCTCTGAAGCTTGTTTCTTGTACCTCTCTCCTTTGTGCCTAGCCACAGTTTTTTTTTGTTTATATATCTCTCCTTTATTGCTCTCAGGTCATAAGTTGCCAGGTCTTGTCTTGTGCTGATTTCTTCCTACCAAGAACATGACAGTTTATGCATGTTGCAGTTCCTTTTTCCAAGTTGCCTTGAGGGCAATTATAGATATTGTAGGCACTTTTTTTTGGCTTTAAAAGCATTTCCAAACTTCCCTTTTACTGGACTTTTGGATCAGGGTTTCAAAGAAAATGTTTGTATTCACTTTTTTTTTCACTTTACTCCACTAGCTGAGTTATGATCTCCCCAATGTTGTCCTTTTCTTGAAGGCCTCCTTTATCTGCATGCATTTAGTTTTTTATAATCAGGATTTCAATACAGTATTGTTCCCAGTGCCTTGTTCTTTAACTCTAATGGTTTTTCCTCTTGGAGTGGCTAGGCCTTCCCTCCATGATGATTTACTGTCAGTTTAAAACCTTCTTGCATTTATATAGTCGACTCCACTTTGCCGAGTTGTTACTAAACAACTATTGGAACAAATGACCAAAATCTTAATTATTTAATCAAGCTTTAAGGGATGCCATAACACAAAAAGAGGCAGTGAGGGGATTGAAGAGCATTTGGTCTTTGGCAACTGAAACATTTGGTTGTAAATGGGGTGTGACTTAAATCTGGTATTTACAAGAGATAGAATTGGAGACGTGCAGAGATTATTCTGGGTTATGGGTCAAAGGAAGCTTCAAAAAAGGAAAGGCAGGCTTTTGGAGGGAACTGGTAACTTAGGGTTACTGCACAATATAGACAATATAGGTCAGAAAGTTCAGAGATGGATGGAAGGAACTTGATGCGAGATATGATGTGGGCAGAGAGTGTTTCTTCCATCTGACCTTTTGACTATATACCCTGAACATAAGTCTTTGGTTGGAGAAAGTGAGGTCTGCAGATGCTGGAGATCAGAGCTGAAAATGTGTTGCTGGAAAAGTGCAGCAGGTCAGGCAGCATCCAAGGAGCAGGAGAATAGACGTTTCGGGCATGAGCCCTTCAGGAATGGCATTCCTGAAGAAGGGCTCATGCCCGAAATGTCGATTCTCCTGCTCCTTGGATGCTGCCTGACCTGTGCTTTTCCAGCAACACGTTTTCAGCATCAATCTTTGGTTGAATTGTTTCTCCTTTTTTTTTTAAGCCTTTGATTTCTAATTTATTACTTCACTCGATTTGCAAGAAAAGTGCTTCCTCTTCACATCTGACTTTATTTTTTTTCTCTCCCTCCCTTGTATCCTGTCCTAATTAGAGCTGAAAATGTGTTGCTGGAAAAGCGCAGCAGGTCAGGCAGCATCCAAGGAACAGGAAATTCGACGTTTCGGGCATAAGCCCATGTCGAATCTCCTGTTCCTTGGATGCTGCCTGACCTGTGCTTTTCCAGCAACACATTTTCAGCTCTGATCTCCAGCATCTGCAGACCTCACTTTCTCCTGTCCTATTTACCCAGTCTTTTGAGTGTTATTTCTGCTTGGGTGCTCCACAATTGTATATTCCTTCCTCCATTTTGCACCGTCTCATGAAGCTTCAAGCTGAAATCTCATCCAGTTCTTAACTATGCCAGTACAGATGTAATTCTGATATCAATTTCCCTGAGGCCAGCCCCTCTTTTTTTTTTAAATGTACCAATTTATCTTAACATTTTCCAATACCTTCATTGATGTCATTGTTCAACTGGGAACCAAAATTTCTCTTTTTGTTTTTCAGCTTTTTCCACCAGAACAATTCAGCTCCTGGTTTTTGAGCCTGAATCTGTATTTGTGTAGTTCATAGTCCTATATTTTTTCTAATTTGTACACATTGTTGCTTTTGAATATGGCTTTTAATGTTAATGGAGTACTCCAACTATTTGCTGAATATTTTAATTCAAAAAAAAATTAGTAGTCATTGCAGTTTTACTTGGGTTTTGAGACAAATTTCAAAGCACATGGATAAAATGAGATTTGTAGGTTACTTGTCTGAAATAGTCCAGTGGGTTGTCTTTGATTATTTTGACATGTTTCTTTCTTTCTTTCAGGCAAAATCCTGCATTTGCCACATGTGTGGTGCTCACCTCAATCGACTTCATTCCTGCCTTTATTGTGTCTTTTTTGGTTGTTTCACCAAGAAACACATTCACGAGCACGCAAAGTCCAAGCGCCACAACTTAGGTGAGATTCTCAAGTGCCATTCCTGTTTTTGTTAAAGACGGCTTTATTAGAAGTGGTAATTTTAAAGCAGTTACGGCTTTATTAGAAGTGGTAATTTTAAAGCAGGTGAGATTCGACATGGGCTTATGCCCGAAACGTCGAATTTCCTGTTGGCTCTAATTAGATCAATTCCTACTTGAAACAAACAATATTGCTATTTTTGTAAGTTTCTTTTAATATGTAGCTTGACATTTTTTTTTGAAAAACTAATTGAAAACAAGGAAGAACACGATTAAATTCACTTTTAGCATTGTTAATCACTGTTTCTTGAGAATGTGTTCAGGAAACAGGGATGACACGGAGTTATGGAGAAAGTGAGGACTGCAGATGCTGGAGATCAGAGTTAAAAAGTGTGGGGCTGGAAAAGCACAGGCAGCATCCGAGGAGCAGGAGAATAGACATTTCGGGCATAAGCCTTTCCTGATGAAGGGTTTATGCCTGAGATGTCGATTCTCCTGCTCCTCAGACTCTGTCTCTGAGGTATATCTTTTTTTAAAAAAAAAGTGGTATATCTGAAAGAATGAAAAGTGCCTGTAGACAATAGTTTCAAGCTTGCAGTTTGACCATATACCCTTTTGCTTCTACTGACTCATTCAGAAGCTGTTTCATAAATGGGTCAATGAAAATGAAAGGTATAGAAAATCACAGCAATGACAAAAAGACTGGGTTGAATATCAGAATTGAGTAACAATATTCAAGGTTTTGTTTTAGCAATCTTCTACATATCTGTACAGCCAAACTGTGAATATTGAAATACATGACCCCTTAAAACAACCACTCAATTAAGGTATTGACTGTATTATAATTGGTAATTTCTTCCCTGCTTGCTGGAAGCTTTATTTTTTGCCACCTGAAACATTTTACTTTATCCTGTATTCTTTTATGTTATTTGAAAATAATTTTGGTTGGCATGTTTATGTCTTGATAGCCATTTGTAGTGTAGCATTTCACATTCGAGTGATCCTTTAAGTAAAATTCTGACTCTGGCCTCTCATCTGTTGGTGATAAATACACAAGTTTAAAATATTGCTTCATAACTATAAAGTTTCATTCCCTCTAATTCCAAGTAACTTTCATTATGCTCTTTCATGCCTGTCTGATGACTTATCCTTTTGTGATTCTTTCAGAAACCAGTCCGATACATTCGGGATGCTTGGGCAAATGAGTAAATGTTCACTAATTTTTCCCTGCCCCATGAACTGAGGTTATCCACAACCAGAGTAAAACAAACTTATGATTTTATTGCAGTCTTTTCTATTCCTTCATTTCAGAATATTTTTGGAAAATTTAAGCTTGATGACTTAACTGCCTCCTTTTTTGGTATCATTTTTCAAACTTTAATCCTGCATCTCTGCAACTAATTTATTTTGATATTCCTCTCCATCATATTCTTTCAATAGTTGATTAATTTTGAATAGTTTAAGACAATATTGTATATTCAACTGGGGAATAATATTTTAGATCTGCTTCTGTGATAGACAGGATTAACCTCAAAGCGTCCTCCAGGGTTGAATGGTTATAAAATGGCAATTTCACTTTCAGTTTAGCAGTGACAAACTCTAACAGGAAGCTAGTGTATTATTCCTAAATAAATGGCAATCACTGAGCTATTTAGGCAAGACTGTCTAAAGTGGACTTGAGAAATTTGTTAAAAGATAGGTTGATAGTGTTGCCCAACACTGAAGGGTTGCTTCACAGCTGAAATCATCTTTGAGAAGAGAAACTGAAGGATAAACAAAGGAATTTGTTGTTTTTTAACTTTCAAATCAATGTTGCAAAAATTTGGTAAAACTTTAAAAACTGGCCAAAAAATTTCAAGAATTACTGAAGGCAAAATGAAGATAAATGTAAATTAGCAAGCACTGTAAAACCAGGCAGCATTCATGTTGAAGGAGGGAGAGAGTAGCCAGAAAAAAAGTTGCTCCCTTTGGAGGATGAACTGGCAGTTGACATGAAAACGGTTGCTGGTATTAATTGTGAAGAAGATTGGTCTCAGGCTTCAGTCTGATATTGAACCAAAATTGGAGGTGTAGTGGACAGTGAAGAGGGTTACCTCAGATTAAAACAGGATCTAGACCAGATGGGCCAATGGGCTGAAGTGGGAGATGGAGTTTAATTCAGATAAATGCGAAGTGCTGCATTTTGGAAAAGCAAATCTTAGCAGGACTTATACAGTTAATGGTAAGGTCCTAGGGAGTGTTGCTGAACAAAGAGACCTTGGAGTGCAGGTTCATAGCGCATTGAAAATGGAGTCGCTGGTAGATAGGATAGTGAAGAAGGTGCTTGGTATGTTTTCTTTATTTGGTCAGAGTACTGAGTACAGGAGTTGGGAGGTCATGTTTGCAGCTGTACAGGACATTGGTTTGGCCACTGTTGGAATATTGCATGCAATTCTGGTCTCCTATTGGAAAGATGTTGAGTTCAGAAAAGATTTACAAGGATATTGCCAAGGTTGGAGGATTTGAGCTACAGGGAGAGGCTGAACAGGCTGGGGCTGTTTTCCCTGGAGCATCAGAGGCTGATGGGTGATCTTAGAGGCTTACAAAATTATGGGGCATGGATAGGATAAATAGATGAAGTCTTTTCCCTAGGGTCACGGAATCCAGGACTAGAGGGCATAGGTTTAGTGTGAGAGGGGAAAGATATAAAAGAGACCCAAGGGGCAACTTTTTCATGCAGAGAGTGGTATGTGTATGGAATGAGCTGCCAGAGGATGTGGTGGAGGCTGGTACAATTGCAACATTTTAAGAGGCATTTAGATGGATACATGAATAGGAGGGTTTGGAGGGATATGGGCCTGGGTGCTGGCAGGTGGGACTAGATTGGGTTGGGATATCTGGTCAGCATGGACAGGTTGGACCGAAGGGTCTGTTTCCATGCTCTGTCTCGAACTCTGACTTTAAAGGGTTGAAAGGTTGATAGTTCACTTTACTGGATGGCTTGCAGACTGAAGTCTTCAGACACGTTACTGCAGTGATAGTGAATGCATTGGCTATAATCTTCCAAAATTCCCTAGGATCTGAAAAGGCCCCCGTTCACAGATAAACCACGGACTTAATGCTCTGATTCAGGAAACGAGGAGGTGGGAAAAAACACAGGTAACCTCAAGCCTATTAGCCTAACTTGTAAAACTGGGGTGGTGCTGTCATCTATTATGAAACTATATGGATAATGCTTACCAAAGCATGATGCAATCAGAGGTCAATATGGGTTTGCAAAAGGGAAAACTGTGTTTGAGAGACTTAGAGTTTGAGGTTATAACAACCAAGGAGGCAAAGAAGGGAACCAAAATATGTTTGTTTGACTTCTAAAAGGATTCAGTTAGGTGCCACATAAAAGCTTGCTGCAGCAAATAAGGGCTGAATGTTAGCAAGGAAGAAGATCGTCCGTGTCTGTCTTCGCTATTTACAAGTTATGCTAATAACTGCAATGAAGGAGATGATATTGTGACCAGATCTGATGATTCAGAAGTTGGAAGCAAATTGTGAGGACAGCACCTTTAAAATCTTGGACTAATACCTGATAGAGCATGATGGTGGAAATGTGAAATTGTTCACTTGCAATAAGAATACAAAAGCAGAATAACGTAAATAGTGACTGAATGCTGTAGCAGGCACCCATCTGGGTATGCTGCTTCACTATAATTCATTTAGCTAACATGCAGGCACAACAAGTAGGAAATTAAATGAAGTGTCAGCTTTTATTGCAGAGAAATCTTAGCAATTTCCTGTGTACTAGACCATTATGTAGAGTATCGTGTACTGCTTTGTGTAACGAAGGATATACATGTGTTGGATGCAGTTCAGTGATTCCTGGGGTCAGGTATTTGCCCTGTGTAGTTGGAGTTTATTAAAAATTAGAAGCCATCTTGTTTAATTTTGGAAGACTTAGCAGGGTAGATGCTAGTGGCATGGCTCCCCTGGTGGAATTTAGAACTGGGGCACAAGTTTTGAATAAGGTGTCTCCCATTTAAGATGGCAGTGAGGAGGTATTCCTTCTGTAGGTTATGGGGGTGGTCCCTGCTCATAGCAATTCCTGTATGATTAAATGGCTTCTGACTCCAAGCTCCCTTCTGGAACAATATGAAGTTTGCCCATTGTGTGTGCAAAAAAAAACTAAGTGATATGGTGAGTACCTGTATGTTCAATGTTATGTATCTTTTTGTCTGTTTCCCCCCCACTAGCACCTGAAGGAGGAGTGACGCTCCAAAAGCATGTGGTTTCAAATAAATCCATTGAACTAAACTTGGTGCCATCATTATTTACCTTGTTTCTTTAAAGCTATGGAGTTAGAGAGTATTGTGCTTTGTAGAACTGACAATGAAGCCTAACTTTCTCATGAATTGAGAATGCACATCGATTTGAAACATCTGGAAGTTCAACTTCAGGGTTCTAGACTAATCTTGTTCTTTGTTTACTTCTGACAAATAATTGCATTTCTAGGATAACTGAAGACTTAACTTTGTATTTGAAGCCGTCAAACGTGGTGTTTATTTTTGAATCTCTTGATGTAAGAATGAGTAACAAGTGGCTTGAGCCATGCTATAAGGCCAATTTACATTTGAGAATTTTAAATTACAAATGTATTAAATTGACCTGTTATTCCTACAAATGTTTCTTTGTGTTTATCCAATTTTTTTTGAGATTTATTGAGTCTGCTTCAGTCATCCTTTCAGTGTATTGTCGATCAGTGCTGTGATTAATAATTTTAAATAGATTTTATCTTCCCCTTTTGCCAATTGTCCTTTAATCTGTGAATGTACTTAGACTTGATTCTTTGATAGTCTCTGACTAGAAGAAACAGTTGGGAGAAAGTGAGGACTGCAGATACTGCAGATCAGTCGAGAATGTGGTGATGGAAACGCGCAGCATCAGGAGCCAGAGAATCAACATTTGACATACACATACACATACACATACACACAACCCTTGGTGTTATTGGGGGCAACTTTTGGCATTTCAGTGCTACAGAGTTCACACTCAATAGTGAATACTGTAGATATTCATTACCAATTAGTTATCTTGGTTCTAGTGCCCCTAAGTTCATTCTCAAAGTTGGGAGAACATTTTCCTCTTCGCCCCTTCAGAATGTCTCTGTCAAATACCATCTGAAAAATTAATTGGAAACTTAAAGAAATTATGTCAGATACTTTGAGCTGTCTCCTCAGATGCCTGCATTCTCTCGCAAATGTGCCAGTTGAAGGATTTGGTGATAGTGAAGCATAACGTGACAAATGAGCTCATCGTGAAAGGTGTGTATGGATTAGCACATCATATATGGATTTATATGTAAGGGAGAATCATTGTTTTGAAGTTATATTCTCAACATTTTTCTTTCACTGGTCTTGTTCCGTAATGCTGGACCTTTTTATAGATTGCATTAATAACTTTTTCCCAATGCATGAACAGCATTGCTGCTGTATATCATTAATGCTACAATACTGAGGTGAATCCCTCTGTTACTTAAACCCAAACACTCGGAAAAGCTTGCCTGTCCTCATAATCTGTTAAAATGAGTGACAGAGCTCTTAAACTCCACTATTTAAATAAAATAATATCAATTTATTCCTTAACTCTAAAAGTGAATATTTAAACAACAACTATTCACAACTAAGTTTTCCTTTCTCTTAATTGCTTACTATCTGCCTCCTTGGAGTGCAGGTTCATGGCTCCTTGAAAATGGAGTCTCCGGTAGATAGGATAGTGAAGAAGGTGTTTGGTATGCTTTCCTTTTATTGGTCAATATGGAATACTGGAGTTGGGAGGTCATGTTGCGGCTGTACAGGACATTAGTTAGGCCACTGTTGGAATATTGTATTCAATTCTGGTCTCCTTCCTATTGGAAAGATGTTGTGAAACTTCAAAGAGTTCAGAAAAGATTTAAAGGATGTTGTCTGGGTTGGAGGATCAGAGGTACAGGGAGAGGCTGAACAGGCTGGGCTGGTTTCCCTGGAGCATCGGAGGCTGAAGGGTGGCCTTATAGTGGTTTACTAAATTGAGGGGCATGGATAGGGTAAATAGACAAAGTCTTTTCCCTGGGGTCGGGGAGTCCAGAACTAGAGGGCATAGGTTTAGGGTGAGAGGGGAAAGATATAAAAGAGACCTAAGGGGCAACTTTTTCATGCAGAGGGTGGTACATGTATGGAGTGAGCTGCCAGAGGATGTGGTGGAGGCTAGTACAATTGCAACATTTAAAAGGCATTTGAATGGATACATGAATTGGAAGGGTTTGGAGGGACATGGGCTGGGTGCTGGCAGATGGGATAGATTTAGGTTGGGATATTTGGGCAGCGTGCATGGTTTGGACCAAAGGGTCTGTTTCCATGCTGTACATCTGACTCTAATATGCTGTTTTAAAAATCAGGCACTTATTAAAATTACATCAACTTAATTTCAAAATCACATAGCTGCTGTCGTCTTCTGTGACTTCACTCTTCCAGCTGCGGATCTCCCTGGGTGTTTATCTTTTTACTGAGTGTTTTTTCTGTACGAAACATCTCTCGTTGATACAGAATGTTTCCTAATTTCTGAGAGCAAGATGTTAGCTCTCCATGCATTTGTCTCAGTGGCAGATGCATGCGCTCCAAATTTCAAAATGTCCACATTTTTAGGCCCTCAACATCGGATCATCTCATTGGTTTGATGTTGGCAAAAAGAAAATTCAAACTAGATTGGATCTTAGTATCCTGGGGTATAATTTAAACTGGTTAAACTTGAATTGGTTGCTGTTTTGACAACTCTGGTGTCCCTTTCAGTCAAATGTTACACTTTTTCAGTTCCCCAGTTGGGACTGCCCAGCTAGTCATATGCACATATACGCATATAAGGTCTCCGTTCAGAACAGCATTCTTCTGCTTCTCTTAAAGGTACAGTGCACACCTTCAACTTCATAACACTAAAATCTAGTGTAGTTTAAACAATCTGGTGCAATGATCAATCAATCTTTGCAACTTTTCATAGAAGGGCTGAACTTAAGGAATGGTTCCCTCATGAAGCACTCCCAAGGGAGTATGCTGCTTAAACTGGGGATCCATCTTGGGTTTTCCCATTTTATCAAGACTAATTGATTACAAAATTTTAAACAAAATTATCCAAGATACCACTATAAGTATAAAATCCTCATTTGTCACTTCACACAGTACACACTGCACGATATAACAATAGTTAGTATATGGGATGGTGCCCTGTTGCTTTGAAAATTTATTTGTTGGGGAGAGAGCAGAGTGCTCATTCAGTAGATTTTTGTACCTGTTTCCTTTTTATTTTGAAGCAGACAAATCAGAACATGTTATCAGCATCTGCTGTCAGCTTGTACAATGTCAAATCCTTTTTGTGTGTCTGAATGTACTTTCTCAAGTGCTCTTCTGTTGCTATCACAACAGAACAGCTTAAATTTGGTTAAGCTGATTTTTGCCTATGAGCTTTGTTTTTATAAACTGTTAAACGATCGAAGGAGGATCTGGAAGAGTTACTGAGGGCATATTTAGTGGTGTCTTGCAGACAGATGAGTCTGATTCTTCATTAAAATAAAGGTACTGCTGGAAATCTGAAAAAAACACTGCTGAAGAAACTCACCAATCGGGCAGCATCTATGGAGTGAGGTAAACTAAGTAAATATTTTCAGCCCCATATGACTTAAGAATTGAGAAAAGGGCCCCTTGTCTGTTCTGAAGAAGTTGTAGCATATTTAGGAGCATGAAGACAACCTGCTTTCTGGCATGAATCATCCTTCTGCTTGTGAGCACGATGGGTGATTTAGGCAGAATGAGTAGAATTCACCTGGTATCCTGGCCACCATTGTCATAGAACACTTCTTCTATTTTTTTCCTCTGTCTGGAATAACGAGAGCTTTAATTTATGTTGTGCTGTTCAGTGCACTGGAATAGTCCAGACCATCAATTAATTAAGCTTGGAAGGTATTTATTAGCTGCCATATTACCTACTGTCATGATGGGTAGTGTGCTTGAAATCCAATCCCACAGATGGGAATAGTAAATAAAACTACAAAAATTCCAATTGGTCTCTGACCCAGGATAAAAACAAAACGCATCAGGTTTCTTGGTAACAATGAAAAAAACCCTCTCCTTTTGTGGTGTTCTAAACTTCAAGAACTGTAAAAGAACAATATTTCTAATTCATGTACTTTAAACATTTGCCCCTTTTTTAAAACTGCCTTGCACATATGTACAAGAGAAAATAGAACAGACAAATGCAAATCATAATGGAAAATAATAATAGTCAGGAGAACCTAGTTCTGTTCACCAGTCCAAAGCACAGTTTTGGTTTTGTAATCCTTTTTTTGATTCTTTGATATCCACACTGTAGCAATCAGTCAAGCGTTCACTTGTTGCATGGTTGGATAGTTTTTCTGCTCTTGGGCAAAAAATTGGAGATGCCAATTCCTTATGGAGAAAGGGGAAGGTGAACGCTTGCTGCAGTCAATTTCTGCAGGTCTCCTTGCTTCTGTTTTACTCTCCTCATAGAAGAACCTCCTGACCTAAGTGTTCTCGCTATGCAGAACCCTTCTGATACCTCAACAAATGGTGCCACATCACCAAAAAAGTAAAGTCTCTTGTATCACTCATTTTATCTAATCATCAATTTGTGTACTTTATTCTTTTTCTTTCTTTTTTCCAAAATAGTGTGCCGATGTGCATCCTCCCCTTCTAAAAGTGGAATCCAGTTTTATCACTTTCAGCCCTGAATCCAAAATTAAACAGATGTAGTCCCTTGTACTAAGTTACAGTAGTATAAGTCCCTTTTAAGTAACAAATGTACTCAAACAAAATTTGAGGGTAGACTATTTTAGTATTGTTCGTTGAAGGATGCAAAGAGATCTGGGACCTCCTGCCTTCCCCAGCCTCCTATTTGATCAATCCTTTTGCCTCGACCTGGGAAGGTGAGTGAGGCCACACATTTAAAGTTGCTTCTGTAAGGCTACACTTGCTGAATAGAGGAATCCAACAGTCCTGAACTGAGGTATCTGCCTGAATGGTGTTAAAAGCACCGGGTAGGATATGATTTCAAATTTTCTTTTTCTGTTTTATATATTTCTTTTGGATTTATCTTGATTCCTTTATGCCAGCTTGCTCTGTGCAAAAGCTGTCTTTGCCTTTACAGATAGCAGTAGGGCCTACACTTAGACTGATTTTGTGAATCACTTTTTGAGATGCTGGAAGACAAAGTGGCAAATAAATGCAATTACTTTGGGCATTGCAAAATGGAAGAGCTTGTTCAGCAACTATGTGCTTCACATTAATCATAACTCAAGCTGAGCTTTATAAAAAAAATCAGTGGCACTTTCATACACAAATACTTTAAAAACAAGGTGTATTCCATCTGCTTCTCTTCCCCTCTTTGTGTGCCTTTGTCTTTATCTGTTACCCCAGCAATTCAGTGAACTTGCAATTTTATGTAGTGTACACTGTGAGCACAAGCAGTTGCTGTCACATCTGTTTGTGTGGAATGGTGGGATATACTAGACTATGTATCATGAAATTCTACATCGATTTCACCTCTAACTTGAGTTTTTACAGCACTTTTTCTCCTTTAGAAAATGTATGGGTTCAAGTATCTGGTCAGATTTGTTCAGCTGCTAAATGAGCTGAATAACATTTATGCATTTCTTCAACATTAGAATTTGGAGTTGAACCTAAATAGGCTTCTACGTTTAGCAGCATGGTTGCTGTGGTAATGTGCAAAAGTCTTGTTTCCTAGGAAACAGTTGAAACATTTTATAAGCAAAGTAGAAGTCAAGTTGGTCTATAGAAGAGTAACTCTTTATTTCTATTTGTACCCTGAAATTGGTAATAAACTTTGGAGGATGTAGTTTGAATGTATCCAAAATGTGATAGCAAAGCCAAATGTTAGGGATACCAAAAATCGTGAAATCAAATGTTGGAAGTATTTAGTACGTTAGACAGTTTCATGGCAGGTAAAACAGGTTAAGATTAAATATTTCTGTCACTACTGAGAAACGCTACAGTTTTGAGCAATTAAAGGTGGATGGGATTGATGAGGGAAATAGGGGGCAATAGTGGGATTGAGAATTTAAGATCAAAGCAGTGAACATTTGCAGTCAAGTGGAGGGCTTGACTGATTTTAATGATAGCTGTCTTGCACAAAGAAACCTAGATTTGGTATAAATGGTAATATAGCAGAAGCTTAAAACTTGTAGACTAGACCAGACCAGACCCCTCCATGTATTGAGGGTTGCCCAGACCTAACTTTTTTTCTTAAAGGTTATTGTGATGCAACTAGTCATACTACTGTTAAGCAAATCAATTTATTTAAACATTAATTAAAATACAAACGAGAACAATTTTTAAAATAACGATTGGAAAACTTAACCTGATCTCTCCTCTTCTTGACCTGCCCAGAGTATTCCCTGTAGATGCGCAAGAAAGAATATCTTGTTAGGTTGGTTGTCTGGAAATCCATGGGCCTGTCGTGTTGCTGTAAGATTGTTATGGAGCATATCCCCTTGGATTTTCTTACAAGTATGGTACACTACAAAACTGAGAATTTCTATAAGACTTGGCAGCCCTTTCAGGACTACCTGGACACCGATTTTTGTCTACCATATTTAATAAGGGCTTCTAAATAGCTGTAACTATTGCTTTGAGTCCAGTATCAAGAGAGGGGGAACTGTAAGCATTTGAATTTGAAAATTAATGCTCAATGTTAATGTTTTGCTGATCTGTATTGTTTTAGTTACATCGGGGGTTTTATTTTGTATATTAATACATGAGCGTGGTTTGAGTTTTTACACTTTTTTTGTATTGCTTTGAATTGTATTGTTTTGTATTTGTAGGAAAACATTTTTCAATAAAATTATTTGAGAATGAATAAAGTAAATGAGCAAAAATGTAATGTCTCAAACCTGAGACATTCATTCTCCTTTGCAGTATTCTGTTTAGCAAAACTAATTTAGTTCTGTATTAATTGACAAATCCAGAATGGGTGTTGAGCAATTAATTTTCACCTGAACTCAGCAACTCCTTGCGATTCTGATTGCATTAGTTAAATGTTACAAGCAACTGGATACATGAATGTATGGTCAAGTAAATATAGGCTTCAATACTAATTACTTTTTCATTAAATGCAAACTAGTGTTGAGGAGAGAAATGTTTTCCTTTCTGTATTCCATGTTTGTACTGCTCACAATTTCCCCACAGTTGAAGGATTTGTGTGTATTTGAGCATGATTTCAGACCATAATGTCTGCGGGCAGAGTACCATCCCTTGAATAGATGTACCAAGCCAGATATTTAAAATTCACATTTATTCTTTGTGTGCTTAACCAAAACTGACTTAATGTCTTCAAATTTGAAAGTTTTAAATGTTGTACAGAAATCAGTTCTTCAATAGATATGATAAACCCATCTATTCTTCCTGTGGTTTGTGATGGCTTTAGACGTCAGAATCATTAGGTGTGGACTTGTGATCAAAGTCTTCAGGTAGCAAATGTTTCCACAACCCAGGAGAAATGGATCACTAGTGGACAAACTGCAAGAGCCATGATTCTTTCAGCCAAATGAACAGAACCAGGCCTAACAACAAGTCAACAATAGCAATATGAAATAGGTGGAAGTGATTTTGCAACTAACGATTTGCCTCAACAAAATCTTGACAGGTTCAAAACAAAAATTACAGCAAGCTTCTAATCTTCTCTAATGGCCCCTAAGAGGAAACCTGTATAGGATACCTTTTTTAATGTACATTTTTAAAGGGCTGTCTGAATGGGATTTGTTTAGTCTTCTGTTAGCAAGCTAGCAGCAGCTTTTTTTCTGCAGGATCCATCTTTACTTGTGTGCAAACCACTGTTTTGAGGAAGTTAAATTATGGGGTGCTGTGGAAAAAATGCATTTAAATCAATTTGCTTGGAAGTCCACTTCATCCTTTATTACTGAAAATTGCAATAGCCAGTATGGTTAAATACTCACCATTTGAAACGCTGCTTGCTGCTGAAAGTTGAGCGGAAATGGATAAGAGCTATCCCATCGCTCACCTGTAGCATATCTTTCAGCAAATGGTATCTTTGTCTTTCTGCAGTTGGAAATTGCACAACACCAGGTTGTAGTCCAGCAGGTTTAATTAGAAGTACTAACATTTGGAGTGCTGCTCCTCCCTTCAGGTGCTTGTGGAGTACACAATTGTAAGACACAATTTCTAGCAAAAGTTTAGTGTGATTGTAACTGAAATTATACATAGTGCTTCCAATTAAACCTGTTGGACTATAACCTGATGTTGTGATTTTTTAACTTTGTTTACCGCAGTCCAATAACAGCTCCTCTAAATCATTTCTGCAGTTGGACCAAGTTCCATTATCTACTAATCCACATAACCAAATGGCAACATTGCCCCAACTTAAGTAATGGTTGACTTAAAAACAAACTGCCCTCCTTTTTAGGGAGAGAGTGAAACCACCGATCTCAAAACTGTCTCTGAAATATCTTTTTTGAGACCTGCAACATTTGGCTATGTAGCTTGTACTAATTTTGGCTGCTTGAACATTCCCAGTTGTAAACCTACTGTGGTTTTTAGCCTTTTAGCTGCCAAGGCAGCCAAACTCAAGTTCCCATTTGGAACCCTTATCATGTCTCCCACTCCCTCTTTTCGTTTCAGTGCAACTTTTATAGGGAGGGGCATTAGGATGGGATGTTAAGGGAATACTACCCCTCTCCAACTTTCTTGTCAAGGTTTTCTTTGAAAGTAGCTCATGAGCTCTTGGTCTTCAGTAAGCCATTGCTCCGGCTAGAGAAGGATTTGCTTTCAGGGCCCATGAATGAAAAAGAAGGGCTTATTGCAGTAGGAGAGAAGAGGCTCAAGTTCATGTTTGCATTTTTTAACATTTTAAATTTCATGCTGCTGAGTTGTGAACATCCGTGTCCAAAATATGCTTTGATATCCCCTTCAATCATTTGTTTTTGGTTGCTTGTACTGAACTCTTCATGGTAGTTGGTGAAACTCAATTGAGTTGTAACTTGCATTTGAACTGAACCTATTGGGACATTTAAACACTACCCCTTTTGTGCATTGGCATCTGTTGTGAATGTACAAGGTTGAGGGCAGATTTAACTTAAACCAGTGTGTGTTTGTTCTAGAATGTATAATTTTTAGTACTATTTTTACACAGAATACAGTGTAGCATCAAAAAACCCCTAGCAAAACTGGAATTAATGGAAATTGAAGGGTATGTTCTTTACTGGTTAGTCATACCTGGCACATAGCAAAATGATCATGGTGGCTGATGGTTGATCTTTTCAGCTCCACTATCTCCTGAAGCTTCTCAAGGTAGGGTATGAGGTCCAAGCATCTCCTACTGCTTCATCAATGACTTTCCCTCTATCATAAGGTCATGAGCAGAGATGCTTGCCAATGATTGCGTAACGTTCAGCACTATTTGTAGCTGCTTAAATACTGAAGCATTGGGGTTTAGATAATATCCAGGCTTATCCGAAGGTGTATGGATTAGGTGAATTGGCCGTGTTAAATTGCCCACAGTCTTCAGGAATGTGTAGGTTAGGTGCATGAATCGGGGAAATGTGGAGTAGTAGGGTAGGGGAATGGCTCTGCTTGGGTTACTCTTCAGAGGGTTGGTGTGGACTTGTTGGGCCAAATGGCCTATAGAGATTCGATGATTGGCCTGTCAAATATCAAGGAACGCTTTGTGCCATACAAATGCTAGGCAATAACCAACTCTAGGAGAAAGTCTAGCCACCAGCTCTTTACATTCAATAGCTTTACCATTACTGAATCATCTATACTACCCTGATTTCCATGCACCCCAAAAACACAAAAAAAAGTCTTTGGAATTATCTCAATTTGGATTTGACATAAATATAGCTATGAGGGTAGGATTACTGCAGTGAATAACTCACCACCTGACTTCCTCAAAATCTGTTCATGTCTACAAGGCACAAGTTAGGTGGGTGATGGAATACTCCTCACTTGTTTGGGTTAGTGTGTTTCCAATACTGCTGAAACTTGACACCATCCCAGATGAAGATGCTTGATTGGTACCATCTCCACAACTATCCACTTTACTCACTGACGCACAGTATTCATGCGTACCTTTCTCTAGTTGTGCTGCAGAAATTCACTAAAGATCCTTGGACAGCACCTTAGAAGCCGGTGATTACTGTCATCTAAAAGGACACCGGCAGTAGATATACCACCTCCAAGCCAATCACCATCCTCACTTTGAAATCTGTCACTGTTCCTTCACTGCTGGGTCAAAATCCTGGAATGCCCTCCCTGAGGGCATTGTGGTTTACATATTGCCCGTGGATTGTAGTGGTTCTGGAAGGCAGTTCACTATTGTATTCTCAGGCAACTCTGGATGGGCGATAACTACTGGCACAGCCAGTAACGTCTGGATCCCATGATTGATTTTTTAAAAAAAAAATTAGTGTCTATAGTTGGGGAATTTGGTACATTTGAACATCTTTAAAGGATGCTGTATACTCAGCTGGGAGGTTTCCCTTCCCCGTTTGTTACCAGTACTACTTGTATGCATCTGATGGAGGGCAAATGCTAATGGCAAAGTAATATTTGTATCAGATTATGCTGCAAGTTTTCTCGCTGATAGCGGCCTATCTGGCCTTTTATATGGCCAGCAGTAGAATCTAGCCAAACAGCACTTATCAATCTTTTATCTAATTGACCAGCTCTGAAGGTTAATTTTTTTAAATGAGCACTTTTGTTTTCATCGTTTCTGATGTATCTTGTAAGGACACAAAAAAATACACAATACCATGCATGGATTTACCTGTGCCTTGGAATAGCCCCAACCAGTTTCAACAGTTTCCAAGGATCTGGTTATCCCATGTGACAACAGCATACAAGAACATGATACGGCATCATATTCCCCTGCAGCAGTGAACCATGTGACAAGTGCCACAAATGAGCTAGCTTCCACAAGCAGAAATAGGGCAGATCCTATGTCCAGGCCTTCCACCAGTGAATCCTGCAAGAGCAAATGGGTTCATCTGCTAGTCTACAGCAATAAATAGCCTCCTTGGCCAACCCCATTCATCTCGCTTTGTAGGATCAGCACCCCCCTTCAGCAACCAGGTGTGGTCCCCATAGCCTGTGCCTTCACCATGTCTCCTGTCCTGACTGCCTCATTCCAGCCTAGGATGCATCCCCAACTATCTCTGCATCATGTTTGACCGCAGGTTAACGCCCTACATTTGTAATGGGAGCTGCCCAGGAAAAGCCTGTGGGTCTAGGGCACTTTGCTTCTCTGGAGCACAGTGCATTGCTGCTTCAATTTGTTAACCCTAGAATGGCAAGATGGCATGGTGCTGCCAGCTACATTGGCTTGAATTCTGACAACCTGGACTTAATAGGTAAAAATCATTAATTACAATACACTAGATATCTTACAGCATTTTGTTAACAAATTCTAAGTTTTGTTCCTTGCTTGGGGAAAAAAAAACTCAAGTTGCCATAGTCTTATGAAAGCATAAGGTTGCTCTCTAATCAGAGGGATGACTGGTGGTGGTTTAACCTGAGGATCATGATGCCTCGAGTGAGGGGAGAGGTTGAGTTGATGAGATTTTCATGGTAACCTAGCCAGTGTAGGAATTCAATCTGTGCTGCTGATGTCATTTTGTATCACCAATCAGCCATCTGTTTTGCACAGCTCCAATATAACCGCTCTGCTCTTAACTATCCCATAACTAATAAAATCAAACGTCTTGTATGCCTCCTTCACTACCTTTATTAACCTGTCTGGCTACCTTCAAGAACCTGTGGAGAAGCACCCCAAGATCCTTCTGTTCCTCTGAGCTTCCTAGTAACCTGCCATTGATCAAGTACTCATTGTCTTACTTCCACAGTCCATTGCTGCATATTTTTCAAAGTTAAATACTGTCTGCCATTGATCTGCACATTTGACCAATCTGTCTGCATCTTCCTGTGACCATAGTCTTTTTATGCACTAACTATCTGGCCAATGTTTGCATATTCTGTAAACTTACTTATCATTCCCCTCACTACCTCAATTATATCCTTTATATACATCATAAATAATAACAGAAACAGCACTAATTCCTGTGATATGCTACTGGATACCTGTTCAGTCTCGGGCAGCTGTCTACCGTCACCTTCTCTCCTGCAACTAAGCCAACGTTTGATCCAATGAATAGGAAAGGATGTGGGACAATGCTGGTGAGTGGGTCAGATTGGGCTGTCTAGTCAGCATAGGCCCATTGGGCCGAAGAGTCCATTTCCATGCTTTATGACTCTATGGCTTGCCAGGTTGCACTCTATCTGATTTTTTACCTTCTTTTGTCAGTTTCCCATTTGGCACTTTGTTAAAGGTTTTGCTGGCATCCATATAAATTTTATCAACTGCACTACCTTCATTTGCAAATGATCATCTCAAAATTCAAACAAATGATCTCCATTTGACAAAGCCATAATGAATCTTCCAGATCAAACTTTGTCCCTCCAAGTGGAGATTAAATCTCTCCTTCAGAACTTTCTCCAGTCATTTTCGATTGATGTGAGACTTACTCGTCTATAAAAGTAGTAGAGATAGACGAGGGAATTTTCAAAGTGGGACCACATTAGCAATCTTCTAGTCCTCTGGTATCTCCTGTGGCCAGAGAGAAATTTAAAAACCTGGGCCAGAGTTCCAGTACTTTCTCTCTCACCCCCCGCAGCCTGGGACAGAACTTTTCTGGATCTGGGGCTTTGTCTGCTCTTTGAGACTGCCAATGCCTCCTCACTCCCTGTATTAATCTGCTCTTAAATCTCTGTAGTTCTTCCTGAGTTCTGCACCTATATTCACGAAGAAGTGAAGACTGATAAACCAATTGGTTAACACCCTACCACTGCCTTCAAGTTCCAAGCACAGATTGCCCTTTGGTCCCTACCAAGCCTTATTACTCTCCTGGTTATTCTCATCCTCTTAACAGAAAGTACTCTTTAAATTAGAATATGGTACAATTCACCCTGAAATTAAGGTCTTGGATCTGTTAAAGGAAACTCTGAAGATGTGAGCAGCATGTCCGTTATGGATGGGACAATTAAACTAAAAGGATTTGACAGTAGACAAGCAATAGCTGGTACTTAAGCCAATGTTTGCAGTTTTCTGTCTGCAAAGATATGTATGTACCTCCAGGGCAGAAACATCTAAAGAGAAAAATAAATCAATTGAGGTTAAGTATAGAATTTAAAGTTTGCACTAGATTGAAATAAGTGGCTTAGACATTTTTAATCTACCAGTTCAGGCATGCTCAATGGAGGAGGTAGGACTTGGAGGCCATGTTTTTCAGCCTAGTAATAGGGGTATTATCAGTGTGCCACAAGAGCCTTAAGAAGTTATCTTCGATATTTTTAATCAACCTATTCAGAGATCTATTGCGCACCACTGGTGCAGGTGGTATTTGAAATTGGGCCTCCCTACTCAGACTAATTATTCTACGACAACATTTTGGAAGAAATAATTTTCCACTGGCTGAGGATCAGGCAGCTAGGGAAAAGGTTGAAGCTTGAAGCAGATGGCAAAACTTTCTCTTTTTTTAACTGCTAAATGCAGAGGAGTTCTCCACTGCCACCTTTGAGTCATAGGAGAGGCCTGTTTGTGAAGCTGCTGCTGCACGCCTGTAACCTAGATTGGGGAATGTTTGGGGTTAGTGGTATGGAGGAATTAGACACAACAGTAGCCCTGCCTCTGGGCTCAGCCTTTTCCCAACTTAGGGTAATGCAGCAGTTGGAGAGAGTTGGATGGCAATGAGCACAGAGTATTGGTGGCTGAGGAGGCCTACTCTGCAGACATCATCAGAGAGGGAAGCGCCACATCTCCAGTTGTAGCCTCAACTTCATATATGAAGTACTACAAGACCTGGTTCTAGTGGGCGGCACGGTGGCACAGTGGTTAGCACTGCTGCCTCACAGCGCCTGAGACCCGGGTTCAATTCCCGCCTCAGGCGACTGACTGTGTGGAGTTTGCACATTCTCCCCATGTCTGCGTGGGTTTCCTCCGGGTGCTCCGGTTTCCTCCCACAGTCCAAAGATGTGCGAGTCAGGTGAATTGGCCGTGCTAAATTGCCCGTAGTGTTAGGTAAGGGGTAAGTGTAAGGGTATGGGTGGGTTGCGCTTCGGCGGGTCGGTGTGGACTTGTTGGGCCGAAGGGCCTGTTTCCACACTAAGTAATCTAATCTAATCTAATAAGATGTATCAAATAAATCCAGTATTCCTGGGAAAACATTAGGAGATCATAACCACTCTATCTTGAAGTTTTGGGTAATAATGGTAAATGATTATGAATGATATGGAATTGGAATACTTTTAAGGGGTTTGTAATTGGGCATAGAGATGCATAAAAATGCCAGCAACTGAACATTTCCCTCCCAGTCCTTTGACTTTGTTCCTAATAGGACTGTGGGTGTATCCATCTTCAATGCACTAGAGTGGTTCAAGAAGACAGCTTGCCATTCCCTTCTTGGGGCTCGGCAATGAATGCCGGCCTTGTCAGTGAGACCCACATCCTGCAAACGAATAAGGAAAGGACAAGCCCTCAGCATTGACTTAACAGGAGCTTTTCCATTTGCTGAATTTCATTCGTAGGTGTTATTGGATCCATAAGTTGCAAAGGATTGTTATTGGATTAATGTTTTTGTTGTACTTTTGTTTTTAAGTGAAATGACTGCTTATAGAATCTGCTGATCTTGCTGCTAAAAGATTGAGATAGATCCAATTGAGTTTGTATCTGTACCTGTTTTGGGTTTCTCAAATTACTGAAGGATTTTCAGGCTGCCTGATTCCTGTGGTATGTCTTGCCCACCTCAGATATTGAGCTTTCTATGGCCACATGCACCCAGAGAGCTCTAGCCCAGCACATTGGCTGCTCGTACTTAGAGTGCTTCTCCATTCTAGAATGACTTAGCATGCCTGTTCCTGCCAAACGTGTACACCTTTTTTTTTTCTGGGATGCACAAGCTAGGAATTGGCACTAATTGACTGTCGAGGAGATGGATGAGCATCTGGAACCAGCTCTGGTGCTACTGACCTGGCTTCATCATGGGATACCTCATGTGAACCTCCCTTACACTGACTCTTTATTTGGATTGGGAGAGGGAAGTGGAACTTGCCAAAAATGGTGGCTGGCATTGATTGTGTCTGCAACTTGGATGTTCTGGGGTGGATCTTCTGTTTTTATCCTGAAAATCTTTTTTTTCCCAAAAGGAATTCTGTTACAACCTTTCTGGCCGTCTTGGTCTTTTGAACCTTCAGAGAGAGTGAATTGAGTCTGAATGTTCATCCTTTCTGTATTCAGATTTTCATTCAAAGTTTGTTCTGATGTAAGGTCAACAAATTATTTGTAATAGTGATTATATCTATTATTTTCAAAATTTATATTTTGGTTTTCTTTCTCTCCCCCAGCCATAGACCTCTTGTATGGAGGTATATATTGTTTTATGTGTCAAGATTATATATATGATAAAGACATGGAACAAATTGCCAAAGAAGAACAAAGAAAAGCATGGAAGTTGCAAGGTATGTGGTAGTGACTTTATATGTTTCGTTTCATGTTTGAGGTAGTGTTTAACGGATGCTCCCTAATGAAGTTAGGGGAAAACTACTATCATGCATAAACAATATAGTGTAAAAGTCATGAATTATTTGTGCTTCACTTGTGATTGTGATTATTATGTATAACAAAATGATTTGAAAACGGTTTTTAGTTGAGTGAAATTCATTCCTAGTCCAATAAAACTTGTGGGCGGCACGGTGGTTGTGGGCGGCACAGTGGCACAGTGGTTAGCACTGCTGCCTCACAGCGCCTGAGACCCGGGTTCAATTCCCAACTCAGGCGACCGACTGTGTGGAGTTTGCACATTCTCCCCGCGTCTGCGTGGGTTTCCTCCGGGTGCTCCGGTTTCCTCCCACAATCCAAAGATGTGCGGGTTAGGTGAATTGGCCATGCTAAATTGCCCGTAGTGTTAGGTAAGGGGTAAATGTAGGGGTATGGGTGGGTTGCGTTTCGGCGGGTCGGTGTGGACTTGTTGGGCCGAAGGGCCTGTTTCCACACTGTAAGTCTAATCTAATCTAAAACATTACTATTTTTGTATCTAGGGATTTGGTATGGTATAGATAGGAGCAGAAGAAATTTTATGAATGTTGATTAAACAGGAAGTTAGTGAGAAGAGTCTTTTGGGTAATTAGATTCAAAGGTAACAAAAGCATACATGATGTGTACAGTACAGGCAGTTTGGAGTCAGAATGCTGGTATTTTGTAGGGATACCTTTTTGTCTTTATGCGGAAGAGGACTTGTGTTTAGAAACCTGCAAATTGGGTTGAACAAATTTGTGATGACTGCAAAAGGTGTCTCCACCATGTTTGCTAAGGTGGAGGATGCAATCTGTGTTTATATTGGAGTCAAAGATTGACTACTTTCTCCTCTGTCCACCTGGCAGAAGGCAAGCCTTAGTTCTACATGTCCCAGGTTCCCCCTCAATGATTTCTAAACAGTTCATTCGTTGCAGCTTTTCTTCTTTATATTAAAGCTTTAAGTTATGCAAGTTGCTTTTTTTTATAACTTTCTAATATGTGTCTGTTTTGTCAAAGTAAGCATAACCAAAAGCTAGCTGCAAACTTTACCTCTTAGAATCAAACTCGCCTAACATCCAGCCCAATACATGAGTAAGGTGTTGTCTGCAAGTAAGGAACTTTCATATTTGCTATCTGTTTTTGTACCTTTAGTATTTGGCTATTTGCATTGGATTACTAGAACCTTTTATGCTTTGTCTCAGTTCTTGTGTTGTCTTCTACACCATTTATAACTGCCAAAACTCATGTAATTAGTTATGGTTAACTTATTACTACGAGGGAAATCATGTTCCATATCTGTTAAAAAAGGTTGTTAGCATCTCCTTGTGAAACACCATTAAGTTGACATTTCCCAGGAAGTTTTATTTATTGACCTTTTGTCTTATTTTTAATTCATAATTTGTCAGATACTTAATGAGTCTTGAATTGTATATTAGTCTTGTGCACAGATTTCCATTGAATATGTGGATCTTGACAAGACAAACTGCATTTATTGCATTGCAGCCTTTCTGCTAATTTAGTTACTATAGATATACAACAGTATGATTTAACTGATCAGAGATAAACCATCTGGAATGGTGCAAGTTGTAGCCTGTGTAAGTCATTATTATTTTAAACATTTTTAAAAAAAAAAATAAGGGCAAGGGAAAAAAACTTGCATTTATTTTCTGTGTTATCCCAAAGCAGCTACATTTTTCATTTGGTCTTTCTATCAGAAAGATGTGGTGAAACTTGAAAGGGTTCAGAAAAGATTTACAAGGATGTTGCCAGGGTTGGAGGATTTGAGTTATAAGGAGAGGCTGAACAGGCTGGGGCTGTTTCTCCTGGAGTGTCAGAGGCTGAGGGGTGACCTTATAGACGTTTACAAAATTATGAGGGGAATGGATACGGTAAATAGACAAAATCTTTTCTCTGGGATGGGGGAGTCCAGACTGGAGGGCATAGGTTTAGGGTGAGAGGAGAAAGATATAAAAGAGACCTAAGGGGCAACTTTTTCACACAGAGGGTTGTGCGTGTATGGAATGAGCTGCCAGAGCAAGTGGTGGAGGCTGGTACAATTGTAGCATTTAATAGGCATTTGGGTGGGTATATGATTAGGAAGGGTTTGGAGGGATATGGCAGGTGGGACTAGATTGGGTTGGGATATCTGGTCGGCGTAGAAGGGTTGGACCGAAGGGTCAGTTTCCGTGCTGTACATCTCTGACTCTTAAAAATTCCATTCACAGCAATAAAATGAAGCATAGGGCCATAGAACATACAACATAGAAAAATACAGCGCAGTACAGGCCCTTCGGCCCTCGATATTGCGCCGACCCTAGCCCACTTTCCTCCATATGCCTATCCAATGCCTGTTTAAATGCCCTCAAAGAGGGAGAGTCCACCACTGTTAGGGCATTCCATGAACTGATGACTCGCTGAGTAAAGAATCTACCCCTAACATCAGTCCTATACCTACCACCCCTTAATTTTAAGCTACGACCCCTCGTAATATCTGACTCCATACGTGGAAAAAGGTTCTCATGGTCAACCCTATCTAAACCCCTAATCATCTTATACACCTCTATCAAGTCACTGCTAAACCTTCTTTTCTCCAATGAAAACAGCCCCAAGTGCCTCAGCCTTTCCTCATATGATCTTCCTACCATACCAGGCAACATCCTGGTAAACCTCCTCTGCATCCGTTCCAGTGCCTCCACATCCTTCCTATAGTATGGTGACCAAAACTGCACACAATACTGCAGATGCGGCCGCACCAGAGTCTTCTACAACTGCAACATGACCTCAGGACTCCGGAACTCAATTCCTCTACCAATAAAAGCCAGTACGCCACATGCCTTCTTCACAGCACTATTTACCTGGGTGGTAACTTTCAGAGATCTGCGTACATGGACACCAAGATCCCTCTGCTCATCCACACTACCAAGTATCCGACCATTAGCCCAGTACCCCATCATCTTGTTACTCTGACCAAAGTGAATCACTTCACACTTAGCTACATTGAACTCCATTTGCCACCTTTCTGCCCAACTCTGCAGCTAATCTATATCCTGCTGTAACCTGCCACATTCTTCCTCAATGTCAACAACTCCACCGACTTTCGTATCATCCACAAACTTGCTCACCCAACCTTCTAGCCCCTCCTCCAGGTCATTTATAAAAATGACAAACAGCAATGGTCCCTAAACAGATCCTTGCAGAACACCGCTGGTAACTGCACTCCAAGATGAACCTTTACCATCAACTACTACCCTCTGTCTTCTTCCAGCCAGCCAATTCCTAATCCAAACCTCCAACTCGCCCTCAATGCCATACCTCCGTAGTTTTTGCAGTAGCCAACCATGGGGAACCTTATCAAATGCCTTACTAAAATCCATATACATCACATCTACCGCTTTACCCTCGTCCACCTCCTTAGTCACCTTCTCAAAGAATTCAATAAGGTTTGTGAGGCACGACCTGCCCTTCACAAAACAATGCTGACTATTCCTGATCACATCATTCCTATCCAGATGTTCATAATTCCTATCCCTTACAATTCTCTCTAAGACTTTGCCCACAACAGAGGTAAGACTCACTGGCCTATAGTTACTAGGGTTATCCTTACTCCCCTTCTTGAACAAGGGGACCACATTTGCTATCCTCCAGTCTTCTGGCACTATTCCTGTAGACAACGAGGACATAAAAATCAAGGCCAATGGCTCTGCAATCTCCTCCCTTGCTTCCCAGAGAATCCTAGGATAAATACCATCAGGCCCAGGGGACTTATCTATATTCACCCTTTCCAGAATTTCCAACACCTCTTCCCTACATATCTCAAAGCCATCCATTCTAATTAATTGTGACTCAATATTCACATCGGCAACAATGTCCTGTTCCTGAGTGAATACTGACGAAAAGTATTCATTCAGTGTCTCTCCAATTTCTTCAGCCTCCACACGCAACTTCCCACTACTATCCTTGACTGGACCTATTCCTACCCTAGTCATTCTTTTATTCCTGTCATACCTATAGAAAGCCTTTGGGTTTTCCCTAATCCTACCAACCAAGGACTTTTCATGTCCCCTCCTTGCTGCTCTTAACTCTCTCTTTACATCCTTCCTGGCTACCTTATAACTATCAATCGCCCCAATTGAACCTTCACGCCTCATCTTTACATAGGCCGCCCTCTTCCCTTTAACAAGGGATTCCAATTCCTTATTAAACCACGGCTCCCTCACACGACCCTTTCCTCCCTGCCTGACAGGTACATACTTATCAAGGACCCTCAATAGTTGCTCCTTGAACAAGCTCCACATATCGATTGCACCCTTCCGTTGAAGCCTACTTTTCCAAGCCACGCATCCTAAGTCATGCCTCACCGCATCATAATTTCCCTGCCCCCAGCTATAACTCTTGCCCTGTAGTGCACACTTATCACTCTCCATCACTAGAGTAAAAGTCACTGAATTGTGGTCACTGTCACCAAAGTGCTCACCTACCTCCAATTCTAACACCTGGCCTGGTTCTTTACCCAGAACCAAATCCAGTATGGCCTCCCCTCTTCTTGGCCTGTCTACATATTGTGTCAGGAAACCCTCCTGCACCAGTTGAGATTTGTGCAACTGCTCCAGTAGGGCATGTCTGGTTCAGAGTGTGATTTGTATTTTGTTTTCTCTCCCCATCTCTCTCTTTGTCTAACTACAAAATTATCACCATGTACAGAATAGGCTCAGGTCCACTTAGTCTATTTTGTCTGTGCACACAGTTTGACTCCTCACTGATTAGATTTTTTCTAAACTGCAAATGTATTTGTACATTGCCCCTTACAATTGCATAGAGATATGAAGGGTTTACTTCACAAATCAGCCCATTTGGCCCAAGGAGTCCATGCTGGTGTGTGATGCACTTCAGAGAACAAATTATAAAAAGGCTTAGAGTCATAGAGCTGTCCAGCATGGAAACAAACCCTTCAGTCCAACATGTCCACGCCGACCAGATATCCCAACCCAATCTAGTCCCACCTGTCAGCACCTCGCCCATATCCCTCCAAACCCTTCCTATTCATATACCCATCCAGATGCCTTTTAAATGTTGCAATTTACCAGCCTCCACCACTTCCTCTGGCAGCTCATCTCATACACGTACCACCCTCTGTGAAAAGGTTGCCCCTCCAGTTTCTTTTATATCTTTCCCCTCTCACCCAAAACCTATGACCTTTAGTTCTGGACTCCCCCCACCCCACGGAAAAGACTTTGTCTGTTTATGCTATCCATGCACCTCATGATTGTATAAACCTCTACAAGGTCACGCCTCAGCATCCGACACTGCAGGGAAAACAGCCCTAGCCTATTCAATCACTCCCTATAGGTCAAATCCTCCAACCCTGGCAATATCCTTGTAAATCTTTTCTGAACCTTTTCACGTTTCAACATCTTTCCGATAAGGAGACCAGAATTGCACGCAATGTTCCAACAGTGATCTAACCAATGTCCTGTACAGCCACAACATGACCTCCTAACTCCTATACTCAATGCTCTGTCTAATAAAGGAAAGCAACCAAACGCCGCCTTCATTATCCTACCTACCTGCGACTCCACTTTCAAGGAGCGATGAACCTGCACTCCAAGATATCTTTGTTCAGCAACACTCCCCAGGACCTTACCATTATCTAAACCTACCATTGTATGCAATATTCCCATCCCTCTCAAATACTTAACTAGCTTTTCCTTGAAGGCACTGATGGTATTTATTTCAGTGAAATACTGAACTCCATTAAGTGGCTTGATTTTAGCTCCTCAAGAAGGAACTTGTAGAATTATGTAAGACTGTTCTCTGGAATATTATGGAAGATTTATGTCCACCTTGTCATTCTTTGCACTTTTATTTAGAACCTGAGTGACATTAACCAGATCATATGTTATTAAAATTGAATTTTAACCTCCTTTTTCTTTAAGGAGTTGGTGAAAAGTATTCAACATGGGAACCAACAAAAAGAGAATTGGAGTTACTACGGCATAATCCCAAACGCAGGAAGATAACTACAAATTGTACCATCGGTAAGTGAATTAAAATGTGGAAAAATGAAGGGCCAGGAACACCTGTGGTAATGGTTTGACGGTCATTAGTTTGGCAGTCATTTCCAAAATTTTGTATTATATTACAGTAAAATAATGGGGCACTCTATCATTATTTTTCTTGACACTTTGTGCAGTTAATAATGCTTGTGATGAAATACCATCATTTGAGGATATCGATATACCAGTGATCCATATTGTACATTCAAGAAGGTTTACCTTCTTTGGATTTTCAGCAATACTCTTGATTCTTCACTGTGAAAAAAATTAAAGTTCCATGTCCCTCTTTTTGTTGAGATTAATAGTGTCAAAAGACTTTAATTTTGCTTTTTGCATTTGGCTTGTTTAATCTTGGGATATCTAATGTTTAATAGCAAGTCTCTAATAATATCCATTTGATAAGTGACTTTACAATCCTCCAGAATTGATGCTGGCCAACACACTGGTCTCAAATTAGTTTTCTATTGATCTTGATAATACATAAATGCTCAGAACTCTGTCTCTAGCTAGCAAAACATGGAACATTTGGGCTGTTAGTTCAGGGTTTTTTGAGATACTTTATGTGCTGTTTTGGGCCACACTAGTTGGGGTTATAAATCAGTCTTTCCTCATCAATGAGAAACAGACAGCAAATGAGCAAAAATACTGGAAATATTGAAATAAATACTCTGATCAATCCATATCAGTGGAAAGAATAGACAAATTAATAGTTCAAGTTGGAATAGTTCACGCTTAATGCTGGTCTTTCGAAACCATTTTGTATAGCATACTGTTTTCAGTTCAGGATTCAGTGAGTTTGTTAATTTGGCCAATCTTGAAATTCATTTTGTTGTTGTACCAAGAATGTGAATTTACAGAAATTGTGTACTGTTGAATGGGAAACCACATTAGCGATGTACAGTAAATGGAGTCAAGATGTGACCTTACCCTTATAAGGATTCTCCTTCTGCTTCAGTTTGCCACTTTGTGAACAGTTGAAATTCATAGTTAACATCAACAGGTTATTTAGCCCACCCTCTCACTCCAGCTAAATTGCATGTATCCATACAATTTCTTCCCTACAAGAAGGTCGTCCTAATCCAGTGCACACTCAAAACTGAAAGAATTGTGGAAGTTGTGAATCAGAAACAAAAATAGAAATTGCTGGAAAAGCTGAGCAGAAATGGCAGCCTTTGTGAAGAGAAGTCTAAGCTAACGTTTTGGGTCTGGTGATCCTTCCTCAGAACTGATGGTAGCTAGGAAGATGTCAGTTTATATGCAGAAGATAGGGTTGGGGGAGGGTCACATGCACACTCTTGACCTTTCTTTCCAATAGCATCGCAAAATGCTAGCTGAGGGTTGCACCACCCCTCAGTTCCACTTCATCCTCCGGCTCATTTACCATGTTCACAAGAAGGCCAGTGTGTCAACTACAGTCATGCACTTAATTACATCTGATCTTGATTCCTTGGATCAATGTCTATCAATAGCTTACATGTTCCACCTCTGCCACTAACTGTCATTGAATCATGAAACTCACAATGCAAGAGGGCCATGTTGACTGCTGGTTCGAGCTCTTCAGCTAGTGCAATCTCCTCTGAATTCCATTTCATTGTCACTTTTTGGACCTGTTTATTGCTTCCTCTTTTGAATGCTTAAATGAGTGCTTTTAAAACTTTGTAGCTTTTACACCTCTCATCCATTTGTGTAAAGGACATCTGAAGAGTAAACAAAAGCAAAATGCTGTATATAGAATCTATGTACTTGAGGCTCCTTTATGTTGCGATCACCAATTTCACAGTTTATGTTCAGTGCATGCTGTCCACTTGGAACTCATGCTGTTGTTACTGGTCTAAAATGACCAACATTCCCTGTAAGCTGCACAGCTGTTTGGAGGTTCCACACGCCCTGATTGGCAGGCTGATGTTGGCTTTCAGCTTCATAAGTGCATGGATTTCTGAGGTCTGCATAGTTGGGGGGAGGATAGGGGATATTTACAAAAAATGTAAAAGATGAGTACAGTTGTAACTGAATGCATATTTCAATTTTTTACTTGCTCAGTTAACCAACATCAAGCAAAGAGTCATGCTTTAAAATCAACTGTCTTCTCCGGGTCTTTTTTGGAAACCTTTTTGAGATTATAGAATTAAATTATTTGCTTTTACTGCATTTTTGACTTTGTTATTACATAGCAAATGGAATTGAATTTTTAACTAACTCTTCAGTTGTAGACTTAAAAAGCTTTTAGAATGTTTTGCAGGTACATGTTCTAATCAGCTGAAAATACCAAGTGGGAATCCAATCAGATGATGGGCAGGTCAGATAAATGTTTAGTTTCTTCTCATGATGTAGGCATTTTTCAGTTTTTACTTTTTTTTCTCTTCCCACTGCTTCCCACTCCTCTTCCCTTTCCCCTCTCCCTACCTCTCTTCACTTCCCCTCAGTCCTCAGCCCTCTTTTGATCTGTCTACCTTCCCGCTTCTGACCAGATTAGTTTTAGAACCTTTTGGCCTAAATCAAACTTGCCTGCCCCCTGTAAGCAATTTTAAATGTGTTCCTGACTAATAAAGAAAACCTGGCTTACTTTTGTTTGAATGGAGCAAAGGAGCCCATTGGTTAAAAGAAAACAAGCCTGAGTGAATTGAAATAACACTTGCCCCTCAGGAGTTTCTAGGTTTATTGTTTTATATGTTTATCACAATCTCCTAAATTTTGAATGCAGTTTTGCAGTATTTTTCTAACAGGCTCTTTTGGCCTATTGTTGTAGAATGTTTCCCAGACTATTTGGATTGCAAATATTAGTTTAATCTGGGTAGCATCACAAAGCACAGCTTTCATGTGCTGGAAGACTATCCAATCCTTCATCTCTGACATGGAGGTTGGCGCTTCTTTTCTTTCAACACTCTATGTTGACTATGACATCCATGCTGGGAGTCTGCTGCTTTGTCTTTGGTGTTTTTGTTCTGCTACACTTCCATGGCAGTTGCAACTCTCTCCTCTCCCTCACTTCGGAGATTTGTTCCAAATTACATGCTTCCATATGTCGAGATGTTTCCAGTAATTCATGCAAATTAGTAGCACGTGACTGCAGATGTGTTTTTGGGTTTCGAACTAGGTGATGCTTTGACATATATGCAACTTTTGGCTTCATGGGGGCCATGGGGTAGTTGGTGGCAGAGAGAAAATAACTATCCACAGCACCATCGATTGCAGTGTGGTTTCCCCAAATGAATGTGGTTTGACTTCTGATGTCTACGCACCAAGCACACCATAGAGTGATTTCCTAGAAGGTCATGTTGTAACAATTTAATCTGATTAGGAGTAAATTATACTTGGCTGGCAGCTGGAAACGTTACATTGTTGGGATGATTTCACTAGTTTGGCTCTTACAATGAGTCAATGATTTTTTTTAAAGAAACCAATAGATTCTGATAGGGGTGTTTCTTATTGGACCACTCATAACCTTCAATTATCTAGATGTAGGTTTGCTATCAGATGTCTTATCACCATCCTAGGCAACATCTTCAGTAAGCCTCCAATGAAGCATTGGTGGTATAGCCTGCTTTCTATTTATATGTTTGCGTTTCCTAGGATTGGTGATGTATTTTGCTGTGGTGACATCATTTCCTATGGTGATGACATTTCCTGTTCTTTTCTCCGGGATGGTAAATGGGATCCAAGTCAGTGTTTATTGGTAAAGTTCCGATTGGAATGTCATGCTTCTAGAACCTCTTGGCATCTTGGTAGTCTACAAACCCTCCAACACACTAAAACAGCAGCTAATGAATTTGGAAGACCTTATATAGACAACAAGCAAAACCAATGTCATTTACAAAGTATCTTGCAAGAACTGTAACAAACTACATTGGACAAACAGGCAGAAAGCTAGCCACCAGGATACATGAACAGCAACTAACCACAAAACAGCATGACCCACTCCCACTTACATACAGATGAGGAATTACACCACTTCGACTGGGACAACACATCCATCCTAGGACAAGCCGAATAGAGACACGCATGAGAATTCCTAGAAGCATGACATTCCAACTGGAACTCTATCAACAAACACATTGACTTGGATCCCATTTACCACCCCCTGAGAAAAAGAACAGGAAATGATGTCACCAACCCTGGAAAAATCAAACATACAAATGGAAAGATCTTTGCCTGTTTCCATAAAGTGTCAGTTTTTTTTTTAAAGAAAGCTTAAGGAAACCGGCAAAGATCTTTTACACATTTTATTAGTTAGAGGTTGCTGTCTCTGCCTTCCCCTGCCATGTTGATTCATTCGGGTGGAATAAGTTCTGGGAAAGGCAGGGATAGAAACTGTCTTCTTTATCCCAACCAACAGTCCCAACTGTTGTCACTTATACATCTCCTATTGTATGAATCCATTGTTGTCTTCCCTGAGATCTCTTTAACCTTTATCTCTCATTTTGCAATCTATTTTTGGTACAGAGATCTATCTAATTTTTTTTGTTAAATTACAGTTGGCTTCAAATCAAGATCTGGAGTAGATTAAAACACAACCAATATTGCATTGAGGAGGGGTTGGCATTCAAAACATGGTCTTTTCAACAGTGAAAATTTGTTACATACACCATTCATGAAGTGATGTATGTTAACTTCAAAAGATACATGATGTGATGTTAGTCACCTTCTGGTAAGAAGGTTATGAAGGAGTGTAGGTGGTGTTGCTTCTTGTGATTGAGTGCATTTAAATATTTAGCTGTAAATAGATTCTCGCACAAAAAAACCATAGACTTAAATGGCATACTTTTGAAAGACTACATAAAAGTACATGAAGCCCCTTTCTTCAAACTCCTTCCCTGAGCTTGGTTCATTTCTTGAACTATTTTTCATATATCAGTCTCCTATTTTTGACAGCGGTCCTAAATGTGCATACCATACTCCTACCTCAACTGCATAGTATTGGGAAAACATAATATGTCGCCAAATGCATGCCTGTAATTTATAGTTGTATTCGCTGGGTGACGTGTTTCACTTTGATGTTAAGACTGAAAGTGATGGGTTGAATTTAAGATTTATCCAACCTTGGGTGATTTGTGACTCCCAACTTGTAATTTGTCAGTTCACTCTGTCTAAATCTTGTTTGATTTTGTTTAACATTTTTATTTGGGAGAGGAAGAGCCACACTTCATGACCATGTTAAATGGTACCCAGAATCGAGGATTGTTACATTTGCAGATGGAGGTCAGTCCATTGCGCCTGTGCCATTATATTAACCAATGTCAATCTCTTGACCTTTTCCTCCTGTACTGCTCCCCATTTCTATCCAAATAATCATTTAATGCCTTCTTGAATGCCTCAATTGAATCTGCATCTGCCAGATTTCCATGCATTGCATTCCACATCTTAACAGCTCACTGTGTGAAAGTGTTTTTTGCCCCATGTCACCCTTGTTTCATGTGCTCTTGATTTAATTTTATGCCTTCTCATTCTTTTTCTCTTTTTATAAGCAGGAACAGCTTTTTCTTATCTACTCTATCCAGTCCACTCATGATTTTGTAAACCTCCATCAAATTTCCCCTCAGCCATCTCTCCAAGGAGAACAGTCTTGATTTCCCTGGTCTATCCTCATAATTGAAGTTTCTTATTCCTGGAACCATTCGTGTAAATTGCTTCTACATTCTTCAATGTGTTCATGTCTTCCATGTAATGTGGTCTTGTACAAGTTAAATATCACTTCATTGCATTGTACATGATGCTCCTATTAATAAAGCCAAGAACACTACATGTTTTAGATGCTCTCTTAACCTGATATTATCTTCATTGATCTGTGCATATATACACTCATGAGCACGGTCAAATCTGCTAGAACACGTGTTTCTTCAATGTGAATTGGCTTTAATGTGATTGAAGAATTTACACTTTGAGTTTTAGAACACAAACTTTCCTTATCTGTATTAGTTATAATGCAATTCCGGCCCATTAATTTAAGTGACACAGCTATTATGCAGTTTTCTTAATGCAAGATTGTACAAGAACAGAACTGTTGCGTTATAGAGCCAACTGTATGGCATGCAAGTCTGGTCTGTATCCCATAGGAACGATGTTCTGAAACTTGAAAGGATTCAGAAAAGATTTGCAAGGATGTTGCCAGGCCTGGAGGGTTTGAGCTATAGGGAGAGGCTGAATAGGCTGGGGCTATTTTTCCCGGGGTGTCAGAGACTGAGGCTTTTATGATTTTACAAACTTGTAGGGGGACATGGATAGGATAAACAGACAAGATCTTTTCCCTGGGATGGGAGAGTCCAAAACTAGAGGACATAGGTTTAAGGTGAGTGGGAAGGGGAGAGGTATAAAAGGGATCCAAGGGATAATGTTTTCATGAAGGGTGGTGCATGTATGGAATGAGCTGCCATAGAAAGTTATGGAGGCTGGCACAATTACAACATTTAAAAGACATCTGGATGGGTATATGAATAAGAATGGTTTAGAGGGATATGGGTTAAACATGGCAAATGGGACCAGATTTGTATAGGATATCTGATCGGCATGGATGAGTTGGACTGAAGGGTCTGTCTTTGTGCTGTACCTTCTATGACATCTTGAAAAATGTCCATATTGCATAAAGGTGGATAAATCCTCAGGACCTAATCAGGTGTACCCAAGAACTCTGAGAAGCTCGGAAAGTAATTGCTGGGCTCCTTGCTGAGATATTTGTATCATCGATAGTCACAGATGAGGTGCCAGAAGACTGGAGATTCGCTAATGTGGTGCCACTATTTAAGAAGGATGGTAAAGAAAAGCCAGGGAACAATAGACTGGTGAGCTGACATTGGTTGCGGGCAAGTTGTTGGAGGTTATTCTGAGGGACAAGATTTATGTGTATGTGGATAGGCAAAGACTGATTAGGGATAGTCAACATGGCTTTGTGCATGTAAAACAATGTCTCATTAACGAGTTTTTTGAAGAAATAACAGACGGTCGGTGAGGGCAGAGTGGTGGATGTGATCTGTATGGACTTCAGTAAGGCGTTTGACAGGCAACTGGTTAGCAAGGTAACAGGGAGAGCTAGCTATTTGGATGCAGAACCGGTTGTGGTGTAGGGTTGCTTTTCAGTCTGGAGGCCTGTGACCAGTGCTGTGCCGCAAGGATTGGTGCAGAGTCCACTTCTTTTCATCATTTATATAAATGATTGGGATGGTGAGCATCAGAGGCATAGTAAGTTTGTGGATAACACCGAAATTGGAGGTGTGATGGACAGCGAAGAAGGTTACCTTTGAGTACACCAGGATCTTGATTAGATGGGCTAATGGGCTGAGTAGTGGCAGATGGAGTTTAATTTAGATAAATGTGAGGTGCTACGTTTTGGAAAGACAAATTAGGACTTGTACACTTAATGGTAAGGTCCTGGGGAGTGTTGCTGAACTAAGAGACCTTAGAGTACAGGTTCATAGTGGAGTCTCAGGTAGACAGGATAGTGAAGAAGGCGTTTTGTATGCTTTCCTTTATTGATCCGAGCATTGAGTATAGAAGTTGGGAAGTCATGTTGCAGCTGTACAGTACATTGGTTAGACCATTTTTGGAATATTATTTTAAGTTCTGGTCTCCCTGCTGTATGAAGGATGTCATGAAACTTGAAAGGGTTTAGAAAAGATTTACAATGATGTTGCTAGGGTTGGAGGGTTTGCACTTTAGGGACAGGCTGAATAGGCTGGGGTTGTTTTCGCAGGAGCGTCAGAGGCTGAGGGGTGACCTTGTAGAGGTTTATAAGATCATGAGGGGCATGGATAGAAAAAGTCTTTCCCTGGAGCGGGGGAGTCCAGAACTAGAGAGCATAGGTTTAAGGTGAGAGGGGAAAGATATAATAGATACCTGAGGAGCAACCTTTTCACTCAGATTGGTGAGTGTATGGGATGAGCTGCCAGAGGAAGTGGTGGAGGCTGTCATCCATAGCTTGCTGATGGTGAATCACTAAAATCACTTATGTAAAAATAAATTATTAAATTGAAGTAAGAGTGGAAAATGCTACAAATACTCAAGTCATGCGGCGCTGTATTGACGTTTCGGGTAGATAACTATTTTATCAGAATTGGATGACACCAAAATTGGCTGGCTGAATGCAAAGCCATTTGCCCCTCAATCTATGATTGAGATTCTTGTGTGATGTCTAATTTTATGCTGGCATTGAAGTTAACACGAATTAAATTAAACACTATCCATGTTTTTTTCATCATTGTTTGAATTGCAGCAATCTTGTGGATTGCTCCTCTTTTCAGCTGCAACTTCCCAAACTGCCAGTGAGGGGCACTGTATGATTTTGTTATGTTGCAGGAATCTGCTAGAAAATGGCTGCATAGATTAATCCAACTTGCATCCCAATAATAATTCCAAATATTAGCAGGTGGTATGGATTGATTACAGATTCCAAGTGCTAAAGGTCCGTACTTGTTAAAATGGCTCTTAAAATAATCTTTGTAGCTATCACTAGTATCAAATGTAGCCTGTGATAGAGAACAGAATAACTAAAAGTCAACAAAGCTTAAAATTCACAAAGTTGAGATTGTGTTTTCTTTCAACAGACAGGTTGGATATCTTGTTAAAACAACTGAACATGTAAGAATGTGAAGTAGTATCATTATTTATATAACCAATTGCCATAAATTGCTCCAGTGCTCTGATGCCTTCTGTTTTAAGATTGAAGACTATTCAATGTTTTTCTGTGATTAAAATGTATTATCGTTGTACGTACTGGATTGGGCAGCCCTCAGTTTTAACAAAAAAGGGGAGGGAATTGAATTGATATTCATGCATCAACATCACATGGGAGTTCCTCAGGGTAGATATTTTTGAACAACTAGTTCAGATATGTTGTAGCACTTCTGAAGCAGATGTGACTTGGACCCAGACTTCCTGGCTCAGAGACATGGGAATAGCACAGTGCCATACAAATCCATTGTTCGTCAGTAGCCCAACCATCTTCAGCTGCTTCATTAATAAAGGTGGGAGATGCAAAAAGACAGCCCATCACTGTCGCCTTGAGGGTAATTTAGAATGAATGATAAATGCGGACCTTGCTAGGATTATCCACTTCCCATAAAAACTAAAAGATAATTGAAAGAGTTTAAGAAAAAATAGGGTTATAATTTCTCATGTCTAAATTATCTGTATTAAATCACTGTCAAAGCAAATCCGCACATTCTCTCTCAACTTGGCTAGCTCTTTGAAAGAAATTATAAAGCTGTTGGAACCGTACAGCAGGGACATTGGACAGTGCTCCTTTTATTATATGTAGAATGGATGAATGAATAGTATGCAATAGCCTTATTAAGATTTGTCTCATTTTACCATCTGTAGCCAGTTAAATTTGAGTGGATATCAACGGTTTTCTCATGTAATGCTCATTTGAATAACTTATACCTGGTTGTTCTTTAAGCCTCTTAAAAGTGCACATTAGCAATAGTGAAAAACAAAGGAAATTTCTGCAGTTCTGACTTCAATGTCTTGAATGATTTCTGAGGCTGAACATTGCAAGGTAACACTACTTTCACAATGTAACAAGACATTTCCTAGTTTGCTTTGAGTTGCAGTTATTTGACAAGGTCCCAGCAGAGCTCCATCATTGGTTTAAATGATTTTCATTCACAGGATTTGCGTATTGGTAGTAAGACATTCCATCCCAAATTAACCCTTCCATCAGCTTTATGAAGCCTTTACTCACTTGAACAATTCCCTTTTTTGCTTTGTCCTCAGTATATTACTCATTTCTCCCTTTTAAATTCAAGATGTACAGATTCAATATCTTTTAAACAATTAGTTTAATCATTCATAGTCAGGTCTGAGGAGACCACTTCATGCTATTGCGCAGTGCTCTCTGTCAGTAAAATTGTTTACTGTTCAAAGATCATCCAGATGGGGGAAAAATAATACCTAGTTTCTCGAAATAGGTTTTTAAACCCCTCCCCTTCCCCTCCTTCCTTCCCCCTCCAATTGCCTCTCCAGTCTCTCAAATTAGTGCAAGAAACTCACGCACCTTTTTTTGCAAATATTTAAGGTTGTTTGATTGTTTGCTTCCCTCCCTTCTAGCTCATCAAAATCTTCGCTAAGTTATTCTCACCCACTATCTTTGCTCTGAATTTGAATGTTCTCTTCAAGGCTTGAATGTTTTGTTTGCTTCCTTATCCCTGAGTTCACGATATGATATGCACCTATTTTGCTCTTCCTACTAAACTATTGAGCACCTAACTTTCATTTTCGATTATCAAATTGGTTAATATTTGTGCTTCTCAAGTATGACCCCTCTGTCAAACTTGCCATCTCCTCACGTGCCTCCAACCACCTCCAAGGGAAAGAAATTCTCAGCCCTTCCTCAAACGACCAGCCTATCTTGAATCTCCTTTCCTTCAAATGCTAAATATCTAGTTGCCTCCCGCATGCATGAGTATCTCTCTTGAATTCCTCTTTTAATCCCTTCAGTCAGGTTTCCATAGAATCATTGCACTAAAATGGCTCTTAGAAAAGTCATTATGACTTTGTACAAAGATTAAATGACCTCATCTCTACTTCTCTGTAGCCTTTAACATGATGAACCATTCAAACACTTCTCCAATGCTGTCCAGTTGAGTGGAACTGCTCTTCGTGTTATGGTAATTATTGACTGCTTGTCTGACATTTAGAACATCTCCAGTGTGGAAACAGGTCATTTGGCCCAACAAGTCCACACCCCCAGACCCATCCCCTTAACGTATAACCCTACATTTCCCATGCTAATGCACCTACCTACACATCTCTGAACACTATGGGCAATTTAGCATGGCCAAATCACCTAACCTGCGCATTTTTGGACTATGGAAGGAAACCAGAGTACCCAGAGGAAACCCACACAGACACAGGGAGGCTGTTGGGAGGCAATAGTGCTAACTGCTGAGCCACCATGCCGCCCTAATAAAAGATGAGCAGAAATTTGCCCCAACTCAAATTCGGGAAGGTATTATCATAACCTCTTTGTTTCCTATCTGTGAGCTCCATTCTTTAGCCTGGCTAATGTTTGAGGCTGAATCAAATTGTGTACAATCTCTGGTGTATTTAGTCCTGGAATAAGCTTCAGTATAAATCTGCACAATCACAGAGACCAGTTGTTTTCAGCTGTACCTCTGCTTATCTAAGGTGTCAAATTGTCATCAATGCCTTTATCTCATGGCTTGGTTTAGTTTTAATATATTCCTGCCAATCTTCCGATTGTGGTTTTTTTGAATAGTCTCTGATTTCAACTGCTCCACCATTGCTGGTGGTCATGCCAGGAGCTACCCAGGTTCTCTCTTCTGGAATTCTATCCTCACTCCACAAATCACTTTCTGTATTCCTCTCCTTTTAATGTGCTCCTTTAAAGCTTATCTCTTGGGGCCACCATCTCATTAATCCATTTCCTTTATGTGGCATGGTGTCTGAGTTAATCTGTAATGTTCCTATAAAGAATTTGGATTGTTTTTCTTTTGAAGTGCTATTTAAATGCACCTAGTTATGGTAATGAGTTACCACCTTCTAAACAGTTGCAACGTGAATAACATAGTTCAATTATTTTCTTATTGGATAGGGAATTCCAGGTTTTTGACCTTTTTTAATGGAGTGTTGATATATTTCTCATTCAGGGTACTGTATGACTTGGAGGTGCGGTGGTGTTGTGGTGAACTTGCCACCACATTTTTCTTTGTAGGTGGCAGATGTCACAGGTTTGGAAGGTGCTGTTGAAGAAACATTAGCAAGTTCTGCAGGGCATATTGCAGATGGTGTACACTGCCAGTCTGTGCTAGTTTGGACGATATGATCGTGTTTAACATAGCGTGATGATCAAGCTAGGTACCTTTTTTCTGGGATGGTTTCAAGCTTGAATGTTGACCAGGTCTTGCTGTATTTAATCATGGATGACTCACAATTCCCCAGGCAATTAAGACAAACTGAACAATGCAATCTTTGGTGAATAATTTGGTCAGTGAATACTTCTGACCTAATGGAGATTGTTGGAGCAGCTGAAGATTGAGTCTAGAACTCTGTCTTGACGAAGTCCTGCAGTGGGATATCCTGGAACAAAGGATGGATCCCCAGCAGCTGCAAATGTTTCCTTTGTGTCATATGTGACTGAAATTGGCAAGTTTGCCATAACCCCCAACACTGTTTTCAGCTTTCTTAGCGGTTCTTGGTGACATTTTCTGTAAAAGGCAGCCTTGGTGTTGAGGGCAGTTACTCTTGCCTTACATTTGGAGTTGGGCTTTTTAGTCCACCTTTTTGGACTAAGGCTGAAATGAGGTTGAGCTGAGTGGTCCTTGTGAAACTCAAACTGAGCATCAACAGGCAAGTTATTCATGAGTAAGTGCTGCTTGATAGCACTGTGCTGCTTTCTATCACAATGTTCCGGATAGCCTCCAAAGTGATAATTAGCTCATTTAAAATTGTGGGCAGAAGATATCTATGCAAATTTCAACCCTACAGTTGCTGTTTAATGGAATAGCTTGTGTATTTAGCCCTGGGCCATGTTTTCAGGGCTGTAATAAGGATGCTGTCAGTCCCAAAGACTTTGCTTATCTGTATACAGCCACTTCTTGATGGCTTGAGGAGTGAATCAACTTGGCTGAAAATGGACTTCTGTTATGGTGGAGACCTTCGAGGCTAAGCTAGGTCAACTACACATATTTGTAATCTTTCAGCCAGAAGTAACTTTTTAATGTGCTCCATTAACATTTGGGAATGTGCATTCTCATGAAGCCTCTTCCATTTATAACTGGAAGCGGCAGGATGGCAGAACTTTGATATATCTCTGTTGGCTATAAGATCAAAAAAATAACATGCTTCTGCTACTTGGCATACGTAGCATGTACATTAGAGCTTCACCATGTTGCTACCTCCAATTTTGGGTATACATGGTTGCTGTTGACATGCTGTCCTACATTTCATATTGAAATAGTTTTGGCTCCGTTGCTCAATGTCCAATGCAGGAAAGCTATGCCAGACCATAAGATGTATAGCCCACAGTATCTTTGACTATCCAATTTTGAGCTGCTAGATCTATTCTAATTGTTCTAATTGATCCAATTTTGGCAATGTGATAATGTACCTCTACCAAGACAGAAGTTCATCTCCACAAGAACTGGTAGCCCCTCTTACTGATGCAATTGCAACTACCAATGTTAGTAACAGATAGACTGGTAACCAGGAATAGTTTATTGAAATCATTTCAGAAGGCAGTGTGCTGAAAATGTCTTTCTTGTTCACCAGTCCACAATTTCAGCCGCCTGTCGGTTGAAATGTTGAGCATTTTACTGAGTTAAAGCATTGGCTAGATAATAGCCATTATTGCACTTTAAATTTCTAATTTAAGGTAGAAATTTGTTGTCCTCATGAACCTTCCATAACTCAAATTGCCAAATCTTTCAAGTAAGGCCACATCAATGGAACATTGTAAGCAAATAGAATCTGCAACAGCTTGAGTTTTAAAGAGGTTAGATTAGATTAGATTACTTAGTGTGGAAACAGGCCCTTCGGCCCAACAAGTCCACACCGACCCGCCGAAGCGCAACCCACCCGTACCCCTACATTTACCCCTTACCTAACACTACGGGCAATTTAGCATGGCCAGTTCACCTGACCCGCACATCTTTGGACCCGGAGGAAACCCACGCAGACACGGGGAGAACGTGCAAACTCCACACAGTCAGTCACCTGAGGCGGGAATTGAACCCGGGTCTCAGGAGCTGTGAGGCAGCAGTGCTAACCACTGTGCCACTGTGCCGCCCACAAATGTCTTATGAAGAAACATTATGTTGAGGGCTTTAGGAATGGAATTCCAAAGCTTAAGGTCCAGCGAGCTGAAAGCGCAATGCAGTGGTTGTGCAATTGAAATCAGAATTGTTGAAGGGGTAACAATTGGAAGACCACAAGAAATAAGAGTTTTGGGGCTACAGAGGAGTTCAGAGTTTGGGAGGAGCAAAACCAAGGAAAGATTTGAACAGTAAGTTTAAAATTGAACATTGCTTAAATCCAAATATGTATGTTGTTGAACATTGGATTGGCATAGATGTGTTTTGTGTCCTGACTGAGGCCCACAGGAGCAAATTAGTTGAGGCCAGGGCAAACTCAGACACTTATGACAGTGGAAAATGCTTATTACTGACATCCTGATGATTGGGTGAAGCAAGGGATGAGTGAGTGTTATTCCAAAGAATAAATCAGTGAGCACTGGAGATCCATGTTGTTGTTACTGTTTACCATAGAAGATGAAATGATCTGGGCATGGGAACTGATGATCTGAACGCATTTGTTTTTCTAAAATTTTATTGAATTAAAACTCATAATAATGGAACAGGACCAATTCATCCATCAGACCCAAATTTTGTTCTAAAATGTTAAAGCTTTTGTCATCCCCAGAAGAATAAAAAAATGTACTTTGGCCAAATTTGTGACCTTGTATTGCAGCTACGAAGAACAAATGCGCTTGTTAGTAAATGCATTTCTTGCTAATATCCTTGTTAATCTTCAAAATAAAATTAGTCTTAATGGAACGTTTAATTTTTTTTTTAACCGAAGTGTATTTAGTTTAATATTTACAGCAAATTGACCCAATATGAAAGAAATGCTACTTGTTCTCACTTTAACTTTGTTTTTTCTTCTTGTTTCAGGTCTCAGAGGCCTAATAAATCTAGGGAACACCTGCTTCATGAACTGCATTGTCCAGGCACTTACTCACACTCCACTACTCCGGGATTTTTTCCTTTCTGACCGACACAAATGTGAAATGCAAAGTCCCAATTGCTGTCTGGTTTGTGAAATGTCTAGGCTATTTCAGGAGGTGAGTACTTACCAATAAATTAGCTGCATTGGGGATGGTGCACAATGGCCTCTAATTTGTTACCAGTGCTAATTTATAATTATGCATATCAAATAGGAGAAAAGGCAACATCAGTGACCATCTCATGCCAACAGTCTTAACATGTTCAGTTTTTAGGACACTAATTCTTTTATAGCTTCTATTTACAGTTAAACATGCTTCATTAAATGAACCTCTCCTTTTGGTATTAAAAGTTTTCTTCTGTTCTAGACTGTAGCTCTTATTTGTGAACTTCAGGATCTGAAACAACATTTCAACAAGACAACAGATGTCAAACAGTCATTGGTGTGCCTAAATAAATTACTGTCAATGCAATTCACTTCACTGTAGCATCAGCTAACATCATGCCATTCCTTTCACATTACTGTGACATTAAATCCAAAACTTTGAGTAAAACCTATTTCAATAGCCATTCTAATGTCTGTGTTTCAAGAGTTTTTTCTGTTACCGTGCAAATTTCTTAGACAAATAAAAATAGCTATGAACAGATTTTTCTTTTGACAAAGAATCTTACTTGAAATATTTAAGTGGCCCATTTTCCCTTTTTCAGATGCCAGCAGATCCCATTTTAAACATGTTTACTGCTTTGGATTCAGTTTCAGTGTTTAACCTTTCTCTCTTTAAAGCCTAATGCGCTTTCACATTTCAAAGCTCTAACACTCCCTCAGGCATTTTCCTTTTTCTTACTTAAGTATCTTACACAAAATGGTGATCACCTTCAAAAAGGTTTGTCAACAAAATAGTCACAACAGATATTCTCTGAACTGTGCTGAGTGCTTAATGTATCCAATCAGCACCAGGCAAGGAAGTGGCTCCATGGGTATTGATTTTGCCTGTAAATCACTGAAGTATAAGGACAGGTTTTACATTTGCTTCCTTTCTAAAACTCTTGAAGCCAATATGCAATCTACAAAATTAAGCATATACAAAAATGCCTGTTTTTCACCAAATTAATTATTGTATTACATGTTCTGGGAGACTTTCTTTTTCAGCCTGAATTTTTTTCTAGAGTCTGTTCATGTTTTATTGTGTTCAAAGGAGAATACTGATTCATGGTTCACCAGGTTCTTGTGAAAATGAAGCAGCTTATTTCCTCTGAATGTAGCCTTCCTTCTAGTTACCAAGGCGTCAGCACTCTAAAATGTCTGACCTATCTAATTAGGATAGCGGCTTTGTCAGAGAACACTTAATGTTCTTGCATAATTCAAGCATATTCAATTCAGGATGCTGATTCATTTACTTGCAACAATGTTTGATTTTAATTACTGTATGTATAATAGTTTTTCATTTTTTTCAATGTTTCTTTTCTTTTCATACAGTTTTACTCTGGTTACCGCTCACCACATATTCCATATAGGTTATTGCATCTGGTTTGGACACATGCACGGCATTTAGCAGGGTACGAGCAGCAGGATGCACATGAGTTTCTGATTGCTGCACTAGATGTTCTACATAGGCACTGCAAAGGTATGGACCAATTGTAGATCTCTAACAAAGCTGAGGCCTTTGTTGGTCATGAGTCTACATATTCCTCTAAAAACAAAATTACGCAGTTAGTCACAAATGTGGAAGATAGTCATTGGTGTTTTTGTTTCTCCTCTGTGGAGAGTGTCCCTGACACTCTAGGATAATTACTAAGTTTTACCAGGGGGTTAAATTTTTAAGTAGCCTAGCCTTTGACCAAATGTTTTTACTTATTGCTGTGTTGTAATTTGGTAAGTTTTGTTTAATGCTATGCAAAGAATTTAATCATTAGAGCAAGAGTTAAAGATATGTCTGTTTAGAATTGAGTGGAGGAAGCAGATGCACAAGAGGCCAGAATTGGAACAAAACAATATTTGAAGGATTTTAGGTTGGAGCTGATGCAGTGGTGAAACCTTGGAAATGTAAAGATTGCTTTCACTGGAATATTTAAGAAAACTAAAACAAATTGCAAATACAGCTTGCTTATTCCTTGATAGCAGCCATTACGTTTATCTGCAAGTCCTTTCAGTACAAGTCACTGAAAGAATGGTAAGATTGAGATTCTTCTTCAAGCTGTGGAGTGTCAGAATATTGGCAGAAGTTGATTTTAACTTAAAGAAATAAATATTTTGATGATAAAGCAGAATTATTTTGTCTTTAGAATGGACCTTCCCTAATTTGACACCATCTGTACTCCAAGCCCCCAAACACAGATCTTTTCCTTTGTGAATGGATGGGCTGTCAAGAAAATCCTGTAGGCAGTCTGGTTTCTGTTGTGTGGTGATGACCTTTGGCACTAGTGTTGGGTCAAACTGTTCTATTTTTAAAACAGGCATTTATCATTTCAAGTCAGTAATGTGTAGGTAACTGTTTGTGCAACATTGTAAAGCCAGGCCAGTGTTATGACATGCGGATGGTAGCATAGGTTGAGTCTAGGTTTGGGTGTACAATGGATCCACCTCCAAGATCTCTGAAGCAATGTGTAATTAATAGCATATAGAAGAATTTTACCTTTCCAGAACCAAACCTGTGATTATTCAAGTGTATTACCTATTGTAGTGCAGGGAGGCAGGACAGAATTATGGTGCCAATTTAAAATATTTCTCTTGCTCTAACTTCACAGTAGTATGCATGCAGTGCAACAGGCAAGAATGCAACTTGGGATGTTTGCATCAGTTCAAGAAATAAGGGAACCAATTAAGAAAATGATAAACCAGTGAGCTTAACATCCGTCATTCCACAAATGCGACTTTCTATCACTAAAGAGGCAATGGCAAGTAGTTTGCAGTCTGGCTAAGTTGGTATGGTTTTATGAAGGGCAAATGACATTTGCAATTTATTTGGGTTCCTTGAGGATGTAACCAGCAGGGTGGTTAAAAGGGAAGTAGTAGGTGTAGTCTGAGTAATGTGATAAAAAAGCATTCGGAAAGGTTATTGTGCAAAATAGGAACTCGTGGTGTTCATGGTATTATGTTGGCACGGGTGGTGAATTATTGATGTAATAGGACACAATTAGGATAAGTGAATCATTTTCAGGTTAGCAAACTGTAATCTGTGAATGTCACAGGTCAGTGGACCTTCAACTATTTACTGTTGTTTTAATGAAAGTATAGAAGATATTGTCATTTTTGGAATTTCAACCTTTTGAAAATGAAGACAGATTTTGGCTTCAGTTCTGTGAAGGTAATTTTTTTTAAAAGATCTAAGTGTCTGGCAGAAGACCTGTGATAATTGATGGTATATTGTCAAGTTTGACCCACTGGGAGAACTCGACAGACACAACTCCTTTACTACTTAGAAGCTGTGAAGAGTCCAAAGTTTGGTTGATGTGAACGGTTCCTCCCAAACAGAGCTATCTAGTTTTGAGTTCAGAAGAGAGTTTTCACCCTAGCAGCAGGTTTTACTTGATGAAGACTCTAAGCTGGAAGAATTTATATGGTAGTTTTCAAGGTATTTGAACTGGAAGGAGGAAAGTTTTTTGAGTTAGTCGCAAAGAGTCTACAAAGGGGCTGGTTTTGTGACTGGATTGACTATATGGATGGAATAGTAGGAGCTTGAAGAGTAGATGTTCAAAGAATCATTCCTTGGCGGAGGTGGGTTAACACTAGAGTGCATGGTGTAAAACTGGATTTTTCTTTAAGTTGGAGATGAACTTTTTGTGGTGCTGGTTTTGGTAATTCTGCTCCCCAGAGAGCAGTGAAACCTGGATCATTGAGTGTATTCCAGGCAGCAGCATTAGCCCTTGTACATTGGGTAAGGCAGGAAAATGTAGTTCAGTTCACAACCAGATCAGCCATGATCATCGTGAAAGGTGAGACATATGGTCAAGGGAGGTATTTGATTCTCCTGTACAGTTCAATTAAAACCTGGCCTTTTTTTCCACAATTCTGAAAGGTTTTCATTTTAGTGGATCCAAAGAAAGGGAATTCATGGAATTCTTACAGGATGGCTTTTTGGAGCAGCTTGTCATGGAGCCCAGAAGGGAGCAGGCTATTCTGGACCTAGTGCTTTGCAATGAACCAGACTCTATAAAAGATCTTAAAGTAAGGGAACCCTTAGGAAGTAGCGATCATAATATGGTAGAGTTCAGTCTGGGGTTTGAAAGAGAGAAGGCAAAATCGGATGTAATGGTGTTACAGTTAAATAAGGGTAATTATGAGGGCATGAGAGAGGAACTGACAAAAATAGACTGGAAGCAGAGGCTAGCGGGGAAGACAGTAGAGCAAAAGTGGCAGGAGTTTGTGGGTATAATTGAGGACACTGTACAGAGGTTCATCCCCAAGAAAAGAAAGATTATCCGGGGAGGGATTAGACAGCCATGGCTGACGAAGGAAGTCAGGAAATGTATTAAAGAAAAAGAGAGATCCTATAAAGTGGCCAAGAACAGTGGGAAATCAGAAGATTGGGAAGGCTACAAAAACAAACAGAGGATAACAAAGAGAGTAATAAGAAATGAGAGGATCAAATATGAAGGTAGGCTTGCCAGTAATATTAGAAATGATAGTAAAAGTTTCTTTCAGTACATAAGAAACAAACGACAGGCAAAAGTAGACATTGGGCCACTTCAAACTGATGCTAGAAGCCTAGTGATGGGAGATCAGGAAATAGCAGGAGAACTTAACAAGTACTTTGCGTCAGTTTTCACAGTGGAAGACATGAGTAATATCCCAACAATTAAAGGGAGTCAGGGGGCTGAGTTGAGTATGGTTGCCATTACAAAAGAGAGTTCTAGAAAAGTTAAAAAGTCTTAAAATTGATAAATCTCCTGGCCCCGATGGGATATACCCTAGAGTTCTGAGAGAGGTGGCTGAGGAAATAGCGGAGGCATTGGTTGAGATCTTTCAAGAGTCACTGGAGTCGGGAAAGTTCCCAGATGATTGGAAGATGGCTGTTGTAACCCCCTTGTTCAAGAAAGGATCAAGACAAAAGATGGAAAATTATAGGCCAATTATCCTAACCTCGGTTGTTGGTAAAATTCTAGAATCCATCATTAAGGATGAGGTTTCTAAATTCTTGGAAGAGCAGAGTCTGATTAGAACAAGTCAACATGGATTTAGTAAGGGGAGGTCATGCCTGACAAACCTGTTGGAATTCTTTGAAGAGGTGACAAGTAGATTAGACCAGGGAAACCCAGTGGATGTGGTCTATCTAGACTTTCAAAAGGCCTTTGATAAGGTGCCACACGGGAGGCTGCTGAGCAAGGTGAGGGCCCATGGTGTTCGAGGTGAGTTACTGGGATGGATTGAGGATTGGCTGTCTGACAGAAGGCAGAGGGTTGGGATAAAAGGTTCTTTTTCGGAATGGCAGCCGGTGACGAGCGGTGTCCCGCAGGGTTCAGTGTTGGGGCCACAGCTGTTCGCATTATATATTAATGATTTGGATGAAGGGACTGGGGGCATTCTAGTGAAGTTTGCAGATGATACGAAGTTAGGTGGACAGGCAGGTAGTACTGAGGAAGTGGGGAGGCTACAGAAGGATCTAGACAGTTTGGGAGAGTGGTCCAGGAAATGGCTGATGGAGTTCAACGTGAGCAAATGCGAGGTCTTGCACTTTGGCAAAAAGAATAAAAGCATAGACTACTTTCTAAATGGTGAGAAAATTAGTAAAGCCAAAGTACAAAGGGATCTGGGAGTGCTAGTTCGAGGATTCTCTAAAGGTAAACATGCGGGTTGAGTCCGTGATTAAGAAAGCGAATGCAATGTTGTCACTTATCTCAAGAGAGTTGGAATATAAAAGCAGAGATGTGCTACTAAGACTTTATCAAGCTCTGGTTATGCCCCATTTGGAGTACTGTGTCCAGTTTTGGTCCCCACACCTCAGGAAGGACATACTGGCACTGGAACATGTTCAGTGGAGATTCACACGGATGATCCCTGGAATGGTAGGTCTAACATATGAGGAACGGCTGAGGATCCTGGGATTATATTCATTGGAGTTCAGAAGATTAAGGGGAGACTTAATAGAGACGTACAAGATAATACATGGCTTGGAAAGGGTGGACGCTAGGAAATTGTTTCCATTAGGCGAGGAGACTAGGACCCGTGGACACAGCCTTAGAATTAGAGGGGGTAAATTCAGAACAGAAATGCGGAGACATTTCTTCAGCCAGAGGGTGGTAGGCCTGTGGAATTCATTGCCACGGAGTGCAGTGGAGGCTGGGATGCTAAATGTCTTCAAGGCAGAGATTGATAGATTCTTGTTGTCTTGAGGAATTAAGGGCTATGAGGAGAATGCGGGTAAGTGGAGTTGAAATGCCCATCAGCCATGATTGAATGGCGGAGTGGACTGGGTGGCCCGAATGGCCTTACTTCCACTCCTATGTCTTATGGTCTTATAGCCCCCTCCAGAAGTGTTCACAGCTTTTCGATTTCTGAGATGTTTCTTTTTGGGGTTCTCTTGTAATCTTTTTGCTTAAACCTGAACATAGAACAGGTGAAAATTAATTGTAAAGGCTTATTTTTCTATTGAGGACATTTACAAAGGACTCTGCAAATCTGTTTTAAAGTACAGGTCATTCTATTATAGTGCATGTTTCGTCAGCACAAGTTCACTGTAAGATGATTGATGAATTGAGGACGCTGATCTACAGCGCAAACTTTTAAAACATGCCTTGGCTGCAATGTGATTACAGTGCCAACACTTTAAATGCTGTTTCTAAAGCGTGATTTTTTTTTCTCTACAATGTGGGGTTGCTCAAGAATGCAACCATTGGGTTGTAGAAGAACTGATGTGTATAACAATGGTATTGTTCATTTGTTGAATCAAAGTAAGGGATAAATGCAGAGCAAAATGTCTCCAGTTTTTTAATTTCATTGATGTATAGATCTCTGATGGCAAGCAGGAGGACTCCCACATAGAGAGAGAGCCACCCCCCCCACCACCACCACCACCACCACCACCAGAGACTGCCAGTAGCCAACAGCGAAATGAAAATAATGTCTGGGCAGCAGATAAAGAAGTTGATGTGCTGCAGTAGCAGCCTGTACAGGAAAACCCTCTGCCAGACAGAAGGACAGAGAGTCTTTCCATGAGGTGACTCTGGTTAAGAGGCATGGGCTCTTGAGCAAGGTTCTAGAACCTGGGACAGATTGTAAAGTTCATTCAAAGCGAGTATATGCAGATGGCATCCCACCACCATACCTGAGCGTGCTCCAGTGAGTGCATGATTTTGGATCTGTGCACCTCTGTTTTTGGGCAAGGGATCATGTGACCATGAGTTGGCTGTCCACTACTGGTCTGCTCGCTAATGCTGGAGGCAGATGTCCTTGCTTCTGTCCCCTCGCCCTTTCTTCTTGCCACGGTATTTCTTCTCCCAGCCAATTGAACCTATGATGATGGAAATGCACATTCCTGAATGGCAGCTCTCTGACAGCTACTACTATTCATGATGGGAAGGTGCAACATAAGTTGACCATGCTCGAGATATTATTGAATCCTGGTAAAAAGATGGGTAATGTCCTGAGCAAGATCTGGAGAGCCTCATGGCCTATGAGCAGGAGTAGTATGTCACAGTTGAAGTTGGCACCTGGTGGAAGAAAATGTCACCACAGTGCACTATCTGTAAAGAGGCTCAATGTAAAGATTGCTTAAGGGTCGAAAGGCACGAAGTCACCATTTGGGTATGGAGAGACTCCGTTGACTGACCACCTTTCGTAATGGGGCGACTCTGTGGCAACTCAGTATATTATCTCATCCCAGAAGAAGGTAATCCACAACTTACTTTTTTGACAAAGCTGTGCAAAGAATCATAGAGACCAGCCCGTACCACAGCAAGGAGTCCACCAACCGTTTGATGATCAGTGCCTAATCCTTGCGAGGTAATATTCTAAGAGTCCTGACTAGTGCCGTAAACAATTTGGGACCTTGGCCTGCCAGTTCACCAACCAGGGTTCCTTAGACAGGGTGTGGTAGACTCCAACTGAAATATTTTAGTAGGGGTGGGATTCAGAAACCTTGTTACCTGCAATGCTAAAGCTTAAGCCCAGCATTTTAGACCACACTAGCTATTTTGTGTAAACACAAACAAAAACTGAAAGAACTGTGGGTGCTGTAAATCAGAAACAAAAACATGTTGCTGGAGAAGTTCAGTAGGTTTGACAGCATCTCTGGAGAGAAATCAGTTAACATTTTCAGATTGAGTGACCTTCCTCAGAACTCTGCCAATCGGCTGATTTGAACAATCTGAAGTTCGTTTTGAACACATGCTCTTGGTCGTGTGGCATCTTAGGTGCCTTCCCACACTGCTTGAACATATCAACAGTGTACACAGGTTAGTTCAAGTAACTTTGTTTTTAAAAGTGCGGTAATTCCTTCCACAGTCCTTGGTTTCAGATTAGATTACTGACCGTGCGGAAACAGGCCCTTCGGCCCAACAAGTCCACACCGACCCTCTGAAGAGCAACCCACCCAGACCCATTCCCCTACATTTACCCCTTCCCCTAACACTACGGGCAATTTAGCATGGCCAATTCACCTAACCTGCACATTATTTGGACTGAGAGGAAACCGGAGTACCCGGAGGAAACCCATGCATACACGGGGAGAATATGCAAACTCCACACAGACAGTTGCCTGAGGCGGGAATTGAACCCGGGTCTCTGGTGCACTGAGGCAGCAGTGCATGCCACCCTGCACCGCCCACAAATGGTCTTTCTTCCATTTTGGTCCACAATTGAAAATAGATGTTTAAAAAATGAATTTAACCCTGGGTGACATGGAAGCTGAACATCTCTTTTATTTTTAAACCATGTGGGACAAAGAACCCACTGTTCTGCTCTTGAACGTTAAACATCACATTTGGGTTGAATAGCATGAGTAGTCTGCAATTCAGATAAACCAAACACTAATTCATATTGCCTCAAAATGTGTATGTTTGCTCTAGAGGAATTGAGTCTTTATTGCTTGCTGTTACTCCGAGTTCTGTTAGTCTGTTAAAGCCCATAGCTCAATTTGTGATTTCATACTATGCTTTCACTAGTTCATTTTATCAGTTGTGTAATTTCTAATAAAGTCCTATTTTTAGTCCTTTTTAATTGAGGGCAATTAAAGCTATGGAGCTTGTCACCCAAGTTCCAATGCTTTGTCCTTAGTCTTGTCCGCATACATTGACTGGAGTATCACTGGCCCAAGTGGATTTGTATTCCTCCTTCAGCTCAATTTGAGTATTAATGCGTACATAGCAGCAGGACTAAAGTAACTCTTGTCAAATTTTGTTTCAATGTTGAAAGTGAAATAACTCCAGAGGGGCTGGTATCCTATCACCAAGTTACCCTTTATTTTCACATAAAAAGGAGGAGCTTCAGAGTTCATCTGTCAACCAAGGCTCTCTGGGACTGTTAATCTGCTCCTTTTAGGGAATTCATTCTATGTGAGGTCCAGCTGGCTGGTGCTATTACAATCACTAGAAGCTTCACTCTTTCCCCAGAGGAGTGAGGTCGCAGTACTTTGTTTCATATGCAAGAAACAAATCAGTGTTTCTTAAGATGTGCATGTACCTGTCATTCTTAAAGGGATTGTGCACAGCAACAATATGGTTGTGCAAAGCAAAGAAAACATTGTTTCTGATTGCATGCAAAAGTGATTTTAAGTTTGAAGAGAGGGCAGGTATTTACTGATTTAGAAGTTTTGTCAAGTGTTAACTGTTTATGTTAATGTGTTAGATGTTGATATCATAAATGTTAACAACTGCTATTCTTGTTTTATTGCTAATCATGTTTGAAATAACTAGCAAAAGGTGAATTCTGCAGTATTTGTTTGTATATTATGTCTGTTTGAAGTTAATTCTTAAAATTCTCTGTAAATAAAGACTCACCATATTTTAAAAATCACATTTTCATATAGGTGATGATAATGGGAAGAAAGCCAGTAATCCAAACCACTGTAACTGCATTATTGACCAAATCTTCACTGGAGGACTGCAGTCTGACGTCACTTGCCAAGTCTGCCAGTAAGTGAATCGCTTTTGTTTAAGGTTTGTAATTGAAGCCTTGTTGAACAATCTGGTTGGAAAGCAGTAAACTGTACATTGCTGAAACTTGTTTCATCAGTGGTAACTTGAGAGGGTTAGAAAATTGCAGCTTTATTAGTGAAAACATAAGTTCAAGTTTTAGTATTGTTCAGTGATCTTATAAAAACCAAGTCTTCATGGGAATTCAAATCATCAACCCTGCCCATTCAGAATTCAGTGTCCTCGATGGTTATCATTGAAGTTTTTTTGTACTGATCCTTATGTTGTTTTTTTTTAAAAAAGTTGCATAATGTAACTCCAGTCCTGTAAATATTCAAAGATTTGTAATTTTCCATGCCATTGCATGTTGCAATTTAAGTATGTGCCCAGGATGCTTAATTCAAATCCTGCAATAAATCAAATTCTTAGCATCACATTCTGTTCTGTTTATAGCAAACCAGCAAGAAGTCAAATCTTGGGGGGAGGGTGGCGCTGAAGTCACCCATAAATTTGTGGTAACTAGGGCCCTAAGGTAGAAGTCCCAATGTAATTTTTCTTTGCCCACAAATGCCTTTATCAAAAGAAACACATAAGTGGCCCAAAATATCTTTATCGTCAAGTTGTCCATGCCTTACAATGGTTTGACCTTTTACAGCAAAAGGTATTGCCAAACTTTGAGAGTTAGCCCTGGAAAATGTCAATCATTTTGTGTTTACCATGGTGTCTTCAGACAAGTCCTGCATGTTGTCAATGCAGGCAAACCTGTTCTTTGTTTTTGTGTCCCAGTGTGAAAACCCAGAGCATCGCTATGACCTTGTGGCGTCAGCTAGGAAAATGCGGGTCCGTGTATGGGCATTCATTGGACTCTTCAGGGTTATCAGGGTGATGATCTTCCTTTTCTTCCATTGATGCATTTTATCCACTCTCCAGATCAACCCCTGAAGGGGTCATAGAGGGCAGTTTTGTTCACCTTGTACTGTGCGGGTGGTATCTAAACATTGACAAAGCAATGTAATTGCTTGGGCTTGCCAACTGCAAGAAGCATCAGCTTTTTTGTGCCATCCATGTTGGCATAAACCATGATAATGACAAGTCCTTTTTCTGTACCATTTATAAATTTAATCTTTTTTTTAAACAAAGAACAATCTAGTGAAAGGTAGTAAAATAGTATATTAAAAATATTAAATATTCAGACAGCTATGGGTGATATTATTTCACAGCTGTCATCTGTGATTTCATACACTAGTGTGATCTTACTCCACTCTGGTTGGGTTGCCCAGATATGAGTGCCCAAGTTCAACTAATCTAGAGTTACCAGTCTGGAACTTCAGCCTACCACTGGTGTTCTTGTGTTCTAGTTCCTATTCTACCAGTGGGAATGGCTGCCAACTTCATCACAATTGGAATTTCAGGTTATCTGCATTTCTCTATATGTTGCTTAATTAAAATGACTTAAATTATTTGTCATGAATAACAATGACCTTTGAATGAATTCTAATTGAATCAATTTAACTGGAGGAAGGACAGAGATAATCCAAAGTCAATTTGGTTCTGTATTAGACAGACTGAGTCCTCAATCAGCTTCCCCTTCCTATTGAATTAGAATTAGCTGTATTGTCTCAATACTCAAATAAGTACAGTGAGAAGTTTACAAGTTGCTGCTTACAACACCATCTCGAGTACCAAGGTACAGATTAAGTATAAATTTTTAGAGTTGGGGGTGGAAGTTAGCTGTTTGAACCCGTTTACATTTCTACAGCTAGTCATGGTGCTGCAGGATAATTGAACAACAGTTAAGCTGTTGGTAACAATGGTAACCTTGACGAAAACAAAATGAAGCAACAATTTTACAAACTTGCTTGAATGAAAGATGTGCTGCAAGGTGGTCTTGTGTTAAGCTTTAAATTGGTTTCTATTTCTTGAAGTGCTAAATCCCAAATCAGCCAGATTTCATTCCATTAAATCTGAGGTAGATCAAAAGAGATATTGGGCTTTAGCCACCATTTTGATTGTCGTGGGTATGAAATTTGGACAACAGCTTGCACAGGTAATCGCCAATACAAATTGGTTTGAACTACACTATTGCTGTGTAATAACTTCTCTGTTCATTCGATTGTTCCTACAATGACAGGTTATGCTGAATTGAGCTGTCCATAGTGACAGTATGACATCTGATTACTAGTCATCACAGTGACCATGTGATAACTTTTTTTTAATTTACTCCAGCGGTGTCTCCACTACAATAGATCCTTTCTGGGACATCAGCCTGGACTTACCTGGGTCTTCTACGCCATTCTGGCCCTTAAGTCCAGGCTCTGATGGGAATGTTGTGAATGGAGAAAGCCATATGTCCTCTGGAACTACCACACTTACAGACTGTCTACGAAGGTACTTTCTTGATGTTGATTTTTGGTGCACTGAGTTTTGATTTGTGTGGGTACGTGCAAGAAAGAAGATCTAGTAGTTAATCCCTTTTTGAGGTATATGTTTCATGTCTGATTGTATGGTGGAGTGTTTAATGCCTTCGCAAATTTTTTTAATGGTATAAGCATTTAGCATGTAATTTTCATTTATCACAAATGAGTTAAGTAGAGATCCAATTTTGTTTGTCTCAACTTTGTTTAAAGGATCTTGTAACCAATCATTGCCTCATTCCTTTCTTATCCCTGAATTCAGTGCCAATATATTTACACAAGAGTGCCAAAGGTAATCTTCTAAAGAGTGATTTATTTTACACTGGGGGGACAAAGCTTGTTTATTGACAGTTTAGACAAATCTTAAATAGTAAAACATGGTTTCAAACTTTTCCAGGAATATCCTGATGTTCAATCCCAATGAAATATCACTTTTATACTATCTCCTTAATTTCTTAATTGACTGTGTTTCCAGATTTACAGACATTGAGATACCTTTTCAGTTCTCACGTTCTAAGCCTCTGACAGCTTGAAAGCCTCTACACAAATTCACTCAACCTGTAGATTCTACAAACTAACAGCCTGCCATGCTGGTGCTCCTCCATGTTGAGAAGACCTGATTCTTCTGTATCATATATTCTAATCACTCGTGATCCTGATCATCTTTTCTGACTTTCATAGAAATTCAACTTAGTGAGCACTGCATCGATTTGAAATCACAGATATCCTACTAGGCACTTAATTCAAATCTTCCCTATTTTGCCTCAACTTTTCTCTTATCATGATGTGGTTTCAAAGGATGAAGAATGCCTCTCCTAACAGTAGTCCTCCTTTTGCCTCTTGTCCAACTTCTGATGATGTGGGTCATGTTATGGCCGATGTTGCGCACAATGAGAAGACATTCAAGTCATGCTCACACTGAATAACATTATTGAAAGTTTTCCAAGTTTTTTTCTTTGGCTATTCCTGCTACATTGTTTTTTGAGATTATTACCATTTGCCAATGTTTATACCAATGTTTTTCCTTCAAGCTCCATATCCTGTAATCTTTCCTCCAATTAGAAAATACTTTAACATTTCTAAACTCTGGCTTGGTTACAAGATGTTCTAATCTTCAGGCAATTAGTGTTTTCCTTACGACCAATAACGTACATCCAGCTTGCATTTAATTCACAGAAATGTTATTGTGTGGGAAAAGGACAATTTGGAGTTATTTACCCTTTTAAATCATTGATCTGTTTCCTTTACCTGAGTGAGTAGTTTAATACCCGAAAACCTGTTGGTTATGAATTTGGCTAGCAACCCAGAGTTGTTCAGTCCAATGTTACCCCAGCTGATTGTGAAATCAAATTGAGTAAGATCTGGTGAGTTGAGGCCTGCCATCAAAGAATATCATGAAATTTGTCGTGTTGAAATTGTGAATCAATTGAAAAATGCAATTGATTCACAATCTTCATTCTGGAAATAGAACTTTTTTTTCTTAACACCTGAAATTATTTTTAGCTACATGTAAATCCAATTCTAGGTGGTTATCTCTCTAAGCCCTGTGAACTTGGGGATATGCAATAAACCTTCTATTGTCAACATTATCTTCATTCCAGTACTTCTTAAAATATTGTGATATTTATCTGTATTTTTCATTTGACAGGTTTACAAGACCTGAGCATCTTGGAAGCAGTGCCAAAATAAAATGTAGTGGTTGCCATAGTTATCAAGAGTCAACAAAACAGCTTACAATGAAGAAACTTCCCATAGTGGCTTGTTTTCATCTCAAAGTAAGTTGCAATTTCACAGAATCTGGAAGGATTTACATTGATGTTTTGTGAATGCAGTTAGCATTCCATTATCTGCAGCTGGTTTGTCAGAGCAGAATAAGTGTTTCAAGATCCTCTGAATAGCCTTTTTGTATCACAAGAATTACCACTTGAGGAATGACGTTGTTAAATGTAATGTACTAAAGTTTCTTCTCTATTAGAATAGAATTCAAGCAAAATAGTGACACTAACTGTTTCACCTACCTGTTTCCTTTTAAAGGAATGGATGGCTCAAGGAACATATGATTCAATGTATAGAACTTTCAGTCTGTGTTGCAATGCACAAAGCCAGTAGCAATTTTTAGCTTTTGAATGATATTGTATACAGTACATGAAAAAGAAAATCTGTTTTATTGAATACTCATATAAATATGTGGTGTAGAATAGAAGGAAATAATACATTGATCTGCTGAGTTATCAAGGAAGTGTCAATGGTTTTCTGGCAGTTAGCCAGAGTTAGCCCAATGTTGTTGCTGGTATGGACCTGAGTGCGATTGCCAGTTTTGTGCCTGTGTATCAGCACTGCTTTGTTTCATTTTTAACTGAAGTAATTTCATCTTGAGTCTTAACTACCAATAACAAAACCAGATAAGAAAGCTGGATTGTTTTAAAATTAAGCTGATCGTTGATAGACAAACCAAGCTGACCTTTACTCTACTTTGTGCAGCGTTTTGAACACTCGGCTAAGTTACGGCGAAAGATCACTACATACGTCTCTTTTCCACTGGAGCTGGACATGACACCATTTATGGCTTCCAGGTACCTGTCCATTTTCATAATTTCATTCATGAAGCCCTCATTAGTTTATAAGAAAACATGAGATTCTACTCTTTTTACATAATATCCCTTGGTGTCCCAATGTACTTAACAGCTAGAGGAATATTTGCTCTGCACATCAAAGTCTGACAAAAAAAAGTAAGACAAATTGGTTTTGATGGCATTGTCTAATGAATGAATAAGTACCAGATGAGTTCCTTGCTGTTGATTGGAACAAGTTCCATGCTATCCCTGAGTGCTGGCTTTATCCTGCCAAGATAACTTCTGCATTCCTATGTTAATGGGAACAGATGGATCTATCAAAGGAAACTTGGACTATTTCACTATAAACATCCTAGCTTTTGCAGTGATTTATTTGGAACTTTTCTCAGCAGGATTAAATCGTGTTAAGGTGCAGAATTCAAAAATGTATGTGTACTTGAGCATCAAAACTCGCAACCACCTTCTGTATCTGTAATCTTCAACTCCTCACAACAGAGGGTCAGCAATGTTGGGGAATGTGTGGGGAGCAAACTAGCATTTTTTTGAGGGAGAGTGGGAGTGGAATGGGGAGTTGTTAATGCAAAGCTTTCCTCATTTAATATTATCAGGGTGAGGGGATTTGGATGAACATGTTGGATGAAGGAGGGGGAATAGTGTTATCAGTGGGGCATAGGAGAAAGTGAGTAATGTCAGTAGGACATTGTGTAATTTTGAGGTGCACCGCTCCATTTAGAAACCATGTAAGTCAATGAACTGAAGACCAATCTTGACTGTATCTTTTGTTTTGATAAACGAGTTGGTTTTGCTGGAGTTGTGTTTGTCACTTCACCCGAATTATTTATCTTGGCTGTAACAGAAATCCAGTGATGACAATGTAAAGGCTGCAACATGAAATATTGAGGGACCGTTGGAATCACAGTAAACAATAGGTGCAGCTCTCCAACACTGACCGAGCTTCTAGATGAATGCCTACCAAAATGTTTCGCTATTTAATGTACCTGGCACTTGTATTCTGTGGATCACTACCATCACTGGAGGAACATTGAGAGACCCAAATTAACATCATTTTAGACTGTTCTAGAAGGCGGTCTTCTATCTGTTTAGTTCTGGTTTGGATCGAGATCTAAGTATCTGTAGTGTAAAGCCTGTAGCATCATTGAGTGCCAGAATGTTGTTGGTACATGATGACTGTTTTAAAAATTGTATCAGTTGCATTTACATGCCTAACAAAACAGAAATTGCTGGAAAAGCTACACAGGTCTGGCAGTACCCATGGAGAGAAAGTAGAGTTAATGGTTCTGGTCCAATGATCCTTCAGAACTGATGATGGCTAGGAAAAGTTGTTTTTTTTATGCAGAAGATAGGATGGGGGGAAGGGGGAGCTTCCAGATGCCTGCCACTGCAACACACCTCGAGTGCTAGCTGGGAGAACAGCACCTCATTTTATGTTTGGGAACTCTACAGCCTTCTGATTTCAATAATTTTAGGGCCTGAGGTACCTTCTTTCATGCCCTTGTCCCAACCCCCACACCAGGCCTTGTCATCACATGGACTGCTATTACACACAAGCCATTGTTACCTATTAATGGATGGCATGGTGGCTCAGTGGTTAGCACTGCAGCCTCACGGCGCCAGAGACACAGGTTTGATTCCAGTCTCTTGCGACTGTCTATCTGTGTGGAGTTTGCACATTTACTTTGTGTCTGCATGGGTTTTCTCTGGGTGCTTCAGTTTCCTCTCTCAGTCCAAAGATTTGTAGGTTAGGTGAACTGGTTATGCTAAAATGCCCTTGGTGTTCAGGGATGTGTAGGTTGGGTACATTAGTCAGGGGTAAATATAGGGTAGGGAGGGTAGGTTACTCTTCAGAAGATTGTTGTAGGCTTGTGGGCCGAATGGCCTGTTTCCACACTGTTGGTATTCTATGATTCTAATAAACCCCATTAGCAGCTACTTGTTCTCGTAGGCTGGTGGTTATCCACTCCTTTGTCGAACTGCCTACCCCACTCTGAGGTCTTCTCCATCTGTTGTTTACTTACCCAGCCTCCTCCCAAATTCTGAAAATGTGTTGCTGGAAAAGCGCAGCAGGTCAGGCAGCATCCAAGGACCAGGAGAATCGACGTTTCGGGCATAAGCCCTTCATCAGGAAGCCTGATGAAGGGCTTATGCCCGAAACGTCGATTCTCCTGGTCCTTGGATGCTGCCTGACCTGCTGCGCTTTTCCAGCAACACATTTTCAGCTCTGATACTCCAGCATCTGCAGACCTCATTTTCCCCTCCCAAATTCTATCTTCTGCATTAAAAAAACAAGTTTTTCCTAGCTACCATCAGCTCTGAAGGAGGGTCACTGAACCCAAAATGTTAACTCTGTTTTCTCTCCACAGATGACCTGCTGCATTTTCCAGCAACTTCTGTGTGCTTTCTGATTTCTGACATCTGCAATTCCTTTGGCCTTTAAATGACTACTGGGTTTCTTACAATAAAAACAAAGTGCTGGAAATACTTAGTCAGGTAGCGTCTGTGGAAAGAGAAACCAAGTTAGCAATTCAATTCTTTGTCTTTTCACATGTTCTGACAACCTTGACATTGTAAACACTTTTGAGCTGATGAAGCATCTTTTAAAATGTAGTCAAAATTGCACTGTAAGAAACATTTGCAGCCAATTTGTGCACAGTCCCACAAACATTAATGGAATAAGGACCCCAAACATTTTTTGCTTAGTCGTTGAAAGATAAATTGTGACAGAGACCCTCTTTCAATGCAACACCTGAGGGCGCATGAAAATCCTCTATTTAATGTCTAATCCAAAAAAAAACAGCATCTCTGACACACAACTGAACACTGCAATGGAGTTTGAAAGTATAGTCATGTGTTGAAGTTAATTTTAACCCAAGTTCTGCTAGCTTCTACCGTTGTAACATTCCAGTTTCCTTGATGAGGGATAGAAGGATCGCTGCTTATTAAGCTACTCATTCTGGGATGGTAGAAACATTTTAAATATGGTGTTATGGTTCAAGGTGGAGCCATCAGGCACACTATGATTGCTCCATCATTTAAAAATCAGTCCCTTCCTGTGTATGACCAGAGTACCAGAGAACATAGAACAATACAGAACAGTACAGGCCCTTCGGTTCTCGATAGTTCCACTGGCTGGTGCAACAATCTGAAGCCCATCAAAGCTACATAATTCTATTTTCATCCATATGTTTAGCCAATGACCATTTAAATGCCCTTAAAGTTGGCGAGTCTGCTACTGTTGCAGGCAGTGCATTCCACGCTCCTACTACTCTGAGTAAAGAAACTACCTCTGACATCTTTCCTATATCTATCACTCCTCATAAAATTAGACTAATTTTAGAATCCCCTGCCCAAATATTTAAAGGTGAGTCATCTCCACTCCAGGACATCTCTACAGGAGTTCCTCAGGGTAGTGCTATCAGCCCTGCTGCCTTCAGCTGCTTCATCCATGATGTACCACCCATTATAAGGTCAGAAATGGTGATACATGCTGATGTTCAACACCATTCGTGACTCTTCAGATACTGAAACAGCCCATGACCAAATGTAGCAAGACCTGAACAATATGCTAGCTTGGGCTAACCAGTTGCACGTAACATTTGCACTACAGTGCCAGGCAATGACCATCTCCAACAAAAAAAAATTATTGCATCTTGACATTCAATGGCATCACCATCACTAAACTCCCTCGCCCGACTTCAGTATCAACATCTTGGGAATTGTCACTGACCAGAAACTGACCTGGACTAGCCATACAAAGTCAGTTGCTAGTAATTTTGTAATTGCTCTCCTAAATCCCCAAAGGCTGCCCAGCATTTACAAGGCACAAGTGAATAGTATGTTGGAATATTTCACATTTTGTCTGAATGAGTGCAGCTCCAACAACAGTCAAGAAGCTTGACTCTGTCCAGAACACAGCAGTCTGTTTGGTTTGCACTGTATCCATTATCATCCACTCCCTCTACTACCATTGCGCCAGTGTGTACTATCCGGACAAGATGCACAAGGGACAGTCACCAAGGTTGTTGAGACAGCACCTTCCAAAACCACGTTCACTACCTGTAGACAGATCAGGGCGATAGTTACAAGGTAAACACCACCAGTTACAAGCTGTCCTCCAAACCACGCACAATCCTGACTTGGAGGTATATCACCGTTCCTTCAAAGTCTCTGGGTTAAAATGTCGGAACTCCCTCCCTGAGATTGTTGTGGGTGTTCCTACACCAAATGGACTGCAATCTTTCAAGAAAGATCCTCACTACCCTCTCCAAAGCAATTAGGAATGGGCAATAAATTCTGGCCTAGCTAGTGAAATCTACTTCTGAATTAAAAACTCCCTGATGAATGACTGCAGGGGCTTGATAAGCTCCAGAGGTTTCTTGGTCTTTCTGTCATTATACCTTCCCACCAATTTTGTATCATGAGCAAGTTTGGGAACATTACACTTTCCTCTTCCCATATCGTTAATATTGATAGTACGTAATTGAGACCCAAACATAGAACAATACAGCGCAGAACAGGCCCTTTGGCCCTCAATGTTACGCTGACCTGTGAACTATTCTTAACTCATCCCCTACACTATTCCAAAATCATCCATGTGCTTATCTAAGGATTGTTTAAATCTCCCTAATGTGGCTGAGTTGACTACATTGGCAGGTAGGGCATTTACTTGTAGTACCCCATTAGTTGCATCTTTTGTACCTGAGAGGGGCCTGTTGATTCCAAATCAGTCTTCTGTTTGTTAACCAATCCTCACTCCATGCTGCTGCATTATCCCTTATCCAGTGAGCTATCATGTATAAAACCTCTTTTATGTAGCAATCATCAAATCATTACTGGAAATCCAAACACTACATCTACCAGTTCCCTTTTATCAACCTGATTCTAATATCTTCAAAGAACACTGGCACATTTATCGAACATGATTTTCTTTTCACAGAACAAGTTGGCCCTGCTTAGATTGCACTGAACATTTCTGAATATCCTGCGATTTCCTACTTAACAGTAAACATGAGCATTTTCCCCAGTGTTGGGTTGACTGTTTCTTGCTTTCTGTATTTCTGTTATTCATGGTTTTCCAATGTGGTGGAACCCTTCCAGAATTGAGTTAGTCCTAGATTATTTTGATCAATGCTTCCACGATCTCTGCTGTCACTTCCTTTAAAACCCTGTAGACAAAGGCCATCAGGTTTTGGTGAAGGACCTGACTCCAGTCCCATTAATTTGTCCAAAACTTTGATCCTCTTTTGACTATTACAAGAGTCTTCACCACCACCACCACCACATTGGCACTGCTTACCTGATACCATTTTAAGATGTTTATAGTGTCCTCTATTGTGAAGACCAATGCAAAATATTAGTTGAGAATATCTGCCATTTTCCTGTTGTCACCTACAGTCCTTTGAGATGAGTATACATTTGGTTTGCAGCTGTTTTAAAATGGCCATATCCTGTTTAGCCTAATAATACAGTTCGCAAGTGGTAGTTTCACTTAATCATTATTTCTCCATCAGGCTCATGTAGGGTATCTTGTTTGCTTTATGTAGATCAGATGTTTATAGCCCTGATCTTAATTACTGATTGTGCTGTGACCATACACAAACTGTAACAAGGGTGTATTACTGTAATTACTAATGAAAGCTTATTGGTCCTTCATAGTTGAAGTGTAGTTGTTTTGCTATGTATGTTTGTGTAAATAGACACCTTATGATACTAAAATGTGCTTTAACATACTTTATTTTTCTTGTAGTAAAGAGAGCAGGATGAACGGACAGTACCAACAGCCTGTGGATAGTCTAAACAATGACAATAAGTAAGTTTAAACAGCTTTGTTTGCATTTGCCAAAATGCACAGAAATGCTCCTCTAACAGTACTATTGGATCAGTTGTCTGGAGAGCACACTGTTGTGACAGTCCATCACAAAGCAATGTTTTTACAGCTAACTGCATTTGAGTGTGGACTAGTCACATTTAGTTCCTTAGGAACTTCCATTTTATTGGTAGTGCAAAATTGCACAACTGATTGTTCCTCACTTAACAATTCTGATGAGTATGAGTGCCAGCATGTTGGCTGTTTGCATCACACCTGAGTGAATAATACTGCAGAATGTATAGCTTACTGTTTTACATTGTCAAGAGTTTATTAAATCTTAGGAAGAGCTTTTAACAATCAAATAAAAATGTTTAAGGACTTCTAACAAATAAATACTCACTTTTGATTTGAGCTTGGTATAAACTTAACTTTACTTGAGAGACAAAGTCACTTTTTGTTTTTGATCTCTGTTGCTGACGTTGTTTGGTGTTCACTGTTTCCTCAAGTGTTTTGATGTCTGATTTAATTTTATAAATTGTGCTTAAGAGTTCATTGCCCATTATAAAAACTTTACACATCAAACACACCATCCTTCTGGTGTACAAACATCTGCAACAAATAAACATACGCAGCTGAGGCTTGTTCTTGGAACTTAATCTGAAGATCCAGTTGATATTCAAACCTTGCTGAGTACTTTACGATAATCTGTACAGTTGTGGGAAGGAGAGGCCTGTTCTTAGTGAGTGCACTTGTTCATTCCAGAGTCCTATGTGAACACAGGCTGAGAGAGATGCATCTTGTGTGTATGTGTGGGCATGACATCATAACTGGCAAGCAACCCAATCACAAGTGAGTCTTTTTGTTATCCGAACGTATTCAATAAGAATAGTGCCTCACTCATTAACGTGTGGAATTACTTTACGTGGGAAAGTCTCACTCCCAACAATCATTTAACATTGTAATACATTCCTGAACACCTGCAGGTGAGTGTGTTTCATGAGTTCCTGATAGAGAATCCCATTAATGGAGAAAGAAGCTTCTATACAAACAAAACATAGAACATGATGACAATCTGTTCTAATAAACCAGTCTTTGACTCCATCCAACTTTATTATTTTAGGAAATGAATAAGCACAGTTAAAAGGTCACCGGTAAGGTAATTAGATAAAATGCCTCAATATATGGTTGCCGATTTCCCCTTTGGACTCTTGGCGGGGGGGGGGGAGCATTTGTGTTGTCCCATAGTGTTTGAACCTCCACTCTAGGGATTACAAACATTAGTCTTTTTTACATTATTCTTAAATTACTCTCTTAGCTAGATATTTGTTTAATTCTTCACTGATGTGTTAAAACTACTAAAATAAGAGTTTGTTCTGTCTGTCTTATCTGTGGCCATTTATTTCGTCTATGTTTAAAATGTTACTTGCTTACATTTTCTATGCATTTGAACACTTCAATTTTGTTCTCCTCTCCTCCCAACTAAACAAGTTTATTTTTGAAGGCTTTGAATCAATAAAATCCAGAGGAAATCAGACCATACTGATCACCACCATACTCCACAAATCTTAGCATTGGCTTTTCAACATGCCAAACTTTGATCCCTCTTAAGCATTATAAATTGCTTTTTCTGCCATTTTTTTAGAGAACAGCGATGTTGTAAGTATGTCCCTGTTCTTCAAATCTGTCTCAACTCTTCCTTTTACTAAGGTGTCAGTGGAACCCAATTCAAGTCTGACGTCTTTTTACCCCAGAAGATGTTGAATAAATGCAACAATTCATTTCTGTGAACTGTAGCACTGCTTGAGTTGCAGAGTATTTTACAAGCATTCCTTGGTGCTCTCACTTTAATAGCTTCTTCATTACTTCCAGTCCATGTTTATTTAAGTCTTAAACATATGGAATGGTTTCCCCTCAAGAATGAAACAAAAAAACTGTGGATGCTGGAGATCTGAAACAAAAACAAATTGCTGGTAAATCTCTGCAAGTCTGGCAGTATTTGTGGGAAGAAAGCAAAGTTAATGTTTTAAGTACAGTGACTCCTCTTCATTGAGTTCTGATGAAGAGTCAATGAATTTGATACTGCCAGACCTCCTAAGTTTCACTAGCAACTTGTATTTTCGTCCTCTCAAAAGAACTCTCTTTTTGTTGAACTTTTTATCAGTTTTTTTAGGGTTGCTTGCAGATCATAGCAGTAAAATTGCATACAACATTGAGTGACTTTTGCAGTGGTTTGATGTAAGTTAATCACATTTGGAAACAGCACCTTCAGTATTTGCTGAAATCACTTTTTTTAATGTTACTTTCTGTCAAAATCAGTTTTTTTGCCTTGTTTCAGTAGCTGCCTTTCTAATGTGCACACTTTCCTATGTAAATACACATTATATTGCACTTTGGTCTTGATTCCTTCATGTGGTGTTCCCATGGGACTAGAATTAACAATTTTTGTCTGACTACTGGAGTTATAATTTGCTAGCGTATACTTTATTAAAAATTAGTAGGAACGCAATGCAGACACTTAGTCACTGTCTTGAAAAAGCCTTTATCATTGATAATCTGTTTTCATCAAGTTGTTTTGAACTCTAGCAAGTTTTGTCAGAATTCTTGCCTGAAAGTTTCAAATGAACAACCTTCACATGTGCCTCCTGAAATCTTGGGCAGGCTACTGCTGTTGGATGGCCTTTACCTTCTGCTGTTAGATGGCATTTACCTTCTGCTGTAGTTGACTCTAAGATAATTACCAGATTGCTTTCAAACTCTGCCCACGTCGTCTTTGATATTGGCCGCTTCCTGTAAAATTTTGGAAATGTTTTACCCCTGTTGGTATCCAACTAATCTTTATTAATATCCAGATGAATATTTTGTTCACTTTTGTAACAATCTAGTGAACCAGTTCTCTGGTAAAGTTCTTAAACATATTAGACAATTCCACACTAATTTCTTCCCTTTATTGCGCTATGGATGCTTGGATGCATCATTGGAAGCAGTGTGTAAGTTGAAGAAGCAGTAAAAACATTAAGTGTGAATTCTGAGTTTTACAAGAAGAAAAGTGTGAAATCAAGCAGGTTTGGCTACCTTTTTTAAAACAAAATTACAAATGGAGAATGAATCAGCCACCTGTGAGCTGTTTGTGGCAAAAGCTGTGAAGAATCCATTTATGTCTGAAGATAATGAGTGAAATCGGTGTAGAATATGCATTTCCCTGTCTGCAAGCTGTCATACTTCGCCCACTACTGCAGAACTCAGTCATGTTGTCCTCTTGTTTCTCTGCAGGTATTCGCTGTTTGCAGTAGTCAATCATCAGGGAACACTGGAGAGTGGGCACTATACCAGCTTCATTCGACAACACAAGGACCAGTGGTTTAAGTGTGATGATGCAATTATCACCAAGGCTAGCATAAAAGATGTGCTAGACAGTGAAGGGTAGGTATCAATAGATTTCATCTGTAAACTACAGATTAACCACCACCTCATGCTGTCCTCTCTCCGTCTTACTCTCTCCTCCCCTTCTGTCTCCATCTTTTCTGTCCCTCTCTCACTGTCCCATGCCCCCACCATGTGTTTTATAATCCAGTACTCCCTTAAATTTCCAAGCTTACTATACACTTCCCATTTCTTTATGAAATTAAATCTAAAAAGTGTTACTAACAGCGTTTTTACAAGCTTGAGCCACTCTTCTGGTTTCAGACTTGGTGTTCACTTTAATATACTTTTGGTAAATGGCAGTCCCGATGAATTGCTTCCTCCGCTTTCACTTTTGAGAATGTAGTTCCAGAATTTTTGGTATTCCTCGAGACTCAGTTTGGCTTTTTCTGCCATATGTTCAGTACCCAGGCATCCTTGCTTTTAATGCAACAACCACAATTGTAATTCATGTTCCAAGTATGACTTTTACTAGTTCCTTAGACATGTTCACTGCCACCTCTTGTGCTTAATGCCCTATTGTTCTAAAATCCAGTTTGTGAGTAACCTAGTATTTTCATCAATGAAATGTAGCTATAATTGATATTCTCATTTGTTATTTTTCTACCTCATTTTGTAATTTTCCTTTCTCTTTTGTATTGGTAAACATCAAGTTAGGTCTTTTGTGGCAACATGACATTATCTTGCCAATCTGTCATGAGCTCTCCTTTCATTTGTTTTGCTTGTTCCCTGTTTGTGACTCTTCCAGTATTTACCTGTGATTTCTCTGCCTGTTCCGTTCTTTTAATGGATAATGCATAAAATTTTAAACAGTGTTTGACTAGATGTTATGTCACTAACTTCTTCATTTACATGCTTGATATTGTCTGTATGGCATCATTGGGTGTCTCCCCTTTTACAGAATACTGAGGTTGTTCTTTTGTACATGGTGCATTACTATGTCAATGCAAAAATTTAAATGTGCAATTTCTTTTGTCTGTAGGTATCTCTTGTTTTATCACAAACAGTTCCTTGAATACGAATAGCCTTATCAGACTGGGGGAAGCCTTCAGAACGATACACAACCTACCTGAAACTCTAAGTACTGTCAGCACTGAGTGAACCTACTTGACACTGATTTTGGTCTGAAGCAGTGAGACTGAACACCTGATGGAATGAGATGGGAGGAGGCATGGGTCATCCTCGCAGCTGCAGCCCGCATGTCCGCAGGGAGGGGGGGGGGGAAGGGTGCACATCTCAGCTTCTGTTTCCATGGTGCTTGAGCTCCAGCCGACCAAGTGTACAACAACAACAATGACAAACCAACCCATTACTATGCGATGGGTCTGAGAGCAAATGGATGGTATTATTGACTTGCAGATACATTTCTGTGGATTTAGATATTGAGTACTGTATGAAACTAGTGGGCATCTATTTTCAGAAAATGGCCATTAAAACTGAATGCAGTACTGAGACAGGTTTTCAGTATGTACGCATTGCCGGAGGACTGCAGATTGATGCAACCCAACAGATCTCTATATCGGGCCCAGGTTTGTTTGCATTCTAGCTGTGTTCTAATTTTTTTTTCCCTGTCAGAGCAAGATTCAGAGCAGCTGTGCCGTAATGAAACTGTACTGAACTTAGTATTTGTTTATTGTACAAACTCTCGTGTTTCGAGATGGCCTTACATCACTGAGTGGTGGAAAAGTCTGTGTTCATGTCTTAAAATACACACACGCACACACCACACACACATGCACATTTGCAGTTTGAATAATGGCCACAGTGACTGCTCTTGATTCTTCCCCTTGATTTATTTTTTAAGTTATGCAGTCTGGGGTATATCAGTAGATCAATGTTTGGGAGCTTTTGCTGTTTTGTCAGAAAGCACGATCCATATGGCAGTCCTAGTGGCCTTCATTGAACGAAACAATGTGATCAGACCAGAGAGCCTAAGATGAGGGAATGCCGATGAAACACAGCCTATTCTTTCACTTTTAAGATTTGATTCCGTTTTGGTTGCTTTTGGAATGATGATTCACAAGTAATTGAATACTCCATGCGTATATCTCGAGTAAGATAGTATGTTTGAGAGCAGCAGCTGCTGGATAAATTGCTCCACAGTAACTGATCCTGTTCATTTTAGAATGCCACACACTGAGAATTGAAGTCAAAATTAATAATTTTTGAGATTAATGAAAATTCATAAAACAGAAGGTTTAGGAAATTGTTTAGTATGATCAGCAAGCTTCCTGGATGCCATGTTGACTCTGAACAGTTCTTCAGTACACCATTGGTATTGTATCCCAAGGCACTGTCATCCTCATTGTACCAAATGTCTGAATATCCTGTTGATTTAGCAACTTGAGGCAGAAATGCTTTGCCTTCCGTTACTCGCAAGAAGATAGTTTGCTTTTTAAATGTTGCAGTGTTCTTCTGATCTACAATCTTGATAAAACACCATGAGTAGAAGATTGAACAGTCATTGAAATTTTCAAGGACACATGGCATCTCTTTTCCAGTAGCTATAGCTCTCTGTATTGTAATGGCATTCTCAATAGCCATTAATTGTCAGAAAATTAGTGTCAAGAAATGCAAGGCTCTGTGAAACTCTCTAATTTCAGCTTTTAGCAGTTCTGTTCATTCATGTTAGCCAAAGTCAACTTTTCTCTTCTTAAAATGTTAATATTTTTGAGCTCCAATAGCTGGAAGTCCAATAAGCTTCCACCAAGCATCATCCAAGCAACACGAGCAGTTCAAGAGAAGTTGCTGCGCTTCCTGTACATTTTTTCTTAATTATTGCTTTTCTTGATGGACGGAGGACAGGCAACAATCGTAATTTGTTTTTTCTTGTTTATTTTGAGAATGTGTAGCTGCAATTGTCCCTTTTTTTTTAAAGTTAGCATATTTTATTTCTAAATTTGGCTGATTTATTTTGGTTCTAGTGTGCACGTTTTCAATTTCATCAAACCCACTGCAGTTTGTCGTTGTTGAAATGTTTTTTTTGTCAATTCATTGCACTTTATTTTAATATTCCTGAAGTTTGGTCGTGGGATCTTCTAGATTATCTTTGCAGGAATCATTGATATTTTCTAGTTAGAATCCTTTGTACTTGAACTGAATTTGCTTGGGCTGTATAACTTGTTCCAAGCAGTTTGATCCCTTCTTTACTTGTGTTCGTGCCATTTGTGTTACCTTTATGGTGTCGATAGAAAAATTTAAATACTTGTTTACAGACCTGGAGATTGAGCCAGTTGTTTTTTCAGGGTTGTCTGAAGATTATTCTCAAAGGAGGGATATGGCAAATGACATTTGGATCTCCAGTGCATGACAAGTGAACCTATGCAACAGGAAATCCGTTATCCCCAAACAAGGCTGCATTCAGACTATGGAAACATATTTTAATTATCCTAATTTTAATGCTGTCATACCGCTTAGCCTTCCAGTGGTATCATCACTGCAGTTGAGCACTGCCTGTTTCTTCCTGTCATCGAAGTAAGGTTTCACAGTGCCTTGCATTACTCTAGACAGACCACTCTCAGCTCTGAATATCAGTGAGCAGAAAAAGTTTTTGAAAGCTGTGTTTCATTTGTGTTTCTTCTTTTCAGATGGGCCTTCTAAGTATTGGGTTTTCTTGTAACTGCAGTGAAGTGTAGAACTTGTGCTGTTTACATGTAGGTGAATGCGGTGTAAGTACCATGTGGGCATTTCAAATGCCAGCCCCTGTGTATAGTGCAGTGTGGCAGAAACTAAGTATTTGGGCATGGCATGTGGAATGTCTACACGGCAGTGTAAGCTACATTTTGAGAATTGTTTTCTCTGTGCATTTGAGGTCAAGTGACAAAATCCCCACTATTGTGGTAAGATATGTTCCCTACAAACATTCCCATCTGTACTTTTTAAATGTTACTGTGAAGTTGTACAATCAATGATTTATACAACAAAGATTAAAAAGGTTACAGATTTCATGCACACATTTGCCTGAAATGATGATGTAATAGCTAATGACTGTCAACTAACTTAGACCTGAAAGCAAAGACAGGATTACAATTTTTATAGTTTTGATAATCCTGCTATCATTCAAGGACAGCTGCTAACTATTAGCTACAACATCATCCATTCTGGTAATAAGGTTATAGAACCTCGAAAGCTGTCATTGCCAGTGATTTAATTTTTAAACCCAAAAAGGAGAGTTCCTAATCATTGACCTTCAGTCCTGCAATTGTGCAAAAGTCTCAAGCGTGTCACTTGGCCTTCAGAATGTCAGTCAGTCCTGCAATGACTGACTCTCATTCAATTTCAACTGATGTGTAGTTCACCGTAGCAGAATGGATTTAAAAGCAAGAGGAAAGTGAAAACATCCAACTGTAATATGGACTGCTTTCACACACCTTGCCCTCAAGAGGCTGACAACAAAAGAATAGCCTCAGCAGTTTATAGGAGATGTGCTCAGTTCATGAGCTTGGATAATCACAGTGCATTTTGGGAGTTGTTGTCCTTTTTTTTATTTGTGGGTCTTAGTGTTCGATATACAAAAGCTGCTTAAATGAAACTGTTTCCCGGAATGCCAGGTGGTTCAAGTGTATCCCATGTTAAGGGTCATTTGTTAATGCACTGTCCTCAGTATGAAATGTAAGGACTCCCATTTAATATCCTCCGGACAGGGTAATGTATATTTGAAATCAGCCCCCACTGTGTTATTCTAGTTCTCCATTTGTGGTATTGCCTGCAGTACCAATTTCATTTGTAATCTCACTTGATTTTTTTTCATGTTCTGGAAAAGCAAAATGTCAAAATAAATCATTTGACTATGGGAGAATGCCTAATGTTGTCTTCATATTATGGAGACTTAGTTTTTGTATTGCATTACATAAGTTTCCCTGTGCTGGATTCATGGTTTCTCCTGCAAGGAATAATGTGATGACTTTCCAACTTGCTCTGTCCATATGACGGTTGAATCTTCCCTCCGTTCTGGTAGCAGTGAAAATCCTGACAAACTTCCTGCAATGAAGCTAGAATATCTTAGCAAGTATTGGTGTGATGCAAACTGACAGCTATCATTTAATTCTGTCTTTTTACTTTGGCAATTTTACTTTGCCTTTTTATTGTGTATATTTCATTGTTGTATTTTCTTTCTTACTCTATCATTAACTTTTGGATTTGTGCTGTGCTTCTTCCAAAAATCTTCATTTTTCTACTTATTCAAATTTTAGCACTCCAACTTGTGGAAATATCTGATTTGGTATTTCAAAATGTCTCCCACTTATGCAGAAAATAAGGGAAACTTTCACTTTTGCCAATTTCATTTCCTGTTTTATTAATACATGAGTTGACCATTCATGTCCCCCCACTCTTTCTTTCTTCATTCCCAACATTATTTCCCCCAGCAACATCCCAGGCTGTTTGCTTCTCAGTCTTTCTGCCTTTCATTTACAGCATTTGCTAACATTTTCATAAGTTGCACTGCCACCCCAAAACACTAAAACTAAACTTGTATCTATCATGTTTTCTTCAGGCACTAATACAATAAAGAAAAACAATCATATTAATTGACAATGACATGAGATATCTTCTCCCCACCTTTCTAAGTCTTGACTAATTTTCGTTTTGTATGCTGATCTTTTGAAATTTCCCACTACCAGGGTAAGCCAACTGACTTAAAGCATGTTGTGGTTCTGTTCGCCGAGCTGGGAATTTGTGTTGCAGACGTTTCGTCCCCTGTCTAGGTGACGTCCTCAGTGAACACCAACTAGCCACGAAACGACCTGACCAGCTATCCTTAGTAGCCACACACTCAGATGACAACATGAGTTCAACTGGGACAACATTACTATTATAGGACAAGCCAAACAGATAACAGCCAGGGACTTCCTAGAGGCATGGCATTCATCCACACATCCAATCAATAAGCACATCGACCTGGACCCAATATACCGGCCACAGCAGCGGACAGCTGGAACTGACAACCGGAAGCGGCAGGTACAAATCATTATAAATGCCGGAGGAAACATCACAGAAGCGCTTCACAGGAGGCTCCCAAGCCCTGAGGATGTCACCTATGAGATGAAACGTCTGCAACACAAATTCTCAGCTCGGTGAACAGAACCACAACAACGAGCACCCGAGCTACAAATCTTCTCCGAAACTTTGACTTAAAGCATTTTGACCTGTCTGTCATGTGATTTTCCTATCAGAGATGTTATATTTCCATTAGTCACCTTTGCAATCCTCTTGTAGAGTTCCCTTTACGAGTGAGTCACCTTAGCAGCAAAGCTCCAAAGATTAATCAGCAAGTAATTTTTTTTTTAGTATGCAAATCTGAAGATGGATTACTTATCCAATAGGCATAGCTATGCACTCAATATTACTGCTTGAGAGTGGCATGACTAGGTCTGCCTGTCATATTAATACCTTGTCTAGTGACTACCTGCACGACTTCTACTTTTGGTTTCCATATCTGAAGTTCCAGCTTCCTTACAAAAGGGACTGCAGCTATTTTTCACAAATGTATGCAGTGAATGGTGGAATTTATTGGCTATTTGATCCCACAGACAATATATTTTCCAGGACATCAATAGGTGGTAATTAGGAGCTGGAATTTTAGCTAATGTTTCCACATGTCTCAAATCCCATACATGCATTCAATAGGCACAAAGACGTATAGCATCTGCAGATTGGTGAACAACCAAAGGGTTTTTCTGCGATGTGGTTCAGTGTATTACTCACCTAAACAATCACGATTGAAACTTCCATTACTGAAGGATTTACAATACAGATGCTTGTCTTATGCAACTCCTGTCCTTTTTTTTTCTGTGCAAGTTGTCTGTGAAGATGAACAGTGGATCTCTCCGTACCTCTCCCCAACTCTACCTGTTGTTTGAAGGGGGTCATGGGCCATATTTTATCTGGATATGAGATGTTAGAGCAGAGTCCTAAATCTTGTGCTTTTTAATCTGAGTGGGAGGGTGTGTAAGCAGTTTTACTGTGGGACTGCTTTGTGGGAGTCCAGTTGATGTTTAATAGAATAAGTGGTTTAAGCTTAAAGTCATCAATAATTCAAGTGGCACTTCTCCTGGAAACTTTGAGTTTCTTTTAAGCTGGGTTGTGAAGGAGAGCAGATGATCTGAAATGGCTTCTCTTTGTAAACTGTAGCAGAAGGAAGAACTCTTTGGTTAGATACAGATGGTATCTGGATGCACTGATGAGTTGCTGTGCTTGATGATATCTTTCGTTCTTTATCCGAGAACCTCTGATCTGAGAAGCAATAACTACAAGTTTCAGATGGTTCAGATAATGATGGGTTGGAGGATATACTTTGATTATGGTCATCTCCTTCAACACTCAGTTGCAGTAGTCCATCTGTCAGAAGAAACAATCTCAATATTGCAAAAATAGCAGGCAGCACATTCAAAATCTTTGAAGTTTCCCTCTACCAGGGTAGGCAAAATGACTTAAGTTTTAGCTTGTTTGTTGTGTATTGTTATTTTTTTCCTGTTATAGATATAATATTTCCATTAGCCACCACCTCAGTCCTATGATAAAGTTCTCTTTAGTTTCAGGACTGTGGAAATATCTTGTCACACTATGCATTTAGATCTGGCAGTTAAATATATACATTTAATAAATTAAAATTGTTCCGTTTAACTTTCAGTCCTTTCAAAGGCTCCATTCATATTAATTGCCTGTTTGACCATTTCTGCAGCCGCAGAGATTTTTCTGACTTAAAATTCTAATTTGAACTTTCTCTACCTTAACTCTGGCCTTATCCATTTAAACTGTTGGGATACCTAACCTCTTTCACTTAACTATATGTGAAAAGCTGTTTGTTCTTGATTTTGTAAGAACTGGCCGGTTGAACTGAGCTAACCAACCTCCAAATATGGTCAATTCCAACTAACTTTGCGAGCCTTCCAGTAGTGCAGCCTGGTTTACCTGCTATGGAATGGACCATTCCATCTGATCAATTAAAATATTCCATTTAGAGTTGGAGCACCTGACTCTTATTCTGGGTGAAGTTAACATTATTTTCCTGACCGACCCCTGGCCTAGTGCACACTAGCCATGTTTTCATAATCTGATGCAGACTGCAGAAGTTAGTGCTATAATCCACACCCCTTTTAACATAACTAGTCACTACTGTCATCTAACACTTCATCGCTTTAGTATGGAACAGAATCTGTTTTCTCCCTCCAGATAGTCTTGCAATTTGACTCGACCTTGTACCTAACTTTCGTGATACAAAGATCCCATGTAGCTCCTTCAAAGGGGTGTTTCCTCAACTTTGTATTCAGAGTGCAGCCTAACACAGAGACTACGTAACTCGTTTCATTTACTAAAGATTACTGCTTTCACCTACTGTATTGTTCCAATCTTTTGAATATTAAGGGTCGTTAGCGGTGTTCTGTCAAACCTAAGAATAAGTAAGGTGTGATCCTTTGATAGCTAATAGGGCCAATAGTTTACATGTAAACAGAAAGGTTTATTAACATTAATTTTCAGGATCTAGACATGAGCAGCAATTACACACATTTCCCCCCATTCCCCTTGTTGCCTTGATTTGGTAATGATAAATAACCATCTTAATCACTGAAGTATATATAATGAGAGTGCTTCAGGCATTATAATACTGTTCAGGAATTTGAAGATTTTCACCCAATGAAGAAGCAATGGTGCAAATCCAAGACAGGGAAGTGTGCTACTGGAGGGAACTTACAAGGTGATGGTATTCCCATGAACCTGCTAGCCTTGTGCTTCTAGGTGGCCGTGAACTCCATTTCGAAGAAATTACATGCCATTGGTGGAGAATATGGATGTTTAAGCTGGTGGATAAAATCTGAAGTGAATTGGTTGGGTCCTGAATGGTGCTAAGGTGCTTTAGTATTAGAAGTGCACCTATTCAGATACCTGAGGAAAGCTTTTTTTCCATGATCAAGCCAGTTAGCTGATAGAGAGCCTTAAATTCAGGAGGTAAGCCACCAGCTCTAGAGTAACTTTTGCACTCCAGCAGTCACAAGTTGTGTACACAGTCTTGCAGAAGGTAATAATTGCCTTGCACTTTGTTGTGCAAATGTTACATGCCATCATCTCAAGCCTTTGATTAGATCTTGCTACACATGGGCATCATCTGCTTCATTGAAGGAAAGAAGCTGAGGATAATCTATATGGGCAAACTCTACATTGTTCTAAAAAAGCTAGAACAGAGTATTTAATAAATGGTAAAAAGATAAAAATCAGAGGTACAAACAACAGACCCAAGTATACCAAAGAACATTGCACTGATGGTCTCAAATCTAGAAACCCAAGCATCCTAGATCTCAAAATGGAAAGCTCTAATTAGACTGACCTGGGCAATTGAGCACCCCCCATAGGTAGGATACACTGACCTTGGGGGTGCAGTGTAGATTTCCCAGAATGATTCTTTAAACAGCACAGGTTACATTGAAGAGAGATTACACAAATTTTGATTTTTATTCCATGAAATTTGAAGATAAAGGATCAAGTATTATGAGGAACACCAATTCTTGATCATCTATATTTTGATTATGGAAAGTCTAGGACTCCCTGACTGAAGATTACAAACAGACTCTTCAGTGTGCAATTAAGGAACACTCCTACAAACCAAAGGTGGTAAAGATTTGGAATTCTCTTCTGTAAATGGCATTGGATGTTAATTAATTATCAATTTCAAATTTGGTTGCAATAAGTATATCTTAAAAACATGAAGGATATGGCGTTTAGTTTCAAAACTGACTCAATGAGCTAAACGACCTACTCCTGTTTTAATACCCTAATTCTGTTGGCACCTGGATGACCCCCACATCTACATCTCCAATTGCTGTGTGCTCTTCCTGCATTCTTCAGACCCCTGTCATCTTTTTTTCGTCCCTGATGGTCAGGTTGACAATGACTGGTGGGTTTCCCACCATTCAATATTTCGCTATACAACAGAAAGCAAACGGGAGCTAAGAATATAAGAAATAGATTGTATTGAGAGGATGGAAGGACAATATTTTGTGGAGGACTACAGAAGATATCAAAAAGATGAGAATCAGCATTAGGAAAGAGGATTCTTGAGAGAGTACTGGACGGTACTGGCCAGAGTTGTTGTACAGGAGAGGAGTGGGAAAATCTGAATCACAGTGTTGATATTTTGAATATAGCCTGCTGTATACCTGTTCTGTTCTGATGAATATTTGTGATCAAAGATTAGTGTTCACCCTTTTCCTCAGCTACTTGATGGAAGATTAGGGAAGACTTTTTCCAATGTACGTTTTAAGTATTGAGGCTTTCAGTCAGGTAAAGGTTATGATCATTCCCACAGACTTCAAACTGGTTTGAGAGCCCAGATATGAAATGCAGATTCCGTGGCAGAGTTTAAAACTGAGAGGTTAATCCACTTCACTATCTGCAGTTTTAGAATTTGCTGGTCACCTCTTCCATTGTTCTCCTGTGCCTTTTAAATTTCTGTTGCAAATAAAATTAAGAATGTAATTACTGACCTTTTGAGGGTGTATTCGTCTTGTGGATGGACTCAGTGCTGCATGTGGAAGGAACCCACTTCTTGACACAGCAAGCTAACAGCATCAGAAATACACAAGTAACAACACAGAGACCCGCTGCCAGAGTCACAAACAGGAGGATGTTGGAATGATCTTCATGTGAGAGACAGTGTCTCAGAGTAGTTTGGATATCCTCCTTTGAGTTTGTGATCCCTTCAAAATGAGGGAGAAGCATAATCAGATCCAGAAATTAAATGGAGCCAGACATGAGAGGTGCATTGATAATGAACAATCTTTCACGCTTAATTTACACTAACGACCTGGCCTCCCATTCTGCCAGGGCAGTTTAAATTAGGTGTTTGAGGACTCTGCTCAATTTTTCTATGATGTAATTTGGGTTTTTAAGATACAGTTAGTGTGCAAAGGTCTTCTGAATCTTTGTATATGAGGATGAGATGATAACTTGTGAAACTCTGGGCACTTAGGGTCAAGTTTAAGCTAATTTCAGACAGAAAAACTACCTTAAATTTGACATCTCAGAGAGCTTTGATGGAACTTTCTTTAGTTGGGTTTGGGCGTTTTCATGTTTTTTACTATGATTTTATGATGACCTTTATCACTGTTACAATTTGAGTTCTGCTGTCTTTGACTTCAAAGAACTAATAACTGCTGTTACCCTCATGCTATCTTGGAGGGTTAGCCTGGAAAACATACTCATGTCATCTAGATGAGAGAGTTTTTTGTCTGAGTGCAGCAATGTCTTTGTCTCCAACTCGATGTCTCCGATGAGGCTTATGTTCACACCTCAAGTACTGAAGGTACTGTGACTAAACTCTGTCAAGTGTTCTGTCTTCTAGCCAAATACTAAGCCTGAAGTCTGTTGCTATGGCTGCAATATAGAGATTATAGTGCCCTTCCAAACAATTTCAAGGAACATCTACAACATATCTAATTTGCTGTTTATGATTGAGGTAAAGGACAGATACCCTGTTTGCCTAAAGCTATTGCTGCTTATGGAGGAAAGAGACTGCAGCTGGAGGGGATATAGTATATTTAACACTGGTGGAATCAATAGGTCAATTCTTCACTATCAGCTGTGAAGACATGGTGAGCTGGCTAGCTACTTGCATTTGTCTTTTGTTCCTGCCTGAACTTGAAAGTAACACTTAATTTAGTGCTCCTTTCTCCATTTGACTAATGACTTGTCTAAGTGCCAGTTGCTGAGCTGATGTGAGTCCTCAGATAATGCGTCCTGCAATGTGAAAGACTATATGTTACTACAATCTGTCACTGATATGGAGAAGAAACTGCACTAAATGAAATGGACACCCACTTGGTTACAAAGCAATTCCAATATAATACCACAAACACGTTAAGAACAAATTGTGTGTATGGTAGAGCTGTTTAACAATATGGAGGGGAATATACAAAAGATACTATGTTGATATTTGCTGGATGGTGGCTCCACACCTTTAAATTCTGTGTCCTAGATGCTCCCTTTTGGCAACAGAACAAGATATCATGCTGCTTACAAGGCCTTCACCTGTCTAGTTCTCCAACTGACTAGGCACAGTCTTGGCCTTCAGGCTAAATACACTTAAAGACATGATGCACTTAGCAATCTTTGCAGTCTGATGCACTTTGCCAGGTGTTGGGCATGATGGCAGTACCAAACTGCAGAAAAGCTCTCGTATCCCAAGTAAATAATTTTAGGATGGGCCTACGAAATGGCCTTCACCTTTCATACAGTGGAAGACAGTCAGGGGATAAACATTGCCCTTGCTCTTGCCCTGTGCGGCTTTATGCAGAAGAGAGAAATGGTGATGCCTTCTTTCATTCTTCCCAGGGAATTAAAAGGAAACAGGAGTGCAAAGGGCAGTTGACTTAGCTTGGTGGATGTCTGCAAACTATTTCCTTTTTGTCCTAGGAACAGAACTTGGCATGATGTTGAGCTCACTGCCATCTCCACCTGTTACATGGTACCTCTGCAAGAGGATGCATTTCTGCTCAGCAAACAGTCACCATTCTTTTCTACACTTACCAAAGCAGGGGCATCCAGGACTTAATCACTGGGTTAGGCTGCCAACCATAGTTCAGAAATTTCAATCCACTTTGCTGTTAAGGACTGTCATTGCATAAAAAACAAAATGCTGGAGAAACTCAGCAGGTCTGGCAGCATCTGTGGAAAGAGAAACAGTGTTAACGTTTTGAGTTATGTTTAACTCCTTTTGGAACTGAAGGAGGTTGGAAAATTATGGTTTTTATTCTGTTGATAGAGAAGATAGAGGAGTGAGTAGAACAGATAGCCATGGTTCCCAGCTCAAAAGGCAAAGGGAGTGCTAAAAATCCAGAAGTATCAATGTAGAATGGGTGCTCATGGTACATGTGGATACTTGAAATAGATTTGCTTTACTGAGAGCAGACCTATACAAACAACAATTGTTTTGAGGGGGGTGAGAAGATGTGAAGGAGGAGGAGAAGGTGATGTAATCAAAATGGAGGACTGTTCATGCCCGGAAGTTATTGAACACAATGTCTTGCAGGCTGTGAAGTTCCTGTGTGGTTGTTCCAACATGTGTTGAGCTTCACTGGAGCACTGCAGCAGGGCTAAGACAAAGTATTAGCATGACAGCAAGATGGTGTATTGAAGTGGCAAGTATTCGGAAGATTGGTATTATTAAGGACAGAGGGGAGGTCTACAAAAGGATCACCCAGTAAGACCAAACCTAGAGGTGTTTGAAGTGAGAGCAAATGCAATAAATCAAATACCAAGGAATACAATTAAACCATTGCTTCCCCTGGAAATGATGCCTCAGACATAAGGAGGTAAAAGAACAAGTTTTGCACTTTGTGATTTACATGGGGTGAGGTGATGGAGGAGAGAAGTGTTAGGAGTGTACTCTGGTATTGCTAAGAGCACAGTCCCTGTGGACTGTTGACAAGGAATGGGAGTGGTGTGATATTTGGTGGCATCCTGCTGGCAGTGGTAGCACTGAACTTTAATTGTGGAGATTTGAAGCTTCCAAGTGGAAACAAAAGATTAGAGGAAACATTATTGGAGGGGAAGCAGTAGAGATAAGTGCAGGAAATGGGTCCAGCACAGCTGAGGGCCCTGTCTACAATAGTTGGGGAATCTTTGGTTGAGGAAAATGAAAACATTTTGAAGGCACCCATGTGAAAAGTTGGCATGACTGGAACAGATGAGATAGAGTAACAAGGAGAATGAAAAGGAGTTCTTACAGGAAGGTGAGAGCAAGTGTGTTCCAGGTAATTGTGAGAATTGATGGTTTTGTAATAGATAGTTGTGGTCAGCCTATTCCCTGAAATGGAAACAGAAGTCAAGGCAAATAAGGGAATAATCCAAGATGGACCAGGTGACAGAGAGGAGGCTGGAAATTGGAAGAAAGAATTGAATTTCTCCAATTCTGGACAAGAGAAGGAAGCAGCACCAATAATCCTATCAGAGAAACAGTTGTGAGAGGGGCTCTGGTTAAGACCAGAACAAGGACTATACTGCATATTCCACAAAGAGACAACATAAGTGGGACCCACGGTCACACCTTTAGAACATAGAAGGATACAGCGCAGTACAGGCCCTTCGGCCCTCGATGTTGCGCCGACCGAATCCTACCTAACCTATACTAGCCCAATAACTTCCAAATGCCTATCCAATGCCCGCTTAAATGACCATAAAGAAGGAAAATGACCATAAAGAAGGAAAGTGAGATGAACTAAATGGGAAATGTTCAAAAGTGTAGGTGAGCTCAGCCTGGCAAAGAATGGCAGTAGTAGATGGATGGACGCCTAGGAAGAAATAGAGAGACCTCCCAGTAGAGACTGGGAATCGACATGTTATGGGATTACATGCCCATGGTGAAGAATGGTCTGTTTTTTCTGGTGTGCTGATCTCTACCTTGCAGAGGCTGAATTCTATCTCTCAGATAGTTCCTTCAATATCCCCTGAACCCTGACCTCACTACTGAACACCAAACTGTTTCCAGGATTGTCAATGACCTCAGCTCCTCTGGAGGTCTCTGCTCAACAGCTTTCCATTTCATAGCTTCCTAACTCCATACCACCTTTCCAAAATCCACCATCAGGACCGTCCAGGAAGATCCATCCTTCAACCAAAGTTATTTGGCAAGATATTTGCTTGAAGGCACAAATGAGAGTATGTTATTTTTATGTATGAGAAATCAGGCCAGAGTTTGGTGGGAGCAGGTTGGGGGATATTTCAAAATATGTGTAGTTGATGCTATGAATGTGAATGTGTATGGACCACAGTATGCATTCATGCTCAACTTGCCCAGTATCATAAAATCATGGGTTCAAATACTTTCGTTATAATTCATCATTCTTCAAAATGACACTGCATTGGGTTGGGATGGAAAATCAGAACCAAAGTGAAAGCATCCTCTCAATTTCTTACTTTTGTTTCATGAAAATTTAGTGGAATCCAGTCTGATAAAAGTAGCGTTCCATCTAATTCGGCTACATGTCTTAGTGCAGAAGAATATCAGGTTTACTAAACTATAATTCAAAGGCAATGCATGATCAAGTAGCATGTCTGCTCTCTCACTGTTGCGTGTGTGTAAAGGGACAGGGACATGATAATGAAAATAAACTAATTTAACACTCAAACATGTCTGTTGAGTGCAATTGGCTGTAGAGTTACTATAGTGCCAGAAGATCATGAGAGGGCCAACTGGTGATGAGTTTAACCCGAGGGTCACCATGCTTCACGTGAGAGGTGAGATTGAAAGTAGGGCATCAGCCAGTGCGGAAATTTAAACCTACGCTGTTGGTTTCATGCTGCATTACTAACAGCCATTCAGCCAACTGAGCTAATTGGCTCTGTGGAAATCATAAAACAACTGGAAAAGTTGTCCACTGCGTGAATACAATACTCAAGTACTCAAGATAGATATATGTGCTGTGCAGAAAAAGACACATTGTGATAGCCAACATAATCATGGGCATATCATGATTATGTACTTATTACCCTTACAATAACTGATGACAAGATAATGTGTTACCAATTTCTTACCATAGCAAATTTCTGAGCATTGTTGAGGATGTTGTCCACACACATCTGAGCACTTGATGCAGTTGCGCAGCAGTTTGTCCCAATAAAATCCTGCAGTTTCATTGCAGCTCCAACTATCTGATTTTTTAATAAAAAAAACTTCAGTTAGTGGTGAGCATTAAACTGTTTGCCTGTGAAAGGCAAGCAAGTCGACTTGTATTTTCCGTAGATCATTCACTGCTCCAGACATAATAAATAATAAAAAAAATTGAGGGGAAGACAGAGGAGGAGAGTTTCATTTTTGTCCGGGCAGTTATCGATTGGAGCGTATCTCCATCCCATTCATTTCAACAATAAAAAAAATCAGGTAAATTTAACTTGTTTCCATTCAATTACTGATCAGGTAGATGAAGGTAAAATTCTTTATAACCGTTATATGTATCAGGTTAGTATTTAGGCACTGGGGATTTCATAAACAGTGACGTTTGGTTAATATAATCTTTAAAATGAATAGATTGTTTAGATGGATAGGATGGATAAATTAGGGGAAAATTATGTTCATTACAAAAATGATTCGATTCTAAGGATGGGTGGCATTTAATTTCAGGGAATCGTGACCTTTGGAATGGATTGCCGTGTCTGAGGGGTATGGATTCACTCCTGTTTAGTAAGAGCACTGAGCAAGTCCTGCAGAATTCGGAACATTAGAATTGGCTTTATCATCACATAATCATACCCATGGTACAGCTACATGGGAGTGGCTATACTTCAGTGTTTTATTAGGATTGAGGAAGAACATCAAGAATTTGGCCTGAAGTGTTTTCCCCCTCCAATTTTTTTTTCCCCCTTCTCCCAGGACTCTGCGTGATTCAAGTGGGGTGGGTTAGATTGTAGGCACGTCAACCGGCTTTCGTTTTCCTGTCGTCTTTTTATTATCTTGCTTCTAATTGGGTCCTGCTGATGGAATTCTACCTGGATTGAGGATACAAATCGGGTTAGAAACGGCCAGATTTGATCTGAAGCCTGCTGATGTTGGCTTTCTTTCTTTGGTATTGAAGGAAGGAATATTTTTAGTCTTGCCTTCAAACGCAAATGCTGTTTACAGGCTTCAAAAAACAGGTAGTGAAAGGATACAAACCACAGTACGTCTTGCACCCACTATGCCGGTTATGCCCACAATTCGTACATTTGGCGCATTGTCGTAGGAGCCCATCCCAGAATTCATCGTCTGGACAGCCGTTCATCCTCTTTCAATAAGAGGACGGTGGAGCCTTTAAAATAAATTAAGATTATTTTGTGTTTAGATTAAGTTTCATTGATAAAGCCTTTCACATCCTCAACATTCCAAATAGCGCAACAAATTAATTGCAAAACTTGTTTTGCAGGAAAAATCAGCGGTGAATGAGATGGTTGGCCATTTAATTTTTTGACTCGTGATGTGTTCAACTCATTGATTTGCAGTGGATAGATAAAGGGATTATCGAAGGTTTCTGATGAGGAGACTTGGTTATAAAAGAGAAGGCACATTCTGTTTAACAGAACGAATTATTGGGAAACGGTTGAAATGAGTAATTCTAAATGACTGTGTTTGTAGATTGACAGCATTAAGTTAATATAGACTCCAATAGGTGCCTTGGGCACCTTTTTTTTGATTTCATGTATATGTTTTGGAAATAGGCACGAGGAATTGTGTTGAAATCTATCAATGTTTGGAGGCATTACAAGCAATGAAAGAAGTGCGAAGATTTCAATAAGACACAGATGGGTTGCAGAGTGGGAAGAGATGTGACACCCAAAGTGTGAAGTATCACATTTCGGAATATGACAATTACTTATTTTAGGAAGGAATTTATAAAGCATTGAATCTGCTTAAAGAATTTGGGGTAAGTGCAGGGAAATAAGATTAGACCATTCCAGGTAAAGAGACAGTGTGTGTGCAAAGAAATGAACGGTATCCTTTATTCTTTTAATTTGTATTTAATCCTGAAATAAAGACAAAACTTATGGATGTGGAATAGTAATCATAATGAATTCCAAATGCAGCAAGCAACCTACATAGTATATTTTTGGACATGTATTAGTTTAAAATAGATCACACTTTGATCTTGCTAGGTACAGGAAGGACAAACTTGAGTATTTAAGATGACACTTTTATCATTAATGTGAAATAGTTTCAACTTTGGCTTGATGCTTCACTTTTGTAGATAAATGTTGCAGGTTCCAGTTCATTGAAGTCACCTTGAAAGAAATGAACAGGAATTGTTGCTTTGGCTGGCATCGCTTACAGAACACCTAGACCTTTATATTTAGGTGAAATCCCAAGTGGAAGTAAAGCAGGGAGTTGTACCTGCCTGATAGGCTGATCATGGTCTGTTGATATGTTGAGGGATAGTTACACAAAATCTCCAACAGCCAATAATACTGCTTCCAATCTATTCATTTTTATCACTTTATATTTGCATTGGATTCAAATGTGGATTGGTTAATTTGCTAAGCATCATATTACTTTCATGAAAATAGCACCATTGCATAATTTGTTTTAAGCTTGCAGATCTTTGTATTAAATTTTAAACTGCATTCAGCTGATTGACAGCTATGAATGTTGTATGTTATTCTTGTATGTAAAAAATACCCTCATCAAGCCATGCATTTTCCATTAATGTGTTTTAGAATTTCATTCCACGCTTGCCACTTTTTTTTGGCAGATTAGGTTAGATTGTATCTCAAACACTTTCATGAATTTATGTCATGTCCTGTCTTTGAACTACCTTTTCAGTGCCTGAACTTAATAAGATATCCATCCCTATCCAGGTAGGTGCAAGGGGGGCAGCAGATTGAAATAATGGAAATTCAGCTGTGCCATATTTCTTGTCACTTAACCCCCTTTCTGTTCAGGATGCCTATTTATCCCCTTTTAAATTCTGTACTTGTAGCTCTAAAAAGGAGTCTGATGTTGCTAACCTTCCAGATTTGACCTTGGTATTCCAGAGATTGAAGTATAATTTTCTGGATACTGCTGCAAGGAGAAAATTAAAAATCTCACCACGCCAGGTTATAGTCCAACAGATTTGTTTGGAAGCACTAGCTTTTGGACTGCTGCTCCTTCATCAGGTAGCTAGTGCTTCCAAATAAACCTGTTGGACTATAGCCTGATGTTGTGACTTTTAACTTTCTCCGCCCCAGTTCAACAGTCGTGCCTCCAAATCATGGTCAGGACAAAAGTCTTAGGGATGTTACAAAAATACTTTCTTTTGAATGCCTTTGCAATTAATTTAAAAAGTATGAGGCTGTTTGACTGAAAGTCAAGAACTACTGAATTGTTTGAACATGTTTGTTTTCCTGGAATTTGAAAGTAGAACTACATGGGAATGGTTCTGTTGGGTGACCAATTGCACAAAGGTAGTTGGGCTGAAAAATTTAGGAATATGCCTGGCTGGAGTTAACAGTTCCAAATGGAGGTCTCTTTGCAGAGGTTGGTTCATTCACTCCAAAATGTTGCCATTCACAAGACACCAGACCGTGAATACACACTGTCCAGAGAAAACTTTACTCAGCATCTAATCTTTGGACTTGGCCTGGGATTGCTTGTCATTGTGGTTTGGAAGGAACTTTTCCAAGCATTTAACTCATGCCATACCTGATCTGGTGAGGTGGTGAACAAGAAACTATGTTGTGCTTACATTGGTTTGTTTTTCTAGGCTGCAAGGGCACTTGACCGCACTATAAACCTGAATTCCCTATGTAGGCCAACACAAATTGTCATTTTAATGAGAGATAGTTACACAAACTCTCCAACAGCCAATAATGCTGCTTTCAATCAATTCACTTTTGTCATTTTATATTTGCATTGGATTCAAATACGGATTGATTTAACTTGCTAAGCATCATATTGTTTTCATGTAAATAGCAGCATTGCATAATTCTTTTTAAGCTTGCACATCTTTCTAGTAAATTCTAAACTGCATTCAGCTGATTGACAGCTATAAATCTTATTTTGTTTTATTCTTGTATCAGAGCCGACACGTTTAAATAGTGCCCAGCAAGAAGAAAAATTAGATGGGACGCTGTTTTGATCCACCATGGGTAGTTGCTGATGTAAATGTCTGTTCTTGCTGTTGGTATTTTCCTGCTAATCTCCTCATTAAACATGGCTGCACAAGTTCGCAGAAAAATAGAATAGTAATTTCGAGAAGCCTACTATTACAGTGGGAAACTTGACAAGGAAGGACATAGCACATGTAACTAACTTTTAAATGTTCCCATTTATTTGGCATTTGCTACTGTTGAAGATAAACTTGAATTATTCAAAGCATCTTGATAACCTATCCTTCATCTTTACACTCCTATTCTTTTCTATTCTGAACATAACTACTTAACAGGTTTCTTTGATACTGAGTAGCTCATTAGGTGTGAATCCTGAAATTCAGACTCCAACAAGACTTGATGATAATACAAAATAGATAACCAGGCATCTTGAGAACTAATAAGATTCATATATTTTCCTCCATTCACTTGTTATTCTTGAAGTTCATCTACTGAGATTGAGGCAATATTACTTAGTTTCCAGAAAAAAAGAAATCAAAGTGTGGAGCCTGTAATCTCCCATAAATTTGCACTTCCTTTGACATGCTATCTGCCTTTGAAACCCAAGCTTTGAACTATATAATCATCACAGCTTTGCATATTACAGCTTTGCATAACCTAATCATACTTCCTGAATTTTTTAATATGGTTTAATTTGGCCTTGCATTCTGAGTTTTCACAAATAACTTATTGCTTTATGATGTCATTTCAATCATTATTATATCAACTTTGCCTTTCAGCGATATAAATAAAATTTAGAATAAGATAGGTTCTTGTTAACATGATAAGCTAAACAAATTCTTGAAGCTCTATATGGCAAGATCAAATAAAATGGGCTCTAAGAATTGGAAAGACTCATTACAACAATACCTATGTTTTTAAAAGGAGTGTTTTTTTAGTTCGGTGATTTTGAGAATCCTACTGATCATTTTTATTCTAAGTTTCTCTGATTTATAGGTTTTAGATTTAAATGCACTTTATCTATTGGTGTCATTCTGACTTCATGGTTTAGAGTTTATGCAGGTAAATGATTGTCAGTGATCAAGAGAATTTCTACTCATTTTGAGTTAATATCACACCAACATCTATTGTAAAGTAATTAAGTAATTCAAGCTGGTTCCATTTGTTTTGCTAATAGGAACAACCAAAGTAATAATTTGTAGGAGAAATTATGCCATGGATCATTTAGTCTAGATGTATTATCTGCTTTGTTTTCCAGGTTTACAATTGGCAAAAGGAGAATGCTTCATACCATTACAGTCAATGTAAACAAAGAAACAATAGAAGGTTTTCATGAAAATATAATTCATATGTCTTGGGATCACCTTGGGATAGAGAATTGTTGTTTTAAATGGTTGTTAGTAAGTCAAAGAGATGAAAGAAAAATAACTCATCTGAGGGTTTTTTAAATCAAGAAGTAAGAATGTTTGTGTGACTGATAAATAACAATTAAAGATGGTTTTAGTTATGTTTTCTGCATCTTGTTAATGAGCAATTAATTTTTCTTCCACAATTATCATTGCTAAGTGAGAAATTCCATTTTAATTCCAAAGTCTGCTTATGGAGCCTGGGCGAAAGTGAGGACTGCAGATGCTGGAGGTCAGAGCTGAAAATGTGTTGCTGGAAAAGCGCAGCAGGTCAGGCAGCATCCAAGGAACAGGAGATTCGACGTTTCGGGCATAAGCCCTTCTTCAGGAATGGAGCCTGGGATCAACTTTACTCAGATTCTATTCCTGAGCACACTGCAATTGACATTCATACAATAATTCTTTTGTAATAAATGTATTAGTATGTCTGTGCCAGACTGCACACTTGCGGCAATGGTGACTCCTGTTTTTGTTGTTCACTGTTTAGATTTGTGGTTAGGTAGTTGCTATATATCTGGATTGAACTTGGATGCCACAAAAATGCTTTAGGATGGGTGCCCCCACCTCCCTCTGGTCTTATTGTAGGAACTTCCTAGATAGCTACCTTAATCCAAGTATGCGCCACTAACTTGATTTCTGAAGCCAACTGGTTTTGGGTTATATTAGTGTTTGCAATTGAGACTGTCTGGGAATAGAAAGTACTATGGAATCTTTCAAAGTGCTACCTGACTCAGATTTCTTCTGTGATTTTCCTCTCTCCCATTTTCTTTTGGTGGCTACAATTAACTGTGCTCTTTAGTTAATAGATCAATTCTTTACTTTTCTATCTGAGTTTTATTTCTTTCATACTGTGCAGTATATCTATTTCCTTTCTTAACTTTCACCAATGAAAGAAATATTTGAATAACCTAAGTTATTTGGATGAATCCTGTAGAACAGAAACAAAGCAAACTGAAAGCACTTGAGTCCAACGACATTCTTGGAGAGAAACCGAGTTAATGTTTCAGATGTGACCTTTCCACAAACACTAGATATATTTGTACTGATCAGATATTTCATTATATACATGGCCTTTTAAGTGCAGTCAGTGAAACCTTCTCACAGCAAAGTACTGAAATCCTTGGTAGTGTGGAGGAGGCATGGTTCAGTGAGACAGCTGTATTGAAATAAAATAAAATCAAAATCCCAGTGCGATAGTGCAAACTTGTTTTAAAGAAATTTTCTGGAGAGGGAATCTAGGAGTTGAAATGGATCCCTTGAAAAATGGTTAAATGTTGTTTTCTTAACATTTTTATACACTGATAATGTGCTCAAGAACTTTATACATTTGGATATGGTACTCACGTTCTCTCGGTTCCAGGTGGTTATCCTCTGCTGTTTCTTAGTACATTTGCCTGTGTCAATCAGAATGTGAAACTTCTCGTTTTAACAGAAGGAAGAACTTCCAGGGGCTTTCCCTGATCAGCTTACAGCAAATTTTGAGAGACTGAATTGAAACGCAAGTATTGTATGATAAATTTGCACGCATTTATTAGTCATTTAACTTTGTAAAGGTTTCAAACTTTTGTAGTACTATTTCTGACAATTGCAGACGCAAATTAAGTCTGGTCAACTGAAAATGCCAGAAACAGTTTGACTTGTATGAACAGAATTTAATTTTACTTAAATGGTTCAATAAGCTGTCATCTTTATTCTTACCCATTGTTGTTGCTCTTCTGGAGTTGAAACAAGAAGTACAAGCCTGCTTCCCTTTCATTGAAGGATAACCAGTAAATGTGGCTCGGGATGCACATCAATAACCCGCCAGTGGAGAAGGAATGAGCAAAGGGCTAAGTTCACTTTGAGCCACTCAGGAAAAGAGGTGAGGGAGACAACAGATGTGAAGAAGGTGATTAGGGTAGTATCTCCAACTGCTCACATTCTTGTCTGGGATGCCAGAAATGCCCTTATTGCACAGTTAACTTCAGTTACTCCCTTACATCCATGCCACTAGCAAATGCAATGGCTATTCTCAGCTTTCAGATCCTATTTGTTCAGTGTTGCTGATGCAACACAGTTTGCAATCACAGTCACCTCTTCAGCTTCTCCCCCCACATTGATTCATATAACTTCACAACTTCGCTGTTACCATCAAAAAAAACTTTGTGGGCCATTTATCAAAAATTCTTCAAGGATGGACACGAAGGATAAAAGAAGGTGGTGGTGCGTTGTTTTTCAGACTAGAGGCCCATGACCAGCTTGTTCCAGAAAAATTGGTACTGGGTCCACTGCTTTTTGCCATTTATATAAATGATTCGGATGAGAATATAGTAGGCGTGGCTAATAAGTTTGCAGATGACACCAAAATTGGATAGTGAAGTCATTTAAGATAAGAGATCTTGATCAATTAGATCAATGGGCGGAGGAGTAGCAGATAGAGGTTAATTTGGGAAAATGCAAGATATTGCATTTTGATAATATGAATAAGGACAGGACTGGTATAATTAATTTGATTAGATTAGATTAGATTACTTACAGTGTGGAAACAGGCCCTTCGGCCCAACAAGTCCACACCGACCCGCCGAAGCGAAACCCACCCATACCCCTACATTTACCCCATTACCTAACACTACGGGCAATTTAGCATGGCCAATTCACCTGACCCGCACATCTTTGGACTGTGGGAGGAAACCGGAGCACCCGGAGGAAACCCACGCAGACACGGGGAGAACGTGCAAACTCCACACAGTCAGTCGCCTGAGTCGGGAATTGAACCCGGGTCTCAGGCGCTGTGAGACAGCAGTGCTAACCACTGTGCCACCGTGCCGCCCACAAATGTTAAGGCTCTGGGTGATGGTGTACAACATGGAGACCTCGGGTTTCAGGTACATCATTCCTTGGAGGCTGCATCACAGGTAGATAGGATGGTTAAGAAGGCATGCTTGCCTTCATTGCTTAGACCTGTGAGCACAGGAGGTGGGATGCCAAATTGAGGTTGTACAGGATTTTGGTAAGCCTGATGAAAGTTTCCGACCTAAAATGTCAGCTGCCCTGCTCCTCTGATACTGCTTGACCTGCTGTGCGTTTTCCAGCTCCACACTTTATCAACTCTGACTTTCCAGCCATCTGGAGTCTTCACTATCTGCGGGATAGTGGTGAGGCCTCCTCAGGAGCATTGTGTGTAGTCTGGTTGCCCTGTCATTGGAAGGATATTAAACTAGTGGGTGTTTAAAAAAAAGGTTTACCTGGATGTTGCTGAGAATGGAGGAATTGAGATCTAAAGAATAGATTGGAAAGACTGGGCTTTTTTCACTGGAGTGCGTAGGAGGTTGGGTGACGTTATTGAGATTTATAAAATTGAGTGGCGTCGAGAAGATGAATGTCAAGAGTCTTTTCCCCAGGGTAGGTGAGTTCTGGGACCTCTGCTCTTGGTGATTTTTATTGATGACTTGGATGAAGAAGTGGAAGGATGGGTTAGTAAGTTTGCTGATGATACAAAGCTTGGTGGAGTGGTGGAGAGTATGGCGGGCAGTTATAGGTTGCAGTGGGACATTGACAGGATGCAGAACTGGGCTGATAGGTGGCAGATGGAGTTCAACCTGGAAAAGTGTGAAGTGATTCATTTAGGAAGGTTGAATTTGAACACAGAATACAGGGTTACAGGCAGGATTCTTGGTAGTGTGGAGGCATAGAGGGATTTTTGGGGTCCATATCCATAGATCTCTCAAAGTTGCCACCCAGGTCAATAAAGTTGTTAAGGCATATATGCTGTGTTGGCATTCATTAGAAGGGGGATTGAATTCAAGAGCCACAAGGTTATTTTGCAGCTCTATAAAGCCCCTGGTTGGGCTACACTTGGAATATTGTGTTCAGTTTTGGTCACCTCATTATAGAAAACATGTGGAAGCTTTAGAGTGGGTGCAGAGGAGATTTACCAGAATCCTGCTTGGCCTGGAGGGCATGTCTTATGAAGAAAGGTTAAGGCACCTGGGGCTTTTCTCATTGGAGCAAAGAAAAATGAGAGGTGACTTGACAGAGGCGTACAAGATGATGAGAGGCAGAGATAGAATGGATAGCCAGAGACTACTTCCCATGGTGGAAATGTCCATCACAGGGCATAATTTTGAGGTAATTGGAGGAAGGTTTAGGGGAGATATCAGAGGTAGATGTTTTACTCCATTGCTGGCAGTGCATTCCATGCACCCACCACTGAGTAGAGTCAGATACATTAGGGACATTTAAGCAACTCTTGGATAATAGTACATTGAAGAGTATGTAAGTTAGTCTGATCTTAGAGTAGGATAGAAGCCGGCACAACATAGAGAGCCCAAGGGCCTGTACTGTGCTGGACTGTCCTATGTTCCATGTTCAAGCTAGAGGGCATATTTTTAAAGTGAGAAGAGAAAAATTTTAAAAGGGCATAAAGGGCAGTTTCTTGTTGAGTGGTTTGTGTGTGGAATGAACTGCCAGAGACAGTGGTGGATGCAGATAGTTCTAACATTTAAAAGACATTTGGATAGGAAACGTTTGGAAGGAAATGGACCAAGTGCAGGCAGGTAAGACTAGTTTCATTTAGGAACCTGGTCAGCATGGATTGGTTTGACCGTAATGTCATACAGCATGGAAACTGACTCTGACGCTAATATTTGCGAGAGCTAAATAAGGAACAAAAATGTGCAGACATTCATGTGTATTTTTTCTGCTACTCCTACATATTGCTTCAGCACAGGTAGAGGCAAGCTGCTCAGATTGCAATGTCCTTTGGGCTTTGGAGCTCCTAAGCTTCCTGCAAAAGGGAATTGGATTGGATTAGATTTTCCTTCCTCTTTATGGACAGAACATCCTAGGCAATTCTCTATAATGCAGCATAGATGCCAGTGTAGTATTTGTATTAGTTTAGGCTAGCTATGGTACATCTAGTTCTGGATTGAAGGTCTTCAGTAGAATGTTGCTAGAATGTTCTCAGAGCCCATAGACTTTGCAGTCTCCAGTACCTTCAGCTGCTATTTAATGTTAGTCAAAGGAGTGAATTAAATTAGCTGAAGACTTGCATCTGTGACAATGGGGACCTCAGGAGGAGGCCAGGATGGGTCACTCACTTAGTCCTTCTGGCTGAGGATGGTTGCAAAATCTTCAGCCTTATCATTTGTGCTGAATATCCCCATTATTGAAGATATATAGGATTGTGGAGCTTCTTCCTTTAGTTATTTAATTATTCACCATCATTCATGACATGATATAGTGGAGCATTTGAGTTTAGATCTAATCTGTCAATTTTTGGAATAGCTTAACTCTCTGCATTAATAAATATTGATCCATTAATATTCAGTTTGAACCTAAAGGCAGGGTTTGGTCTGCATAAAGATTGTGCATTAGTCACTTGTATCAAAACTCACATGAACATATTGACAGATTGAGTATAAGATCATCTAAGTTATTTTTCATGTTAGGTCAATGGCTATGTGTTGTTGACTCAGCTTAGTCAATACGTCCTTCAGTACACTACCAACTTGGTCAGTAACAGTGCCACTGAGCCACTCTTGGTGATGGACATTGAAATTTCACAGCAGAGTACATTCTATGCCCCTGACAAGCTCTGTGCTTCCTCCAAATGCTATTAAACACTGAAGTACTGATTCATCAGCTGAATAGGGTGGTAACTGCTAATCGCCAGAAGATATCCTGTTTGTTTGACCTGATGCTGTAAGACTCAACAGAGTATCAAGTCGATGTTGAGATGGATGTAGTGAAAGTGGATTACAGTTGTGCTTCAACTTTTAATTTCCTACCTGTTCTTTATGATTACATTTTTCCCCTTGATGTGTGAATGTTATCAGAACTTTTGACTCCAAAAAAAATCATTTACAAAAAAAAGGACGTCAGTTTGACAATGTTTCAGCAATGTTTAAAAGAAAATAATGTATAATTTTTAATTTGTGAACCCTTTGAATAAGTTTGTAGGGGAATTGAATTGATAGTTTTCATAATGTGACTCGAGCAGAGCCTAAAAGACCCAATTAGTCAAACAAAATACGTGACAATTAAGGGGCGGGGGTATTTTCTTTCTTGTTCACTTTTTTGTACAAAAAAGATTGTGTGAAACCCATTTGGAGCTGTGCAACTAAAAGGGGAAGCCTCAATGCATAAATAGAATCATGAATCGCAACCTCTCCACTCAGAGAGGAAATGAGATGATTCACATTGTGTTAGTTTTAGCTGCATTTCCTGCTAGCAAAATTAGCTTGAAACAAACAAAACAACAGCCTTTAAAGCTTCTTCTCGTTTTTCAATGCAGGCAATTGCTGAAGCATTGGTATAATAAATGGATTTTTAAGAGTGTCTAAATCAATGCACAGAAATCTTATACCCACAATGAATGAAATATGTCTAGCGAGATATTCAAAAGGTTGAATTAGTAGAGTGGAATCTTATGCGGGTCTGAGTGAGATGGGCTAGGGTGGGATGTGTGGTAAGACTGGGTGAGAAATCCAGTAAGGTCCATCTCAATATTGAGAGCATCTTGCTTTATGCTTTTCACAAGTGGTGTGGTAAGTTGCCAAATAAGAGGGATTTAAGTTTGTTAAAAACCTCATTGACAGTCAAACCCTCATCATTAATATTCAGCTTTCTATTTGACTAATCTCTCCCATCTCACCAAACAAGCTAGACAGTGAGAAAACTGAATTCAGCTTGCTGCTTGCTCTGAATGACCTGTATGTTAGACACTGAGTGCCAACATCTTTGGGCACTCTCCCTGGGTACCAGCCTTGCACTTGCCAAGTCATGGACATTGGTTTCTATTCTGTGCCCACACCTGTAGACCCTCATCTTTGATTCAATTACTGGACACTTCTGCACTTCAATGCTGCACCTCAGGTGAAATCAGCAACTGTTATTGGAACGCTGCAGCAAGGACACTGTGCTCAGGAACATACACCCAGCTCAGACTGGACCAGGCTACATCTATGGGCTCTTCACTCACTGTTGTTAACACTCTGAACCTATTTTAAGGTTCACAGTATCTGTACCACACCTTGCCTTTTTTGTGCTTTCTCCCTCAGCCAGAGATGCCAGGCTGATGGGCCTGCAGTATTGTCTTGACTTTTAGCGCAGATACAAAGCCAGGAAAAGACAGGATTCTTGGCAGTGTGGAGGAAGAGAGAGATCTGGGTGTGCAAGTACATAGATCCCTCAAAGTTGCCACCCAAGTGGAGAGGGTTGTTAAAAAAAAATATGGTGTTTTGACTTTCAGTAACAGTGACCAAGTTTAAGAGCTGTGAGGTTTTACTGCAGCTCTACAAGTCCCTGGTGAGACCACACTTGGAATATTGTGTACAGTTCTGGTTGCCCTACTATAGGAAAGATATAGAGGCTTTGGAGAGGGTGCAAAGAAGGTTTACCAGGATGCTGCCTGGACTGGAGGGCTTGTCTTATGAAGAAAGGTTGAATAAGCTCAGACTTTTCGCTCTGGAGAGAAGGAGGAAGAGAAGAGATCTGATCGAGGTATACAAAATAATAAGAGGAATAGATAGAGTCAATAGCCAGAGACTTTTCCCCAGGGCAGGATTGACTGGTACGAGAAGTCATAGTTTGAAGGTATTAGGAGGAAGGTATAAAGGAGACATCAGAGGTAGGTTCTTTACGCAGAGAGTTGTGAATGCATGGAATGCGTTGCCAGCTGTGATGGTGGAAGTGAAGTCACTGGGGACATTTAAGTGACTGCTGGGCATGCACATGGATAGCAGTGAGTTGAGGGATGCGTAGGTTAAATTACTGTATTTTACATTAGGATTAAATCTCAGCACAATATCGTGGGCATAAGGGCCTGTTCTGTGCTGTACTTTTCTATGTTCTATGAAACTTGTCACAAAAGCAGAAATTGCTGGAAAATTTCAAACTTCTGAGGAAAGGTCACTGGATCCGAAAAGTTAAATCTAATTGCCCTCCACAGATGCTGCCAGACCTGCTGAGCTTTTCCAGCAATTTGTATTTTTGTTTTCAATTTCCAACAGCTGCTGTTCTTTTAGGTTTTTTTTGTGTCAGGAAGCTTGTCAGTTGGCCTCAGTCAAGTCAAGAAAGATTGTCTTCACTCTGTGTCAGCTGGATACATCAATGTGGTCTCCAACAAGTCCAAGGGTATGGAAACTCTGCTAGCCACTTGGGGTACCCAGAGTCCATGGCTCCTCATCCACCACATAGAGAGCATTAACGTTGGGCAGCCACTCTGTCTTCAGTTTCTATGGCTATTGGGGCTGCTTTTCTCCTGGAATGAGAGACAGAGAGAGACTAATTTTATGAAGGGAGATGAAAGTGTGTGGCACAACTGTTAGTGTTGATGTAGATGGTGAGGTGTCCTGGGGAAGTGAGTAGGCACTGTCAGGTTAACAGGGCCACAAGCTTGGCTGAATGACAGCATGTAAGGGTAGGTGCTGCAGCCAACAGTGAGTGTGTTAGAGCATGAACATTGATGGGAAGCAGGGCCCAAAAAACAGAGACTGAGTGTGGCGTGCCTGAGAGCACAGTTTCTATTTACGTTGATGAAGTGGCAAAAATCATTGACCACCTTCTTTACAGTGTGTATTCCTCCAGAGTTATGTGCAGAATATTAAGCTGGGGAGGGTTTAAAAGAGATTTACCAAGCTGCTGCTACTTATGGAAGGTTTGAGTTGTAAAGAAAGGCTGGGATTTTTTTTTGGAGGGAGTGTAGGAAGTTGATAGGTGACCTGATAGAGGTTTATAAACTTCTAGACGTTAATGATAGTTGTCTTTTCCTCTAGAATGGGGGATTTCAAGACCAGGGGTCATATTTTTAAGGTGAGAGGAGAGAGATTTAGAAAAGATGAGGGGCATTTTTTTTCACAGGGTGGTTCACGTGTTATGAACTTCCTGAGTAAGTGGTGAAAGTGAGCAAATTATAATGTTTAAAAGACATTTGGATAAGTTCATGAATAGAAAAGGTTTGGAGGGATATGGGCCAGGCTCAAGCAGGTGGGACTAGCTTAGTTTGGGATGCTGTTCAGCGTTGACTGGGTTGGACTGAAAGACCTGCTTCTGTGCTGTATGATTGACTCATTGAGACAGCTTTAACTCTGGTAGTAACCTCAGGCCAGGCTGACATGATCTGGTATTGTCGCCTTGACTGCTACTCCTGAGGCAAACTCCACCCCATCCAGCAGGTTTGTTTGATTGGCAGGATTTCTGCCTGGTGGACCATGATTTTGGGAAAACTCAGCAACTGGCCTGACAGTTGCATATTTTCTACCGATGGCCTTCTCCAACAGAGACACTGCAGGGCTCTTACTGATTCCCCATCTAATGGGTGAGAACCTCTCCCACTCCCACCCCTACCCATTATTTGGAATCTTGGGGCTTGACATTGAGAGAATATCAAATGTGATAGACGCAAGGAACAACCCTCCACCACCACCCTCTGTTTTCTACCTTTGAGCCAGTTCTGTATCTAAATGGCTAGTTCTCCCTGTATTCCATGAGATCAAACCTTGCTAATCAGTCTCCCATAGGGAACCTTGTTGAACACCTTACTGAAGTCCATATAGATCACATCTACTGCTCTGTCCTCATCAATCTTCTTTGTTACTTCTTCAAAAAACTCAATGAAGTTTGTGAGACATGATTTCCCACGCACAAGGCAATATTGACTATCCCGAATCAGTCCTTGCCTTTCCAAATACATGTACATCCTGTCCCTCAGGATTCCCTCCAACAACTTGCCCACCACCGATGTCAGGCTCACTGGTCTATAGTTCCCTGGCTTGTCTTTACTGCCCTTCTTAAACAGTGGCACCACGTTAGCCAACCTCAATCTTCTGGCACCTCACCTGTGCCTATTGATGATACAAATATCTCAGCAAGAGGCCCAGCAATCACTTCTCTAGCTTCCCACAGAGTTCTCGGGTACACCTGATCAGGTCCTGAGGATTTATCCACCTTTGACCGTTTCAAGGCATCCAGCACTTCCTCCTCTGTAATCTGGACATTTTGCAAGATGTCACCATCTATTTTCCTACAGTCTATATTTTCCATATCCTTTTCCACAGTAAATACTGATGTAAAATATTAATTTAGTATCTCCCCAATTTTCTGTGGCTCCACACAAAGGCCACCTTGCTGATCTTTGAGGAGCCCTATTCTCGTTACCCTTTTGTCCTTAATATATTTGTAAAAACCCTTTGGATTCTCCTTAATTCTATTTGCCAAAGCTATCTCATGTCCCCGTTTTGCCCTCCTGATTTCCCTCTGAAGTATACTCCTACTTTCGTTATACTCTTCTAAGGATTCACTCGATCTACCCTGTCTATACCTGAAGCATGTGGGAGAACTCTGTGGGAAGCTAGAGAAGTGATTGCTGGGCCTCTTGCTGAGATGTAACATCCATAGTCACAGGTGAGGTGCCAGAAGACTGGAGGTTGGCTAACGTGGTGCCACTGTTTAAGAAGGGCAGTAAAGACAAGCCAGTGAATGATAGACCTCGGTGGTGAGTAAGTTGTTGGAGGGAATCCTGAGGGACAGGATGTACATGTATTTGGAAAGGCAAGGACTGATTCGGGATAGTCAACATGGCTTTGTGCGTGGGAAATCATGTCTCACAAACTTGATTGAGTTTTTTGAAGAAGTAACAAAGAAGATTGATGAGGGCAGAGCAGTAGATGTGATCTATATGGACTTCAGTAAGGTGTTCGACACGGAGGCCTGTGACCAGTGGAGTGCCACAAGGATCGGTGCTGGGCCCTCTAGTTTTTGTCATTTACGTAAATGATTTGGATGCGAGCATAAGAGGTACAGTTAGTAAGTTTGCAGATGACACCAAAATTGGAGGTATAGTGTACCTCAGATTACAAACAGGATCTGGACCAGATGGGCCAATGGGCTGAGAAGTGGTAGATGGAGTTTAATTCAGATAAATGCGAGGTGCTGCCTTTTGGGAAAGCAAATCTTAGCAAGACTTATACACTTAATGGTAAGGTCCTAGGGAGTGTTGCTGAACAAAGAGACCCTGGAGTGCCGGTTCATAGCTCCTTGAAAGTGGAGTCACAGATAGATAGGATAGTGAAGAAGGCGTTTGGTATGCTTTCCTTTATTGGTCAGAGTATTGAGTACAGAAGTTGTGAGGTCATGTTGCGGCTGTACAGGACATTGGTTAGGCCACTGTTGGAATTTTGCGTGCAATTCTGGTCTCCTTCCTATTGGAAGGATGTTGTGAAACTTGAAAGCATTTAGAAAAGATTTACAAGGATGTTGCCAGGGTTGGAGGATCTGAGCTACAGGGAGAGGCTTAACAGGCTGGGACTAAGGGGTGACCTTATAGAGGTTTACAAAATTATGAGGGGCATGGATAGGGTAAATAGACAAAGTATTTTCCCTGGGGTCGGGGAGTCCAGAACTAGAGGGCATAGGTTTAGGGTGAGAGGGGAAAGATATAAAAGAGACCTAAGGGGCAACTTTTTCATGCAGAGGGTGGTACGTGTATGGAATGAGCTGCCAGAGGATGTGGTGGAGGCTGGTACAATTGCAACATTTAAGAGGCATTTGGATGGGTATATGAATAGCGCTGAAAATGTGTTGCTGAAAAAGCTCAGCAGGTCAGGCAGCATCCAGGGAACAGGAGATTCGACGTTTCAGGCATAAGCCCTTCTTCAGGAATGAGTAAAGTGTGCCCGAAATGTCGAATCTCCTGTTCCCTGGATGCTGCCTGACCTGCTGAGCTTTTTCAGCAACACATTTTCAGCTCTGATCTCCAGCATCTGCAGGGAATCTACCATCGTACACTTTCCCAGCTTGACAACTACTCACCCAAATTCATAGCTTCTCATCCACCTGTAAATGATTTACTGAACTGCAGTTATTATCTAGAATGTGGGCCGTGGAGGGGGTCGTGAGGGCTGACTGCCTACCCCTCTTCCGCAGTTATGTTCGGGCCCGGGTCTCCTTGGAGAAGGAGCACGCGGTGTCCACCAACACCCTGGAGTTGTTCAGGGAGAGATGGGTGCCGCAGGGAGTGGAGTGCATCATTTCCCCTCCAACGCTGTTTTGATTTAGTCCCTGCCCTCCCCTTCACTGTTTGATCACACAGCATTGCCCTTTGATGTGAAGGGCACTGCTTGTCACTGGCCACCCGGGTGTTTTCCTATCTTCCTGGTGGTGGAAATTGAATAAAGATTCGTGCACTTTGTGTCTCTCACTGTGTCTCACACCTGCACACACACACACCATGGGTGCTGGGGAAAAAATAAGCACTACCGCAGTTAGGGGGTAGTGTGGGGATTAAAAGAAAAAAAAAGATAAGAGAAAACAAAACAAAAAAAAGAAAAAATTATCTAGAATGTCCAAATTTTCAGGTACAAAGGATGGGGAGGTCTGTCTTTGCAGTTCACCTGTACCAAGTCCAGTTGAAGCAGGTAATGCACTAGAATAAGAATTAGATTTTATTGCCATGTTTACTTAAGTACAGGAATATAATGCAAAGCTTATAATGTTGCCATTCTCAGAGTCCTCTTAGTTACAAAGGTACCAAGGTTTAAAACCTTAGGGACAAAGTAGAGAGAAAAAAATACAAGTTCAATATTACAGTCCTCCTTCAGTGCATAGCTAAGCTAGTCTTGCAATCCTCCTGAAAGCTCCCTCTCCCTGTGCTGGCTCAGTCTTCCTGTGCTCAATGCCGCTACAGATGTTGGGAGACCTTGGGCTGCTTGCTCACACCCGTACGTGCTGCTGCAGATGCTGGGAGGACCTCTTGCGGTACCGTGCTGGTTCGATCTCCTCCACTGCACAAACTTACTCTCCGCAGTAGATTAAAGTAAGGGAAAAAAGAGTTGCGAAAGTAGGAAAAACAAGTATAAGCAGATAGCTCTGGGCCAGAGCCTACTGCTGCTCCTCTGACTACCTTTTTAAAAAGGTACCAAGTAGGTCCACATGGCTGGAATGTGGTTCAGTAAACCTGCACGTTTTAAATGCAGCTTGCACCTGGAAAGGAAGCCAACCTCATTGGGCAGGAGTCGATACTGAGTTTCTCTGCCAACAAACAGCAGTGGCTGAGCTAACACAGGGCTGAGGTATTTGTACAGGAGATGCTAAAGGAGGAGAGAAGCAATTCTTTCTTCCGTAGGAGCCTTTCAAAGGCAAACCTTGGAGAGCTGACAGGAGCAGGTGGTCGGGAAGATTAGCTTGGCAACTCTCAACCCCAGGACCTAGCACTACTGATCCAAGACATTCAATAAATAAATCTTCGCAGGATTCAGTTTATCCACCATATCCACCCCTGCCATGACACTCAGTTCACCACAATCCCATCACCCTCCTAACAGCAGCCAAGACTCATGTAGCAGTGGGGCTCCTCGTCTAAGAACCATGAACAGGAGTAGGCCATTCAGCTCCTCAGGTTTGCTCTGACATTCCAAAGGAGCACAGCTGATGAATGGTGTCCAATGAAATAATACCATTTCTTAAATAAGAGGATCAGAATTGCTTGCAGTACTCCAGATGTAGTCTCCCCAACACCTTGGACTGTTGCAGTAAGACTTCCGTCCTCTTATACGCAAACCCCATTTTAAATAAAGACCAACATTCCATGAGCCTTCCTGATTACCTGCTGTACATGTGTACTAGCATTGTGTTTTGTGCAAAGTATCCATGAATCTTCGTATTGCACCTTTCTGCTGTTTCCCTCCATTTCAATAATTTTGTTCTTTTGTTCCCCCTTCCAAAATGAATGATTTCACATTTTTCCACATTATACTTTGTGCCAACTTTTTACCCATTTATTTAATCTATCAGTATCTCTCCATAAGCTGATTATATCCGTCTCCCAACCTACCTTTCTACTTATTTTTGTGATTGATCATTGGTCTCTGAGGAGGTTGTAATGATACCTCTATGCAAACTGTGCTCCATGTCCTACTCCTGCAACTACTGCCCCATAATCTCAGACGTCCATGTGATGGCAGTGAAGAAAACCCCACTAACTTTAATCTCCTGATGCAGCAATTCTGCTTCAAAATGCCTCCACTTCCAAACACTTCCAAGGAGATCAGTAAATCAAAAGTGGAACCTGCAAGTTGAATGGTTGCTGTTTAAATTGATTGATTATTGAAGGGGTCCCAAGACCTCACCCTCAATAGCTTCTTCAAAACCTCCCACTTCCTTAAGACCAAAGGGTTAGCCATGGGCACCTGCATGGGCCCCAGCTCTGCCTGTCTCTTCACACATGTGGAGCAGTCCATCTTCCGCAGTTACACTGGCACTATTCCGCACCTTTTCGTCCATGATACTGATGACTGTATCAGCATCACTTCATGCTCCCATGAGGAAGTTGAACAGTTCATCAACTTCCTGAACACCTCCCAGCCCTACCTCAAGTTCACCTGGACCATGTCGGACATCTCCCTTCCCTTTCTGGGCCTCTCCATCTCCATTTCTGGTGACTTATTCAAAAGTGACATCCACTTCAAGCCCACCAACTCCCACAACTACCTGGACTACTCCTCATCGCCCCCACCCCCACCCCCGTAAAAATTCTGCTGCCTCAACTATCTCTGCTCCCAAGAGGAGCACTTCCACTCCAGAACGTCACAGATGGCCTCCTACTTCAAGGACTGCAATTTTCCCCTCCAAAATCCTCCGCTTCCTGCACCACTGCCCTTGAACCCCACCCCTCCAACCGCAACAAGGATAGAACCCCACTAATCTCTGGGTACAATGCATCATCCTCTGCCATTTCCTCCACCTACAATCAGATCTCACCACCAGAGATATATTTCCCTCTCCACGCCTATCAGCATTTTGCAGAGACCATTCTCTCCTCGACTCCCTCATGAGGTCCATGCCCCTTCACCAACCAACTTTCCACTCCTGGCACCTTCCCTTGCCACCGCAAAATGTGTAAAACCTATGGCCACACCATCCCCCTCACCTCCGTCCAAGGCCCTAAAGGATCCTGCCACATCCTGCAGAGACTTTCCTGCATGTCCAAGCACATCATCTACTGCGTCTGATGCTTTCAGTATGGTCTCCTGTACGTTGGGGAGACAGGATGCCAACTCACGGAATGTTTCAGGGAACATTTCCAGAACACATGCACCAACCAACCTCACCGCCCACTGGCCAAGCATTTTAATTCCCCCTCCCACTCCACCAAAGACAGGTAAGTCCTACGCTGCCTCCACCACCAAATCCTAGCCACTTGTGGCCTGGAGGAAGAATGTATCATCTTCCATTTGGGACCCTCCAACCATATGGCACCGACATCAGTTTGACTAGTTTCCCCATCTCCCCTCCCCTTACCTCCTCCTAGATCCAACCTTCCAACTTGGCACTGCCCTCTTGACTTGTCCTACCTGTCCACCTTCGTTTCCATCTATCCGCACCACCTTCCACTCTGAACTATCACCATCATCCCCACCTGCACCTACCTATTACCTTTCCCTAGACCCACCCACTCCTATTTATTTTTCAGCCCCCTCCTTCCACAACCCCTCCCCTCACCACATTCCTGCTGAAGGGCTTATGCCCAAAATGTCACAGTCTGCCTACTCTGCTTGCTTGCTTCCTGCTCCCTCAGAACATATGTACACGGGTTCTCTGTCAGTCAGGTCATGTAGTTGCACCAGAAGCATCCTGCCCATTATTTTTTAGTTTCACCAGATCAGCTTCAGCAACAAAGGCACATTTTATAGAAGACTTGTTGAATGTCCATTCATACAAAATCTCTTCGAAGACTCACTCTGCTGTTGAAAGGAAAATTGGGCACAGTGTGTAATGATGTCTTGATATCAATTGGCACCTGTCAAATTTGAATTGTAGATCGGGGCTCCCTTGGGACTCTGATACTATCTGCAACTCTGATAGTTTCAGCAAACTGTACGATAACAATGTGTCTTGCATCTCTGTACAAACCTGCAGTGTACTGTTAGCTCTCCAGATTGATTCTCTGGTTTTACACCAATCTGACATCTGAAGGCTGTTGTCTGAAGAATCTCTTCTGAGTCATCTGAAAGCTAATCTTGGAGAAGGGTGGGGGATTGATTGGGGAAATTTAAAATGTCAGTGTTTAGGTGCTGCCCCTCTCTGAAACCCACATGCTGGTTTGACAGTCTGAGCTGCAAACAGAAGAAAAAAGGCCAAAGTATCTAAGTGGTTACCCAACATTTGAAACTCACTGAAAATAACTCTGATTTAGAGTTGGAGACTTTGAACAGTTCCAACTTACTTAGCTGATTAGTTAACCAGGAGAAGTTAGGGATTAAAACCCACTCTAATTTCTGGCTAACTATAAACTGACCACTAATCACACTCACTGATAGCCCCCCTCCTCACCCCAAATGTCTGGTATCTGGCCCTACCTGATTGACCCAGGAGCTAAGCATCACTACCTAAATCCCTGCTGCTCCCCAGTGTTTGATATCCAATTTGCCCAAAACTTCTGGCCACTCCGGATAACCCTCGCAGATATACCTGCTGACCCCCAATTCCACCTTCCTCAGATATGTGCCACTCCATCCCTGTCCACTGTCCCATGAACACAACCCCCCTCCATACCACTTTGCCCTGACCTATCCTGACACCTGACCCTGTAACCATCCTATCTCCACCCCTTCCCCTTTACTCACTCACCACTCTATCCTCCCACTCACCTGTCCCTCACCCACTTATTTACCACCCTATCCCCTCACCCACTTACCTCAACACTAATGTTCTTTCAGGCCCTTGCCAAAGAGGCTAGAATCTTAAAACTGTGTGCTACTGGCTGAAAGACAACAACTATTGCCAGCGAAAGAGAGTGTGGCAACCACGAAGATTCGCTCAGATGCTGCCCATTTGGACTGCATTGATTGGAATGAGCCCTGAACGGGAAGTTGCACGTGAAAATGTTCTTCACGCACACTTAGATTGGACTACTGGATAAGATTGTGAAACAAAAGACCCAATCATTCACAACATAGCTGAGCACTGAGAGGCCATCTTGTGACATCAACTAGAAAAAATAACAGGGTACAACTTGGCAACTTGGTAACTAACTGTCTGCATACAGGTGCCTGCACCAGAATACAGGGAACTCTGCTGGTCCCCCACATATAGGCAGGTCACCCGGGATCTATCCCTGTTCATCCACCCACACAGCAAAAAAGTGATCTGGCAAATGTTTGAAATTTGACATTATTCCAGGATTCAGGCTGCCTCAGGCAAACCTGAGGCCCATTTTTGGGGCCCACATCTGCCTCAGCAGACTCTATTATGTCTCCAATATCTGAACTGCCAGAGAGGTTCTCTTTCAATTTCAGAAACAGGAGTTGCTAGGAATCTGTCAGTGCAAGTAGGTATTGTTTTCCTTGTAAGGGATCAATGAAAGATTCTGCCCTTTAAAGGACAGTAAATTCACTCTGTCTCTGAAGATAAGTTGGGAAAAACCAACAGCGACCCTGGTGTAATTTAGAGATCAGGATGTTGGGTGCAGTAATAGTTTTCGCCAGTTGGCGGTGCTAGTGCACTGCAGGAAACTAATTCACAACAGCGGATGTCGAGAAATAAACAAAAACAGAAATTGTTGGAGAAACTCAGCCGGTCTGGCAACATCCATGGAGGGAAAGGAGAGCCATTTTGAATCAGGGTCCTTTCTTCAGAGCACAGACCATAGATGTTGCCAGACCTGCTGAGTTTCTCCAGCAACTTCTGTTCTCATTTATTTCAGATCTCCAACATTTACAATTCTTTTCATTTGTTTCGAGGTAAAGATATCCCTCTGATGTAAATCATTATCACTGGCATTGAATAATTGCAAATATACAAAGAGAACATTGTTGCCATTGTCTGGAGCTCCACCAGCATCTCTCTCTGACTGAGACTTAAATGTTCCCCACTCATATTTATTAAAGGTTGCTAATAAGTTTGTCCATTTAAGGGGTAGTTGAAGTTTATTTTTGAGGCAAGGGATCCATACGGAGAAGTGGAAGAGGTGACATTGTAGAGAGTGAGTTAAAATGGTTAGACAGCAGCAAAGAGCAGCATTAAAGGGATACGCTCAAAGAAGACCCTTGTTCATTGGCAACCAGTACAGCATGAAGAGAATTATCTGTTGGCTCAACCCAAGGTTAATTTGGGGCAGGGGCAGTTTGAAGGGCGATAGTGTCCTTCTACATACAGGCCTCATGTTTAGAATAGGATAGTACTTAATGGAATTGAATTAGCTTATAGTCAAATGTACTCAAATGAGTACAGTGAAAAGTTTACAAGTTGCCACTTATGGCACCATCTTAGGCACAGGGTACCTCGGTACAAATTCATCAGTACAAATGCAAAGGAAAACAAATTAGAAAAGGTATAAAAAGTCCAGCATTACAGATCAAGGAATAAATTAGAAAATGGAGAAATAAAAAGTTCAGAATGACATTCCTTCCAACTCAGTACATGCCAACACCTTACCTCCAGTCCGTGCCAGGCCTTGACTCCAGGCTGTGCCTGGCCCCACACCAAGGTTCTTGAGGCCAGGAGACTACTTTGAAATCACCTTGAGGCTGGAAGTCCATGCTGAGACCATGCAGAGCTGAACAGACACCTTGCCTGGTTTGCGCTAAGGCCAGGAGTATGGGACATTACCAAGAAGAAAGAAGAGAAAAAAAACACACTAAAGTAAAAACAAGAGGAAAAAATAGAAAGTGAAACAGATGGAGTGGACAAGCTCCAACTGAAGCATCCTATTCTGTGGCCATGTTGGATTTTTACAAAATGTACTGCGAAAAGTGTTTAAGTCATTACACTTTGGAGGACAGGATTCAGAAACACAACAGGACCTCACTTTAACTTAATTCAGGATAGAATCAACAAGTAATGAGGAGCATTATCTGCAAGAGCAAAGGCAATCCCCTAGGCCCCACTGAGACCAAACAAGGGGTAGGAAGGCAATGACTGAAGTCCCTTTAGCACGCAGTCCTCTACCAAAGAGGAAACTAAACCCTGGCCATGTCAGAAAGTCAGTGCTTTAGAAGGTTGTAGACGTACAGTTACTGATGTGTACACTCATTGAAGGTTATGTAAGGATTTAGAGGACCGTTTGCCAATCAACTTTCTATGGCTATAAGTCACAATGACTTTGTATCTTTTTACAACTAGTTCTGCCCAACCAGCAACAGCAGACATTGTGGTATTGCACTGGCGGGAGTACACCATTACATCATGGGAGTAACAGATGCTGTGTTCAAGAGGGTAGGTGAATAATGGAATACCAGTGGACAGTGGAACTTGCCTCTTTCCTATGGTCCAAGAGATCATCAGTTGTGTTCAGGTATCTATCAGGGTACTGACTGAGCAATGGAAACAATCAGTGGGTGTGTAAACACAGGAAGGTGTGTACTCATTATCTTGGAAACTATCAGGTTCCTTTGTCCTTTGACAACCACAGTAGTATCGGATCACCAGAAAAAAAATCATTTTAAAAAATCAGCATAAATTAATGAAATGATAGTCCAGTGCATGGAAAGGATTATCATGCATTTCCTGAACCTGTGCTTGTTGGGATCTTTGCCCATCTGTGTGCACTGACATCCCATTTCTCTCTCTTCCCAGTATTCTGATAACTAAGCACTGTGGCTAGATCTAGGGCTAGTTTCTCAAAATATAATAAGCTATGACATAAAGTATTTACTCCTAGTGGCATTGTTCTCCCTTTTGATCTATAAAGTGAAGAAAAGTGCCATTAGGACAATGCCTCTTCCTCACTACTTGCAATTTTTCTTTCATATCTGATACTGCTGTCTTAACAGCCTGCTGTCCAATCTCACTAAGGTCATGAACTCTGCTTATGGATATTCAATACTGCTTTGCACACCTCTTTCTTACAGTCAGGAGAAATATCCTCAGGGCATCCCCCTCTTTGCAATCTGGTGACTATTGGCCAGGAGAAACATGATCAGGGTCTATCTTTACATTTATCTAAACTGAATGGAGAGAGTTCTTTTTACATGAGATGCAAAAAAACCCCATGAAATTACTGTTATAAAAACTTCTTATAATCACATTTAATTCCTTCATCTGTGCACAGTATTCAGTTTTTTTTCACAATTTCATAAGTCCTTTATTCGTCCCAATGATTTTCTTCAAACTTTCTCTGATAGGATTTGGGCAACTTTTCTAAAATAAACTTGTTTACATTGTCTTGTAAATTGATTTTAATCATGCTTGTTTACTCTGTCTCTCACTCCTTGTGAGTAAGATTTTTAATGTTATTTAAACTCTTAGCTCATTGCTTAAAATTGACCCTTTTCACATTTAATACTTTTATTTTTCTCTACCCAAAATGCTCCATACCCCAGGATAAGTCTGAAGAGCAAAGATAATGCCTGGCTGCTGTATTTTACTACCAACATCCTCTCTCTAAATGTTTCCCTGCCATTTCCTATTTCTGCTAATCTCTTCCAACTCTACAATCTCCCTGTCACTCTGCTTTTTATGTATCACCCATTCATCTATTGGATGCAATGTCTCAGTCACCTGGATTCCAGTCTCTGAAATCTCATCCCTAAGTGTTTACTGAATGTAGTTTCATATCGTGCAATAGGTTTTTTTTAGATTTGCTTGTGAGAAATTTTCAGTATTATTTTAATTCCAGCTAGTGTAAACACACTCTACAATCAAAGAATGCAGTGCAACAAGGCACAACCTGTTTTCCTTCTCTTTAACGAGGTTTTTGAGAATGGCAAGGATGTTTAAGACTTTTGCTTCAGAGCTCAGAGGGTAATGCATTTGGAACAGTAGACGTAGTCCTGCCAATGTGGAAGACCAATTACTGGAGATAAATATTCAAAATAGGACAACATTATTGAAGTAAAAAGATTGCATGCAAGAATTGACCATTTGTTATGTCAAATTTATGCCATTTCTCTCCATAAGCCATGTAGTTTGATCATACTCACTTGCTCTTCATATAATTTGATTTTCCTTTTACAAGCCATAAGGTATAGGAGCAGAATTAGGCCATTCAGCCCATTGGGTTTGCTCCAGCATTCGATTATAGCTGATGTTTCTTAACCCCTGCCTTCTCCCTGTAACCCTTGATCCTGTTTCTATTTAGGTTCCTATCTATTTCTCTCTTAAAACCTCTCAATGACATGGCCTCCACAGCCCTCTATGGCAATGAGTTCCACAGATTAACCATTGTCTGGTTAAACAAATTCTTTCCCATCTCAGCTTTAAAGAGTCTTCCCTTCATTCTGAGGCTGTGCCCTCGGGTCCTAGTCTTTCCATGTCCACTCTATCCAGGCCTCTCTGTAAGCCTCAATGAGATCTCCTATCATACTTCTAAACTCCATCAAGTACAGACCCAGAGTCCTCAACTGTTCCTGATATGACAAGCAAAAATTTAATCATCATTAAACCATATCATGGATTTTACTTCAGAAAGACTGTAGCAGTGCAGAATTTTGCAATTTTGACCATCTAGATAAAGAAATGTCATATAAACGTGCCATTTTTATTATCTGGGTCTGTTCTGTAGCAGCTGTTGGCTAATTTTCCAAGTTACCTGGATTGACCCACTGTTCATTATTATGTTAGGATTGTTATTATGTTAGCTACATGTCAATCCTTGGGCACAAGTCTTATTTCTCATTACTTGTGAAAGGTAAGAGTGAAGATATGTCAGTTTTCTTCTATTTAAGTATATTTGTATGAAGGACTATCCTTCAACTCCCTCAGCCTATCAATAATCTCCTTAGCTGAAATTTCCATTTCTTATGAACTAGAAAGGCATGCCATTGTAATGAGTATGTAATTTTATGATTCATGTTAGTGTATAACCTTTAGTTTTGGAATTTAATTTTTTGAAGATAAATGGGGAAACAATGTTACAAGAGGGTAGTAACAAAGTCTAAACTCCTTTTGAATTCAAAGAATGACCCATGTTTGTAAAATGAGGTCAAAGCATGAAAATACTAACCAATGGGTAACCCCATTCAGAGTCATGGTATAGGTGAAATGTCTATGGGTGTTGTAAGAGTGATAAATTGCTTTTTGCAGATAAAAGATGTTGGAAAGTAGTCAATGAACAAGCTAAGTTCTTAAAATATTCATGTACATTTCAGGACAAATGTTTGGAAATGGGGGTCATTAGTTTGAATTGCTATCTGGGACATCCCAGTGGCCACAATGCTAAGATGGTTTTCAGTGTGATTTTTTTTTCAGAAATAGTTAATCGGCTCAGAAAACTGAGGAGGCATTTATGATTCTGTCATTAGTCAGACAAGGAAACGTAGAGACCGTTTGGAATCAGCCGAGTTCTTGGGTCACAAAGCAGGAAATGTGAGAAATCCAAGTGCACGAGGAATTATAATTGTCAGTTCTGTGTGGTAAAGCTGGTGAAAATGTTAGGAGTAGAATGCCAGACTGGGAAACTGAAGAAAATTTAAAGTGAATTTCTAAGAGCTTTGGCACACCTTGGTTTGAACTTGGATGACCTTGAGACGAGAAGTGAGCCCTTCAAGCCCTATGCTGCCATTCAATGTGATCATGACTGATCCTATCTATCTTAATATCATAGTCCCACTTCCTCCCTATACCCCTCAACACATTTGTCTAATAATTTATAATCCCTTTCCTGAATATACTCAGTGATCCAGTCTCCACAGCCTTCTGTGGTAGTGAATTCCACCGATTGACCGTCCTCTGAGTAAATAAATGTTTCCTTATCTCAATTCAAAATGGCTTGCCCTGTACCCTGAGTCTGTGACTCCTGATTCATAGAATCACAGAATTCCGACAGCATGGAAACAGGCCATTTGGCCAAACAAATCCGCACCAACCCTCCAAAGAGTAACTCTCCCAGACCCATTCCCCTACCATATATTCTCTAGACTTCCCAAACTGGAAGAAGATCCTGCCTGCATCCAGTCTGTTTAGGCTTGTTTGAAATATCTAAAATTCTACCAGATCACCCCTCACTCTTATAAACTTTCACTGGTTGAACCAATCTTTCCTCATGAGAAAGTCTTTTTATCCCCAGTATCAGTCTAAGTAATGGTAAGATCTTGTGATGCATTCAGAAACTCTTGGAAATTCAATAGAACAGTGGAGTGAGAATTATTGTCTTAAGTACTAAGGGTTGACAAAATACTGTGTAATTTAGTAATATTTTGTTTAAATCCTGTTCGTAAAAACTTTGATTTGTGATATGAGCTCTGGCATTATTGTTTCACTGAATAACTGGGAATTTGAATTTCTCTTTTAAAAGTTCATGATGTCCTTTTGAGATAAGACAACTAGAGATATAATTTGGTTCATATATATGAAGGAAGTCAAAGGATTGCATTTCAGGAGATCGGAAACTCTAGGGTAGGTATGAGGAGAATGTTTTCCTTGGATAAAGTCACTGAGTAAGGAGTCATTCATTTTAAACTGAAAAGAGATTTTTTTCATCTCAACGGATGTTGATCTTTGGAAGTCTGTACTCCAGAAAAGAGTTTTTAAGTAAATGCAACGCAGCAATTAATCGATTTTTGGATATTTAAAATTAATGGGTGAGGTTGTGATCCCTATGTGTGTCATCTACAGGTTGTACTGCTGTAATTTTGTACTTTCCAAACCTGCAAACTGTATCATCTAGAACAACAAGGATAGTAGGTGTATGGAAACACCATCTCCTACAGGTTCCCCTCGAAGGCCACCCTCCATCCTGTATGAGTGTTGTCATTCCTTCACTGTTTCAGAGTCAAGGCCTTTCAGGTGAGGAACTCCCTTTCTAACCTGTGACACTGTAAACTTCAGAATTTAATAACTGTGTGGGGATTGAAAGAATTACCAATAACTCTTCCTGATATAAGCTGTTTCATGACATGAAAGGGACAAGGAGAAACTGTTCTGAAAGAATTAAATTCAAAGTGCGAACTGATCATCCCTGGGAAGGAACGTAGCAGGTCAGGCAGCATCCATGGAGCAGAAGAATCGACGTTTTGGGAATAAGCCCTTCTTCAGGAATGAGGAAGGTGTACCAAGCAGGCTAAGATAAAAGGTAGGGAGGAGGGACTTGGGGGAGGGACATTGGGAATGCGATAGGTGGAAGGAGGTTAAGGTGAAGGTGATAGGCTGGAGAGGGGGTGGGGGTGGAGAGATCGGGAAGAAGGTTGCAGGTCAAGAAGGCAGTGCTGAGTCCAAGGGTTAGGACTGAGATAAGGTGGGGGGAGGGGAAATGAGGAAGCTTTTCCAGCAACACATTTTTCAGCTCTGATCTCCAGCATCTGCAGTCCTCACTTTCTCCTGGGAAGAAGGAGTCAAAGCACCAAAAGCAAACAGTTTCCTGGGAGGGAGGAGACAGTTTCTGTCATAAGGAACAGAGAAGCTACCCCTGATAAGAAGGCAAGCTACAAACTTGATGACTCCACAAGTGCAATCAATATTGTGGATAGGCAGATCCAAAAGATCACCAATAATGTCACAACAGAAACTTCACGGGACAGAAAGTCCTATAAGAATTCAACTTCAGGATTCTTCAGTACAGAACTCAAAAGAACCAACTGCACAAGTATCGAACCCTGGACATCCAGAGACACATGCTGTTGGTTAGAATTGTAGCTAAATTTCACCATTAATCAGGTAGTGCTTAAATTAGCGTGGGGAGATTTATGTTACTTACCTGAGGGGTCTTTCTTTAGTTGCTCCAAGCAATATAGTGAAGTAATTGTTTCAGTATTTCAGATTTCTTAATAAATAGCCAAATTAAAAGTAGCTTGTGATAATTTATACTCAACAAATGGCATCCCCCGAGTGGCCTTTGATAAGAACCTTTTTGTAAGTTGCCCCAAAGTGGAACCCACCAGCCTAGAATTCTCAGAAGTCCTGCCTGAGCCTGAATTAAGGGAACAGCTGCTCCATGCAATGACTGGGAATTCAAGTGGACGGATGAGGATAGAGGCAATTGAACCAATATCTTTGTAGATTTAATCGGACCATTTATATTTCTGTGCAATTAAATTTGTCTTTGAAACTTTGTTGTGAAATCATGGCAGACAATCAACCTGTATGGGAGAAGTTGGTTAAGTAATATTTGAATAAGGAACTGCCAAAGTGGATAGAGTATTGTGAAGCTTATGATGTTTCGAGTCCCTGTGTACTATTTGTTGGTCAGCTAAGTCCTTGAGAAAGTGTGTACCCAAAGAGGACAGGATGATGCAAATTTGTTGTCTTTATGTGGAGACTTGGCACATAAAGCATTCATTAAAACAGAGAACTGCTGAGATAAGTGAGTTGAAGTTGGAACATACAGAGCTAAAGCAGAATCCAGAAGGCCCGGATGTTTCCAGTCAGAAAAGGGCAGTTTGCTGATCAGAAAACAGAACGAAAGGGAAAAGTTAAAACCCGAGGGATGGCCAATCAGGGGAAGCTAGTTTACCTCAAATTATCAAAGCCTATTTGAGACAGCAAACAGAAATTCCCAGAAGGCACAGAGGCAGGTTCAGGAGTCAGGAATTAAACTCAGGAACTTGAAGGTAAATAGGAAGTTCAGCAGCAGCACAAAGTACTGGTTCAATCACAGCTTGAGCAACAAATGCAGTATGTTGATCACTCTAACTGCCAACAAAAAATTGATGCCTTGAAGTCACTGTTTTTCAAACAGAAAGGTATGGGACCCAGACAAAGACGAAAAGGGATGAAAAGGGACGAAAAGGGATGACCCTAATTGGGGAACAGTTGAGGATGAAGCCATATAGTATTCAGATCAGGGTAGGAATATGGTTATAATTCTGATCCAGCCACCCCTTCAACACACTCAGATAAAGGTTCTGTGCATCCATCAACACCAGTTATATTGTCTGAGACACTGCCACCAACTAATGTGCCTATCCTTCAATTCCCAGAAACATCTTAGCCTTTGGGACAGGAGGTCAAGGAGGAGCATTGCCCACAGACTCCCTGGAATGCCTTCGGGACTGGAGGGCAAGCTGAAACACTGAAGCCTCCTTTGGTAAAGCTGGTGAATCCCTTTTGGACACTCCCAGCAGGATTGTAAGATGGGAACCTTCAGCACGATACCAATTACACAGTTACAGGTTACTGCTTGGGACATACCTTCCTCTTCACCGTGCCTGGTCAGCTGTTTGCTGCCACTCACCATCACAGAAGGTCACATGTTTCGATGGAACCGAGATGATGCATTTGCTTAATAGATTCAATGTGAGATGCTGCTTCCAATCCACAAAGCATGGAGGCCAGGGTTTCTAGCACATATGGCGAAGGCAATACTGACAGCAAGCGGAGATGATAGAAGAGATCCCATAAATATACTGAATAAATGTAGACAAAGGAAAGGGGAACATCTGACCATGTTTGTCTCGTGTCTGTGGGTCCAGATTATTTGCAACCCAGCAACAAAACTATCTGATAGACAGTTTGGTTGGTCATGAACCCTAGTAAAATACTCCACTGGGGCATCTCAGAAAGCCAATGAAGCTTTTGACATGAAGGATAGCACCAAATGGAAGCATGGGTCCTGAGGTGAATGGCTCTGGCATGGGAAAGGGAAGTCCAGGATAAGAACAAGAACAACAGAGGGAAAATGAACATGAGGGTCTCAGAGGGATCCACTGGAATGAATCGAGGTAGAAGTAACTCATCTTTTTTGCTCCCTAGTGGAAGGAGAAAAATACTGCCCTGTGATTTCGTTATGACCCTAAAGGATAATTTGTTCCAAAGACGATGGGGGGAGAGGATACAGAGGGCTAATTTAAAATCTTTTTTATTGGCTACTCTATGGTAGAAGATGGCGACAGGAAGACAGCATGTATCATCTATGTGGAAATGCCAACTGAGGTAACATATGATACTCTTTATTTACATAAAGAATTACCAAGCAGTATGATTGCAAATAGCAGCAGAATTAGCAGTGGGACCATACATCCTGAAGAATTCCTGACCCCATCAGATCTTTTCTCTAATAGCATGTATATTTGTAATAACCTGACTGAGTCTCTCTTGGTCTCAGAAGTGAGATGTTTTAGTGTCACCATTACCTTTGGTACCAGGACTGAAATACTTCTTAGAACAGGCAAGAGGTAGAAAATTTAGATCATTAAAGTTAAATCCCATCATAGGTGAGCTCCAGAAGGGAACATTCATTCAGACGAGCTGACAAGGCTGGGAAGCCTTGGCAATCACTTAGTAATGACTGAGACTGAGTGAGGTAGGAACGAATCAAACTGAAACAGGAGAGCTGGTGTAAGGCAAAGTAAAGATAAAGATTTCAGGAAAATCCAACAACTTGAAATTTATTTTCAAAAACTTAGTTGTGTAAACTGAAAAACTGTAAATAAGAGCAGAAATTACCTTGTTTTGCGCTTTAGAGAAACCATGAAGCTGATCATTGGAATTGCATTGCTGGTTTTCTCACATGAAGCATGGAGTCAGCAGCCAGGGTCCATTACTCAGTGGGAATGGGCCTGGAGAGTACAATATAAGAAGAAGCCTCTCCAAGGGGGTAACAAAACAATATGGAGTCACCAGCTCCTTGGTCAGGAGTACAGAAGTCTACATGTTCAACTGGTCTATCAACAGAACACTTTATAGTTTGCATTCTGGTTGATATGAAGACTGGGTGTTATTCTACAAATAATCAAATCCCAGTCTGCGTGGATCAACGGCGTTCAGAGACACCTCCCCCTACAACTTCTTGCATCAGTTTTTGGTGCAGTGGTAACACGGAAGTCAAGTTCATTTGTGCTAATGCAGAGTGGCCCATAGGACAGGAAAAGACCTGGAGGAGGGATCGTTTTGAGAAGCACGGATGAAGTGTTATATGAGAATGTTCATCGTGAATTGGTACTGGTAATTCTGAATCTCTCAGGCATTCGTTACCATTACAGTGCCCAAAACCTTTACCTAACATTTATAAAGAATAGGTCAGGGTGTTGTTTAATCAGGAGGGTTATAAACTCGCAAGGAAAAATAGAAAGTGCAGAAGTTTGGTAGAAGATGTTACAGGTATTTACAGTGCATGAATTTCCACAGTTAATGACCTAGACATGAGTGTTATGAGTGATCAATATAATCAATTTCTTGACGAAAAATTATATTAGACACAAAAGTAAGAATTCTAAATTGGTAGTCAAGTAGGGTGACACCACTAGCAATGTTACATTTCATATGGTAACACCTGAGAATCACATGCACGTATGATTAGCAAATTAATAAAAAATGAAAAAAGCATCAAATAAATATAACTTCATTAGTATATATGGAAATTGGATGTTAGGCCCATAGGAATAATGGAATTGGTTGACATCAGAAAGAAAAAAAAATCTGTGACTCTTGATGTGATTTAGCTGCAGAAATAGTTATGCCTTATTGTCAAAAACATAAGGTTCAGATTGCCCTGAAAAGGGAACATTTGGAACAAATAAAAGGGATTTTGAGAAGGGCACATGGGTTACATATTAAATTTGAGTAGAATAGTCAGAAAATTGAGACGTATTAAAAACATAAAGGAACATAATTGGTGGGGTGGGGTAACTGGATGGGATGCTCTTTAGGGTCCGTGCAGACTCAATGGGCCAAATGGCCTTGATTGCACTGTAGAGATTCTATGATTCCATGATTCTATGCCATCAAGAATTGGAGAAATAATATACACATGGTCATCTGGGCTCGTATTATTTCACATCATCTTGTTATTATTTTGTGTATTTAGATGCATCTTAATTTTATAGCTATTATGTTTTTCTGTTGGGTTGCAACAAATGCAGTGGCTGAAAATGGAATTAGCTTGGTTAAGATATAATAATCTTAAAATTGCAATTGGTATAACATAGTGTTATTTCACAGTAACAGCTTATTTTTTATTGGCATGGAATCATTTTATTTTGTTTTGTGATTTATTTAATGATTGTTATTTTGTATTCCATTTATTGATTATTAGTTTACATATATCTGTACCACAAAATGTAATGATGCATTTAAATTTTACATGATACAGCGACTCAACCTGAATGTCAATCAATGTGGTGGAAGATGGTTAATTATACACGTGTTTGTTTATTGTTTTAAAAATAATGAACGAAGAGGAGAGACTGTGACACTGTAAACTTCTAAACTTTAATAACTGTTCAGGGATTGAAGAAATTACCAATAACTCTTTCTGGAATAAACTGTTTCCTGAGATGAAAGTGACCACGTGGAATTGTTCTAAAGGAATTAAAAACAACATGTCAATTAACCATCCCTGGGAAGAGGGCATCCAAGCAACATAAACAAGCTGTTACCTAGAGGAGGATACAGTTAATACTGAATATTGTCATAAAGAACAGGAAAGCTCCACTGATTAAAAAGGTAAACCATAAACTAGATGACTTCAGAAGTGTAATGAATGTTGTGGATGAATGGATGTAAAAGATCATCTAAAATGTCACAACACAAAACAGAAAATCCTACAGGAATTTGAGCTTCAGGATTCTTCAGTAGCAGTTCTCTGTAGAATCACACTGCACAAGGATTGAATTCTGGACATCCAGAGACAGATGCTGTTGGTTGGAATTGCAGCTAAATTCCACCATTCATCAGGTAATGGCTAAGCTATGTGGTTTAACTTGCTTACTTGAGGAGTATTAGTTTGATTGCATGATGCAATAAAGTTTAAATCATTGTTTCAGTAATTGATTCCTAAGTGGCTTGTGGTAATTTACACACAGCAACCTGCAGTGTGGATGCACCTAAATTCCAGGATCTGCAAATGTTCAAAAGGGTAGCTCACCACAGGCTTCTCCACAGCTGTTACAGATGGACAATAAATACTGGCCCAGCCAGTGGCACTCACACCCCTTGAATAAATACCAAATCAAAGGATTTACTGAGATATTTGTATCATCGATAGTCATAGGTGAGGTGCCGGAAGATTGGAGGTTGGCTAATGTGGTGCCACTGTTTAAGAAAGGTGTTAAGGACATGCCAGGGAACTATAGACTCGTGAGCCTGACCTTGGTGGTGAATAAGTTGTTGGAGGGAATTCTAAGGGACAGGACGTACATGTATTTGGAAAGGCAAGGACTGATTAGGGATAGACAAACATGGCTTTGTGCGTGGGAAATCATGTCTCATAAACTTGATTGAGTTTTTTGAAGTAGTAAAAAAAGAGGATTGATGAGGACAGAGCAGTGTCAGTAAGGCGTTGACAAGGTTCCCCATGGGAGATTGGTTAGCAAGGTTAGATCTCATGGAATACAGGGAGAACTAGCCATTTGGATACAGAACTGGCTCAAAGGTAGAAGACAGAGGGTGTTGGTGGAGGGTTATTTTTCAGAATGGAGGCCTGTGACTAGTGGAGTGCCACAAGGATCGATGCTGGGTCCACTACCTCTCATCATTTACATAAATGATTTGGATGTGAGCCTGAGAGGTATAGTTAGTGAGTTTGCAGATGACACCAAAATGGGAGGTGTAGTAGACAGCTAAGAAGGTTACTTCAGATTACAACGGGGTCTTGATCAGACCCGCCAATGGGCTGAGAAGTGGCAGATGGAGTTTAATTTAGATAAATATGAGAAGCTGCATTTTGGGAAAGCAAATCTTAGCAGGATTTATACACCCAGTGGTAAGGACCTGGGGAGTGTTGCTGAGCGAAGAGACCTTGGAATGCAGGTTCATAGCTCCTTGAAAATGGAGTCACAGGTAGATAGGATAGTGAAGAAGGCGTTTGGTATGCTTTCCTTTATTGGTCAGAGTATTGAGTTCAGGAGTTGGAAGGTCATGTTGCGGCTGTACAGGACATTGGTTAGGCTAATTTTGGGATATTGCGTGCAATTCTGGTCTTCTTCCAATTGGAAAAATGTTGTGAAACTTGAAAGGGTTCAGAAAAGATTTATAAGGATGTTGCCAGGGTTGGAGGATTTGTGCTATAGGGAGAGGCTGAATAGGCTGGGACTGTTTTCTCTGGAGCGTCGGAGGCTGAGGGGTGACCTTATAGAGATTTATAAAATCATGAGGGGCAAGAATAGGATAAATAGACAAAGTCTTTCCCCTGGGGTGTGGTAGTCCAGTAGTAGTGGTCATAGGTTTAAGGTGAGAAGGGAAAGATATAAAAGAGACCCAAGGGGCAACTTTTTCATGCAGAGGGTGGTACATGTATGGAATGAGCTGCTAGAGGAAGTGGTGGAGGCTAGTACAATTGCAAAATTTAAAAGGCACCTGGATGGGTATATGAATAGGAAGCCTTTGGAGGGATATGGGCCAGGTGCTGGCAGGTGGGATTAGATTGGGTTGGGATATCTGGCCAGCATAGACAAATTGTACATCTCTATGACTCTAATGACTCTAATGACTCAATGCATGCTCCAATCACATTTCTTATGCTTTTAAATTCAATGACGCTGTCACAAGGTGGTATACAACTTTTCCAGAGAGACAAGGCCAATCAAATTTTAAAAAAAGGCAAAATTCATCTACTTTGGAAACTTCACAGCCACTTTATGTAAAGGATTGAACTATTAAAAATGGGGTCAGAAATTCATCTGAAATGTAGGTGCAGGATATTTAGAGCATGCCATGTATTCATAATAATGAAAATGTTGATTTTTCATTTAGTCTACTCTAAACTGGTTTGCTTCTCACTATATTATTTAATTGGGTATACCTATCACAGCAGGTTGAGTCAAAAATTAATCTCCTGATCAAAATGGTCAACAACTATCCCCCACTCTCATTCAGTTTGGGAATGTTGCCAAGCACAGTCCACTAATGACTGATCAAAAATTCCTATCCTGAGATTGGTCCTCCATCCAATGTCTATTTGTTCAATGATATTAGAATGTCTGTCAGCCAGGAATAAGTAATTACTTTTAAATACCACTGCTCTCTTCCATATGTAGGAGGACTACCTTTTTTGGCAACTTAATAAATAATCTTCCTTCCAGTAGAGGACTGATTTGTTTCCATGTGAGCTTTGTAAACAGCCTTTTAAAAAAAAACTCACATTTATAAAGTGCCTTTCCAGATCTCAGGATATCCCAAAATGCTTCACAGCTCATCAATACTTTTGAGGTGTAGTCACTGTTTCAATATGGGAAATTTAGTCACCAATTTATACAAGGCAATCTCCCACAAATACGAATATGTAAATGGTTAGATATTTTGTTTTTGTGATAATTGCAATAAATTCTGTAGAGGACATAGAAAATAATACCCCAATTCTGCTTCAAAATGGTATTATGGAATGTTTTACCTTCAGCTGAGAAAAGGTGAATTGGTGTAATGTTTCATCTGAAAGGGCCAAGAGAGAAATGGAGAAATAGGAGCCAGAGTAGTCCCTTTGGCTCCACAAGCCAGATTCATCACTCAACTAGATCATGGTTGGTCTTCTAACTCGACACCGTTTTGCTTTACTAGCCCTATGCTCCTTGATATCTTTAAGATCAAGAAATGTATCGATCTCTATCCTGAACATACTCCATTACTGAGGCTCCACAGTCATCGGGAGTAGAAAGTGCTGAAGTTTCGCCCTTTGAGTGAAAGAATTCCTCTTCCATGCAGGCTTAATTCCTATTCTGAAGCTGTCCCCTTTAGTCCAGACTCCACAGGAGAGGAAACATCCTTCCTGTCTTTACCTTATATAGCCCTGTGAGAATTAATAACTGAAAAGATTTCCTATATTACTAAACACCAAATCATTCCATAAAACATAGGAAGCTCATTATTTTTATATATATATATATATATATATATATAGGAATAGCAAGCAATAAACAGAGCATGCATGCATTATGCCACCTTAATGAGTAATACTGATTAGTGCTATACTCTTTTAATACATCCTGGTTTCGCTTGAATATTGAGATAAGATAATGCATGACACATATAACTTATGATATCCTCCCTTACTGTGTTGTGAAATAAAGCATGAACATTGTACAGTCAAATCCTGGGTAAATATTTAATTCCAAATCAGGTTATTTGAATATGGGAGTAGCTGTTTGTAAATGATTGTCAGACTAACTATTCAGGAAAATTAATCTAACTTTTCCACAAATGAATAACTGCCTCAAAATCCAAATACGTATTATGTTATAAATAGTTTAATTCAATGTCATATATCTCAGGTTGATAAACTAGGTGGGCTTAACTCTCCCACACGCCTTGGCTTGTAACCTAATTGAGCCCGAATTATCTGTGTTTGTGTCAGTTTATTGTATTTACAAACATTTCATCAATTCCATGTGGTAACAAACTGCAACACCCATACTGCTGGCTGATGTCAGTTTAAACTTTGAACTCTAGTTACGAGTTGATTTCTCCGCAGGCTGATTTGCTGCTCACTTCAAACAAAGTGGTGTAAATCATTAATTTAAAGTGCCACTTTTATGGCTTTGAATGCAAGTATTTTCTGGGAATGGAAGGTTATTTGCTCAATAAATATTTTAATCAAATCTACCAAATTTCCTTTTAATAGCTAGAAAACCAATTAGAGTTCTAATGTGGCTCAATAAATTCTTTAGTCCTTAATTGCCATCTATGTCCCTCCTTCGCTTTCACAGCTTTACAGAAAGAAGGAGTTGAGCCACTTACTACATTGTTGTGTTCTGGGTTGGAGACATTTCAGTAACTTTCCAAAACTTTGAGTTATAGAGCACTCTAACTTTATTGTGACATATTTATAGTAAAGAGGACACTCCCTCACACTAACATTTTTTTCTATTTTACTTTTCTCCAAGACACTCTAGTCACAGGTGTAAGACACTTCCTTCTATGACCTCTCAGATCTTAACACTTCGTGACTTAGGATAACATATACCATTATACTCCCTGGATGTGACAAGGAAGATGGAGGGAAGAACAAATAATTACGCAATTTGGCTGCAAAGCTAAATTTGTCCACTTCTTGCCACCTTAGCAATTAAGTTCTGGACCAACATCACGAATTGCAACCAGTTAAGGCTCTTTGAAGTTAATTAATGACCACTTATGGGCCCAACCCTCCAGTAGCTCAATTAACTACCTTACCTCTGCTGCTGGGTCTGGCCAAATTGGCTATAAACAGGTCCAGGCAGTGGGCCATGGAGGGAGTCATTATGGCCAATTACCTGTCCCTCTTTAGGGGTTACATCCCTGCCCAGGTGACCCTGGAGAAGGAGCACATGGTGTCTACCAACACCCTTGAGGTTTTCAGGGTGAGGTGGGTACCGCAAGGAGTGGAGTGTTTTTCTTCCCCCTCCAACTCTATTTTGATTTAATCCCTGCCCTCCCCTTCACTTATTAAATCACACAGCATTGCCCTTTGATGTGAAGGGACTGCCTGTCACTGGCCACACTCGTGTTTCCTTTCTTCCGGAAAATGAATAAAGATTTATACACCTGTTTTTCTTCACCATGTCCCACACTTGCACGCGCGTAACATGGGTGCTGGGGAAAATATTAGCTGCTAGGTGGTAATGTGGGGAATTAAAAAAGAAAAACAATATAATCAGTAGATTTAGAATCTCCTTAGTTCAGGGGGAAGAAGTAAACAAAAAAAAACTAACTACCTTACTAGCATGCAAGAAAAGCAGGTGGTGTCACATCAGATTTCCACTGAAAGCCATATGCATCTTGTCTCCGGCTCCATTGACTGCACCCTCATCTCCTAGCTACCTTGTATCTGTCATCCCCTTATAACTATCGACAGCTTACTGTTTCAGCCCCTCAAGGCATTACAGTCTGTGCCTGCAGTTACCATTCTCAAGTCCCAGAAGCTGCCTATTCAGATTGGTCAACAGCCTCACTTTGGCATGGGACTTCAGTGGTGAGGCTCCTGATTTGGCAGGAAGCTCATCGGTCAGTATCTCATTGGTGCTCTATCTTGCTGGTGGGGATGGGAGTTTATTGCTGTTGAACCCACCCAATCCCACACTTAGTGCAAACAAATGCAAGTCTCTGTTCAGACCTCCATGTTCTCTGGTGGTCCTGGTAACCCAATGCTTCTGTCTCCTAATCATTCTGAACATCATCTGTGTAGGAAATCTGGCCTCTTTATGAGAATTTCATTTATTATGACAATGGAGCAGAACTCAGAAGTACTTATGGGCATTTTTGCTTTTAATTCCAAAGTTTTTAAAAGGAGGATTGCTTCAGAAATACTATCTGGCAAATGCCTGGGTGAAGCCAATGGAATGTTACATGGATAAATTCAAGCAGAATGAGACTAAGCAAGAAGAATGAAGGCCAACTCTTTTTTCCCTCTTGGCAGAAAGCCACCTCTTGCATACATGTCTGTTTTACTCTGCAGGAATATACAAGGACAGGGGTTAGAAAGGTAGTTTAACTTACTGGAGTGTACTAGTGGGGCTGAATGCTCTTGTGTGTACAAACCTGCATTCAAGCATTAGTATATTGTGAAGGTCTCAGTCAAAAAACTATCATCTAGACTCTCTATGTGTGGTGAAATCTAGTTAAAAGGGAATCAGGACAAATAAACTTGTATTGCCTACAAAAGTAAGTATCACAACTTGTCTGCCAAGGTCAACACCACTGATGCAACCTAATAACAGCTGCAAAATTATCTTGTTTTCTCTTCATGAACCACGTGGAGACTGATTTGTATAACTTTTCTTACCATTTATCTTTTTGGACTCGCTTCTTATTTCTAATCAGTGTCAATGTGTTGTATTATTAATTGTTCTCATGTTTACAGTCTTAGAGTCATAGAGATGTACAGCACGGAAACAGACCCTTTGGTCTAACTCATCCATGCCGACAAGATATCCCAACCCAATCTAGTCCCACCTGCCAGCACCTAACCCATATTCCTCCAAATCCTTCCTATTCATATTCCAACCCAAATGCCTTTTAAATGTTGCAATTGTACCAGCCTCCACCACTTCTGCTAGCAGCTCATTCCATACACGTACCACCATCTGAGTGAAAAAGTTGTCCTTAGGTCTCTTTTATATCTTTCCCCTCTCACCCTAAACCCATGCACTCTAGTTCTGGACTCCCCCAACCCAACGAAAAGACTTTGCCTATTTACCCTATCTATGGCCTTCATAATTTTGTAAACCTCTATAAGGTCACCCCTCAGCCTCCGATACTCCAGAGAAAACAGCCCCAGCCTGTTCAGCCTCTCCCTATTGCTCAAATCCTCCAACCCTGGCAACATCTTTGTAAATCTTTTCTGAACCCTTTCAAGTTTCACAACATCTTTCCAATAGGAAGGAGACCAGAATTGCACACAATATTCCAAAAGTGGTCTAACCAATATCCTGTACAGCCGCAACATGACCTCCCAACTCCTGTACTCAATACTCTGACCAATAAAGGAAAGCATACCAAATGCCTCTTTCATTATCCTATCTACCTGCAACCCCAATTTCAAGGAGCTATGAAACTACACTCCAAGGTCTCTTTGTTCAGCAGCATTCCCTAGGACCTTACCATTAAGTGTATAAGTCCTGCTAGGGTTTGCTTTCCCAAATGCAGCACCTCACATTTATCTAAATTAAACTCCATCTGCCACTTCTCAGCCCATTGGCCCATCTGATCAAGATCCCTTTGTAATCTGAGGTAACCTTCTTTGTTGTCCACTACACCTCCAATTTTGGTGTCATCAGCAAACTTACTAACTATACCTCTTATGCTCACATCCAAATCATTTACATAAAATGATGAAAAGTAGAGGACCCAGCACCGATCCTTGTGGCACTCCACTGGTCATAGTCCTCCTGTCTGAAAAACAACTCTCCACCACCACCTCTGTCTTCTACCTTTGAGCCTGTTCTGTATCCAAATGGATACCTGTATTCCTATATTCTCCCTGTATTCCATGAGATCTAACCTTGCTAATCAGTCTCCCATGGGGAACCTTGTCAAACACCTCACTGAAGTCCATATAGATCACATCTACCACTCTGCCCTCATCAATTCTCTTTGTTACTTCTTCAAAACACCCAATCAAGTTTGTGAGACATGATTTCCCATGCATAAAGCCATGTTTGTCTATCCCTAATCAGTCCTTGCCTTTCCAAATACATGTACATCCTGTCCCTCAGGATTCCCTCCAACAACTTGCCCACCAGCGAGGTCAGGCTCACTGGTCTATAATTCCCTGGCTTGTCCTTACCACGTTTCTTAAACAGTGGCACCACATTAGCCAACCACCAGTCTTATAAACTCACTATTTTTATTAATTTAGGAGAGCTGGTTAAATTAGCTGGATTTGAAACACAAGTTCAAACAGGTATGGAGAAAAGGGAACTTTTTATAATTGTTACAACTTACCAAATAACTGAATGAATTAAAAAAGGAACAGATCTTCCCACTTCTCCCAGGATTTTCCAGTGAAGTACTTTGCTTAATGTCTGCTTATGTAAAACTGGGGCTCATCTGGGTTTTGAACCCATAGGTGAAAACGAAGTTGTTGGTAAATTCTTACTTTGAAATAAATTTTAAAGGAAAATGCCCCTTTGAAAGGCTTTCCTGAATTTACATTACAACAGATTCGAAATGTTTGTATTCAATGCCAGGGCAATATTGAAGATGCTATTTTTGAAGATTCAGTCTCTCAAACTGTTATAAGATTTAAAAGGCACTTAAGATTAGAGTTTCATCCAACAGCCAAGAAATGTAAAATGCTAACAGGGATGATCAAGAGTTTACAAATTGAAAGTAAGGAGACCAAAATAGAGTCAAAGTAGAGAGATTAAAATTGGAACAGTGGAAATTAGGATATTGAGGGGGATGGGAAAGAGAGGCAAGAGCAAGGAGAGAAGAAAGAGATTCAGGAAAAACTGCAGGAAAAAGAATTTGAACTAAGACAGCTCAAGATGAGAAGAAGGATCCCTTGTGTGTCCCATGAATAATGGCTCATCCTGCTGGAAGCAACGCGGTTTGCTCACTTAATTCTTAGGTTTGAGCAGGCAGAGATGCATGTTTTCTTTATCTTCTTCAAGTGGTTGGCACAGCAGACAATCCGGCCAATTCAACACTGGTCTTTATTACTGCAGAGTACACTCTGTGGGAAAGCACACAAGACTTACTCCCTCTTGTCTGAGGAAAGTGCCACTGATTATGAGGCAGTAAAGGAAGTTATCTTACTGGTGTACTGGTTACTGTCGGAGGAGTACCATCACAAATTCCATACAAGCTGCAAATGGTTCAATCAATTTACTTGAGTGAAGAAAACACTCAGCAGGTTTCTGTTCTTTACAAATAAATACATTTATTACAAGCAAATTGTTTTAACCAATGTCAATTAAGAAATATGACTTGTTCACTTATATCTCTACAACATCAAGTCTATCCCTTCTTAAAACCCCATCTTCCCATGAAACAGATACACTTAGGCAGATAAGGGTGATAAAAGGAAAAGAATATCAGGGAAACAGTTTGATAGTTTGATAGGACCAGCCTGGTTCACCGTATTGCTTGCTTTCTCTCCCTTTCCATTCATTTTAGCTCTTTGCTTTTGACAAAAGTTGATTGCACACTGATGCTCTCTTTCATTCTCTGGTTGAAAATTTGTCCTTTCATTATCTCTAAAGGCATTGTATTCTTTCCTCAAAAGGCGATTTATAAAGAATGTGTGGGGAAGATCGCCTCTGTTACTGATGTCTTTCTAGTACCTCCACAGAGGAGAGAGGGAGATTTTGATGCTTTTGATTTGTGAACATTTAGTTCTCTGCTGTACTGGCTCAAAACAAGCCATGGTCACCTGGTCAGTAGCGAATCAAGATGTTGTGGTCAAGCAAATATCCCCCCTAGTTCAGAAACCATCAACTCTGTGGAGCTGTTTTACTCACTGTTTTGGGGGAAAGCAATGTTGTATGCAACTCACACAGTGCTTCAGGAAGTATGACTTATAAAACTGCAGCGATCTCTTTACACAGTCTCCTTTGTTTAAAGCAGTATCTTCCTTTCTTAGTCCACACATAAAGCATAAAGGACTGAAAAAGATTTATTCTTTACACTATCTGAGGTGAACTTTCTTCACCTAGAGAGTGGTTAGCCTTTTACCTCTCCACCCCGGATTTCTTAGCCTCATTCCTAATGAAGGGCTTTTATCCAAAACGTCAATTTTCCTGCTCCTCGGATGCTGCCTGACCTGCTGTGCTTTTTCAGCACCACTCTAAACTTGACTCTGATCTCCAGCATCTGTAGTCCTCGTTTTCACCTAGCCTGTGGAATTGTTTGCCACAGAAAGCAGCTTGAGACCAATGCAGTTAATGTTTTGAAGAATTACATATATATCTTAGGGCTTAAGGGATCAAATGTAATGGGGAGAAAGCAGGAACACAATTCCTTTCTGCCCTGCCCTCTGTTAGGTTTTTTAGACATATTGTCACTTAATTCACCATTCGCATCAAGTGTTGTAACTCCATAACGCACCTAGGAGCTAGGAATTCTTTTATTATTCTGGTTTTCAGGGGATCAAACTTTATTTCTGATACATGCAATGTTTAATCAAGAAACCCAACCTCTGGTTTTGAAAAACTTGTTGAGTATCAGTCCTGCCTCTTGTAGTCTTGTGGACTTATGTATCAACACATAATTTATGTGGCATCGTTCTTTGAAAGTTATCTGGTGCTGATGTTATTCCGAAGGTAACCTGTTAAAACAGAATGTTCCAAATGCTATTATGAAATTTGTGAGATCGCTTCCAGTATAATGTGTCAAAATCCTTTGTTAGCGTTTAATTTGGAAAATTATTGAGCTCTTCCCTAATTTTACTAAGCTTTCAGAGCATTGGACAGATTTTCATTTTCACAGCTTTAATGGGTTGTCTATGATTGACATGTGTTCTTATGGACTCATGACTTTGTTACCTGTAGCATCCTCGGAGGAGAACGCTTGCTTAAAATGTTTGCTTATCAAACATCAAGATCTTCTATTGGTATATAAAAAGAGAGGAGCTAAAGTATGTGTGAGACTCTTGGAGAATGTAACAGGATAATAGATTTCATGGAAATGGCAGATAATTTAAACCAATATTTTGCATTGGAAGACACTATAACCATCCCAAAAATAACAGATACCTAAGATGCCAAAGGGAGGAAAGATCGTGTAAAAATCTCTGTCATGAAGGACAAAGTATTTTTTAAAATCCCTACAGTGCAAGTCCACACTGACTCTCCGAAGAGTAACCCACCCAGTCCAGCTCCCCCACATTTAGCCCTGACTAATGCACCTAGCCTACACATCTCTGGACAATTTAACATGGCCAATTCACCTGACTTGCACATCTTTGGACTGTGGGAGATAACCAGAACACCTGGAGGAAACCCACACAGACACAGGAAGAATGTGCAAACTCCACACAGACCAGTCACCCGAGGCTGGAATCAAACCTGGGTCCCTAGTGCTGTGAGACATTCAGTGCTAACTACTGAGCCACCGTGCCAGATTTGATAGATTCATTTGAGTGAAGACACCAGGATCTGGTGGCCTATGTCTGAGGGTTTTAAAGAAAGTGACAGAGCTACTGGGGGAACTAGTTGAAATATTCTAGAAATCATTGGATTATAGAAAGGTTTCGGTGGACTGGGAAATTGCTAATGTGACACTCCTGATCAAAAAGGGAGACAGAATCTAGATCAGTTAATCTAACATCCGTCGTTGTGAAAATTCTACAGCCCATTATTAAGGAAGAAATAGCAGGATATTAAGAAAAGCTAACACAATCAAAAAGAGTCAGTATGGTTTTATGAAAGGGAAATCATGTTGCCAAATTTGCTAATGTTCTTTGAGACTATAACAAGTAGAATTGATAAAGGGCAACCAGTAGATTGGATGTATTTTAATTTCCAGATGTTATTCAAAGTGCCATGAAGCAGATTGTGAGGGGAACCCATGATATTGGGGGTAATATATTAACATGGATTGAAGATTGATTAACGCACAAAAGACAGTCAGGATTAATGAATCCTTTATAGCTTGGAAAGACATAACCAATGGAGTGCCACAAGGATCAGTCTTAGGTCCTCTATTATTTACTATCCACATCAAATCACCCTTCATTTACATGTGGAGTGTCTTTGACAGTAATTCAACTCCCACAGAGCCCGCTCTCAGAGCCAACAGGATATCTGACACTGCTGTTCCTATCGGTCAGGTCTCCCTGATTGGACCAGATTAACAACCCCAGTCAGAGAACTGTGATGTCCACCTGGCTGACCTCATTACAATCACTACATATCAAAATTTACTTATGATACAAAAAAAGGTGGGATAGTATGTTGTGCTGAAGACATAAGGGATCTGCACGGGGATGTAGATGGGTTGAGTAAGTGAGTAAAAACATGGCCGGTGGAATTTAATTTAGGAAAGTTATGGGATCATGCAGTTTGGTGGGAAGAATCAAAAGGCAGATTATTATTTAAATAGAGACTACAAAACAGTGCAGCATAGAAGGATGTGGGTGTTCATCTGCATGAAACACAAAAAGTTAGCATACAGTTGCAACAAGTAAATATAAAGGCAAATAGAATTTTGACCTTTATGAGAGGGGGCTAGATTATTAAACATGGAGATCTTGTCACAGTTGTATAGATTGTTGTTGAAGATGCGACTGAAGCACTGTGTACAGTCTGATCCCCATATTTCAAACAAGGAAGAGTGGAATTTCAGACAGTTCAAAACTGATTCACTGGGACTGGTTCTTAGAATGAAGGGACCGACTAAACAGGCTAAGTCTTTATTCATAAAAGTTTAGAAAAATGACGGGTGATGTCATTGAAGCAAAGAAGATTCTAAGGTAGGTGTTGAGAAAAATTTCTCACTCTGGGGGAATCTTGAACTATGAGACACAGCTACAGACTAAGGGGGCATTAATTTAACACTGAGATGTGAAGGAATTACTTCTCCCAGAAGTTATGAATATCATTCCGCAGAGGATTGTGGAGGTTAGATCACTGCAAGTATTTTGAGAGGAATTAAATAGATTTTTTGAAATGTCTGGGAGTTTACTGCTATACTGAGCTAGTGTGAAAGAAGTTATGAGACTTGGGGCAGATCATCCATGACATAGGGCAGGCTGGAGTCATCAAATGACCTACTCCTATTTCTATTTCTCATGTGCTTATGTTATCCGATCATCGAGTTAATCTCTTTCTTCACCTTTGGAACTAAGGGATGAAAAACCTTTCTGGTTTCACAGTATATAAACACATTGGCTTCTGTTCTGGGTTTAGTATTATAATATCTTACTTTTTGCTTACCAATTCCTGCAAATAAATTTGGAAATTCTAGTCTGAAGTTTCCTGAATGAACTAAATCGATGTTGTCACTCATTTTTTCCTGCCGCATATGGCAGTGATTTCAGGAAATGCAAGCAATTATTACAACATGCCAATCAGCATGCCCAGAAGTTGCTAATGGCTGCTCAGTCATGCTGTCACAGAGCTTAGTGGAAGCTATACGTGTAATCCTTTCCTTACTCTGCAAAAAATGAAAATTCCATTCACATCTTTTGGAGATAGTCCAGAGAACATTCAGAAGGTTAATTCCAGGTATTGTAAACACCATGTATTTTTATTTTTGTGATTTTTTTTTCTTTTGTGGACTAAAATGAGAAAAGAACTGTTTTAAAATTAGATTGCAAGGATTGCTGCATAATTTGAAAGCAAGTAAATTAACTCTCATTGTGAACATTGTTTACACAGCTATGCATTGCATCCAGTGGTTGCAGATGAATTGGAGCTGAAAGGTTCTGTACAAATGGAGTTTTGGTTGGCAACAAGTTTGGTTTGTGGACTAACTTCAGGTACCAATGATAAAGATTTTCTGCTGTCAACAATTATATGATTGGTTCTCAGTAGCTGAACAACTAGGAGCTGCAAGCAAGATACAGAGAAGCTTTCAGGCCATGAACAGTTTAGCAGCTCTTTCTCTGATTTCTACAACAATTCACTGCCAAGAAAAACAGTTTATCTTTTTTTCATTCTGTAGCAATTGTAAGCTATGACTTTTGTTTGAAGAGTCATGACCATTTGTTAGTGAACTAGCCACCCTGTTCCTCTTAGAAATCAGTGGAAGCATCTGGAGAAGGATGACTGAGCGGCACCAGCATCAGAATCATCTCAGAAAACCTTGTGAATAGGAACCACTGAAATGATTTTCCAATTCTTTTTCCCTCTGTCCACAACCATGTTTTTTTACCTGTCTGTGTGTGCCAGGTACGTTTACAAGAGGATTGGAGTTTTAGTTTGTGGAGTTGTATACTGACAGTTCATAGCCGCTTACCTATAGCTAGAGTCTAATTACTTGTAATAAACAGTATTTGTGTTCAGTGCAGAAATGAGGTACATGTTTTCAATTAATCTGGGTAAATTGGGGAATTTTGAGAATGAAAAAAATGTGTATTTTTTGTGATTCTGGGAATAGTGATGCTTGATTTCCAGCATCTTACCCCAGTGAGTTATCAAAGTGTGCAGGAATTGTCTTACGAGAAGAGGTTGAGTGGGTGGTGCCTGACCTATTGAGGTTTAGTAGAATGAGGAATGACCTTACTTAACCATACAAGACTCTAAGATATAGTAGTGGTAGAGATGTTTCCCCTTGTGAGAGGGTCTAGGACCAGAAGGTAAAGTCTTAAAATAAGGAATCAGCCATTTAAGATAAAGATGAGGAAAAAATCTTCTGTCAGAGGGTAATGAATTTATAGCATTCTTTACTGCAGAGAGCAGTCAAGTTTGGGTCATTAAGAATATTCAACGCTGAGGTAGAGAGTTTTTTTAAATCAATAAGGGAATCAAGGGATGCACAGAAAAGAGCAGGAAAGTAGAGTTCAGCCATGGTCTAATTGGGTTGTTGGGCCAAATGGCCAACTTCTGCTCCTACACCTTGTGGTCTTTAACTGTGAAAAACTCTGATCTTCAATGACACTTAGTATTTCAGCAATTACCCTTTTCTCTTTGATTCCTGATGTGGAAGTTACTCTGCCTATTCCCTAGGGTGAGCTAGGACCTGTTGATTGTCCACTTAACACAGCACAAGCCTGTCTCTCCTTCAGTTCTTTTAGTTAAAAATCACACAACACCAGGCTATAGTCCAACAGGTTTAATTGGAAGCACACTAGCTTTCGGAGTGACACTCCTTCATCAGGTGATAGTCAGACAATCACCTGATGAAGGAGCGGCGCTCCGAAAGCTAGTGTGCTTCCAATTAAACCTGTTGGACTATAACCTGGTGTTGTGTGATTTTTAACTTGCACACCCCAGTCCAACACTGGCATCTCCAAATCATCAGTTCTTTTAGTATCACATCTTACAGCGGGGACTGACTGCAGAGTTTGTAAAGGGTGATAATATTAAACGCACTCACCCAAATAGGAATCACAGTTGGTTGTGGACCAGTGCAGTATTCTGCTTGCAGTGCCAATTGTTGGAGAGAGATTTTAAAGAGGAATCTTAGTCCTGTATTTAGCAGCACAAATCAATCTTTATTTGGAGCTCCTAACCACACAGCCTCAAAGAAGTCTCTGGAGACAGACTCCAGACACTCCGCCTCTCCTGATAAAGTATGGGATTTTTAGACATTCCCCGTTGCAATGAGTGCATGCACTTGCCACTCCCCCTCAGATGTTTGTCAGCTGCACCGTTCTGAGCGGGCGCTGTTTGGTAACTTGTGAAGCTGTAATTATTTGTTGCCACGAGGTCATAATGACTAAGTAATGTGTTGCAATTGACCCTTAACAATGTAATCTGTTTACCAATGTCCTTTCACGAGATTATGTTTTTATACCTTTTGTTATACATCATTCAGTCCTTAGTGTTTACATTACTCATCCTTCAATTGCCCCCTGCTGATGGGCTGGGGGGCTTCTCTTACTATTTATAGCTAGTCATCCAAATGAATTCAACTAAATTCCTTAATATATAATCTGTAATGGCAATAAGTTAAAAACACTTTTGATTATGGTGGGATCAGACATTCCCTTCTCCACTTTACTAAATAACAATCTTTCTCTTGCCCGCTAAGATTTCTATGAGACACTTTATTATCTTATCTGCTTGCCGTGAGCATGAAGGCCATGATTCTGACTGTGGAAACTACTGCATCAACTAACAATTCTCTTCAGCAATGGGCAACTCCAACACTCAACATTTGAAAGAACTAAAAGTGATGCTCTAGTACCTAATTTAAAGCGTGTTCAATAATCTTCGAATATATTTTACAATCCAATAATTTCCATTTTTTTCTTTACCCTTTCCTAAGAAAGGTATCTCAATATCTGTGAATCTTGACACTGAACAGCCAGTGAACAGAATGTCTGACACTACAGTTTATATCTGTCAGCCCAGGGTTCCCTGATTGGACCAGATTAACAGCCCTCATCAGGGAACTCATAGTCTATGAGGTCTGCCTGGCTGATCTTGTTACAATCTTCTACTTGATGTATGCTGTTTCCTTTCACAACCTCTTGTTGACTTCTATGCTTGCTTCTTTTTACTGTGACATAGCATCTGAAAATGCCTCAGCTTTGTATACATATGGCCTGTGCATCTTTGGCGGCACCAATGCCATACCTGTGCAATAGCTAATCTCAGCTGCTGCCATTAACTACATTTTATGCTACATGTGTCTCCTTCTCACTATTGTCCATTTTTAATAGAGTACAGGAGCTTTTTATTTGTCATTTCTACCATATACAACCGATAAAAACGAGACATCATTCCTCCAGGACCAGGGGTGCTACATGGACAGCACAAACTACACCATCGTACAAGGTATAAAGTGCATGAGAAGTGCTAAACACGCAAGTTACACTATAACAGAAGAATGATAACTAATAGACATTTTTCTAGCAGCAGTTCAAAGTCATGCAAAGAATTTCAGATGGGAAAGACTGACTAATTCTGACTAATTCAACTGGGTCTGTTGGTTTGAGACTCGGGCAGTCTTTTTATCTCTCCCCTAACTACCCATCAGTTCTAATCTGAACCTCTGTTTGCGACTTAACTGAGTTATCTTCACCACTTGTCACATTTTCTCATGATTGACAAGGATCTGATAATGCATCAACAACTACTCTAAAACTATTGATGTGAAATAGCTCCTCTGTCAGATTACCATACTCACAGTCTTCTGCTTATCATAGAGTCATAAAGATGTACAGCATGGAAACAGACCCTTTGGTCCGACCTGTCCATACCGACCAGATATCCCAACCCAATCTAGTCCCACCTGCCAGCACCCGGCCCATATCCCTCCAAACCAAATGTGGCAATAATCTCCTTGTGTCGCTGGGTACTTCTATTGAATATTACATGTTGCACAACATTGTTCTTGTTGAGATTGAATATGTCTCCATTGGATTAATAATTTTGGTTGCTTTACTCCTATCAATCCCTAGGGTAACTAAAATGTTATTCCCATAGTGGCCCATTGCATAGAAAAGTGTACTGATCATGTTTGGCTTTGCAATGAGACCTGACACAGTGCAGCATCAAATGAAACCTTTGTATAACTTTAGCCATGCCAGAGACTGATTAAAGGCAGCAACTTTCTGGAAACTGTCAGTTTGAAGTATAATTTTTTTTCTCACATCTTTTCACTGTTAGCCACCACATATTATTGTGGTCTTGTTTTGGACTAGTTTCAGTACTCTCAAAGATTACCAAATAACTGCATGTTTTATATTGCTGGGTAAAGACTCATAGAATTTAACTCTCTTTGCTGAAATTTGCAGGTAATTGAGATGATGCAGCTCATTTGCAGCAATTGCTCTATATTTCACTGTTCTTGTTATTTTAATCAAGAGTTCTATCATTGTTGATAACTGCTCTCTAGCTGAGAAGAAGCTCCCTAAAGTCTGCAAGACTGAGCCTGCAGCAGCTAGTCAGAGAATCAGCAAAAGGGAAAAAGATCTGTGTGACTTTGTCCACACCAGTCCACCTAATGCAGATACAGCTGTCCATTCATTACAGTATTGACAGTCGTGGCCATCACATAATCTTTGCTGAGATTAAGTCCCATCTTCATTACCATATGCTGAATGAGATGGATTCAGAACACATTTCAGACTGAAAACTGGGAACCCATGGTGCTATGGATCATCTGCAGGCAAAACTCTATTTAACCACAATCTGTAATCTAAAGACTTGACATCTGCATCACTTTATCACTGAACCAGGCAAATTTGAATCAGTATTGAATATAGGTGAACAAATGAGAAGCATTTTTAGGCATACCCACAAAGCCTGCACTCCCACTCTCCCAAGGACATGCAAGTCCTGGACCTCCTTCACCGCCAAATCCAAGCCACCCAACAAATGGAGGAAGAATGCCTCATCTTCCATCTTGGGACCGTTCAACCACATGGCATCAACATTGGCTTCACCAGTTTCCAAATCTCCCCTCCCCAAACCTCATCCCAAATCCAACCCTCTAACTCTGCACCGCCCTCATGACCAGTTCTACATGCCCATTTTCCTTCCCACCTATCCAATCCACCCTCCCCATCGACCTATCACTATTACCTCCATCTGCATCCACAAATTGCCTTACCAGTTACCTTCCCCCAGTCCACCCCGCACCCCCTATTTACCTGTCAGCCCCCTTCCCCCTCCACATTCCTGATGAAGGGCTTATGCTCAAAATGTCGACTTTTCCGCTCCTTGGATACTGTCTGATCTGCTAAGCTTTTCCAGCACTATACTCTGACTCTGACACTCCAGCATCTGCAGTCCTCACTTTCTCCACAAAACCTGGTGAAGTTACAATAATGGATAGTATACATGTCAGAGAGTGGAAACAACATGCTGTCGGCTTAGTTAAATGACCCCACAAACAGTAGATCAGATTAAAACTGTACTTTAGTCTGGAGTTGAGTGGCCTTGGCCTATATTGAGTATTGATGACCAAGTTCTACTTTATAGCACTTTAAATGACACATCCTGTCACTTTACTTATTATTGAGTAGACTGATAAGGTGGTAATTGGCTGGATTAAATTTGTTGTATTTTTTATGAAAATGGCACAGTCAGGCTATATTTAAAAAGAGGGTGCCAGGGCTGGAGAAGTTTAGTTGTGAAAAAGATTTGGGATTGATTGAGATTCTTTTCTTTGGGCTCAGAGAAAGCCAATTAGAAATTTAATTGAGATGCAGAAATAGAATGTATAGACCTATTTCACTTAATAGAAATGTCAATAACTAGTAGACATACATTTACAGCAATGGTCAAGGAGTCAAAGGAAGTTGAACAGATTTTTTTTCTCTAGAGAGTTGTAGGATTCATTACCTGAATGCCAGGTAAAGGCAGAAGCCCTTAACAGATAGCGAGATGGTATTGTTGCTTAGCTAACCATCCTGACACCTAAATAATGTTTGGGTTCAATTTCCACTGACATTAATTGAGTGGTAGATTTAAAGGGGGAAAGGTGTGTGCAAAGAGCTTTACTACTGAGTAGTGGGACTCTTGTGATGCAGTGATAGTGTCCCTACCAGGAGGCCATGGTCTAGGTCTCACCTGCTCCAGTGGCATTTAATAGCATCTTTGATCAAGTTGATGACAAAAATACCTTAATGCTGAGTAATTAATAAATATACACAAAGAAAGGTGTCATACTTTCTGTTTCACCAATTGGATTTACCCAATTTGACATCAATAGTTGAGGTTGGTCACCAAATGGTGAAGATTGGAAAGATAGGATGGAATTTTCCCCTCACTGGTGTAATGTAAGCAATGGTGAGAATATTGAGAAAAGACAGCAAGAATGAAAACTAGAATCTCGATATCCAAAAGAATTTTTTTGCAATTTTTTCCTTAGCTCTTAAATGGCGACTTCAAATTCTCACTATTGAGCAAACATTACCTTATTTCCATGCATTTGCATTTCATTAATAACAAAACTTTGCCTTGTTTATAAACCATTTATAATACATTTCTTCTTTCCTGAGAAATTAGGTTACTCAACTTCCTGACATGTAATTCAGAACGGGTGTCTATTGGTTGCTGCTCACCAATTGCCTTTTCCAGTTAACATGCAATTATATTTTCAACATATCTCACATTGAAATGTAAATTTGTAAAGACATGGTCTGTGATATAGAAAGAAGGGTTTTCTTTGTGAATGGGGGAGACTAGTAATGACTTACTGACCAGGCTTCATGGTGTCGATGTTGAGAACTTCCAGAGCAACTCCCTCACGGGCACCTTTGCTGTTTTGTGTTGGTGGATTGGAACATACCCAGGGCTGATGTTGTCTAATTCTGTGAGCATGACCTTTTCAAGCTGTTGCTTGACTAGTCTGTCAGACAGTTCTCCCAATGTTTAGACTAGCCACCCCACCACCCCCTCCCCCATCCCCCCAGCAGATAATAAGGAAGACATTGTATGTTTGCCACTGTCATTTCCAGTGCCTTAGTTAAGGCCAGGTGATCACTTTCCCCTTTGTAGTGATTAAATAAACTGAATGGCTTGCTAGAGCTTTTCAGAATCAACTAATTGCTGTAGTTTGGAGTCATTTGTAGGCAAGACCAGGTAAGGACAGCAGTTTCCTCTTCTCAAAAGAGCATTAGCAAACCAGATCTTTTTATAATAAGCAAAGCCATCCTTTTAATTCCAAAATTTTATTCGATTCAAATTCAATGGTGGGATTTGAACCTGGTCTCTGGGACATTACCTGGGTTTCTGGATTACTAGTTTAGCGACAATACCCCTAAGGTATTATCTCCCCAATTCCTTTTGGCAAATCTGTGGATTTACAATTTATACAATTTGAACATTATCGTATCACTTTAACACAGAGTCATAGAGTCATAGAAATGTACAGCACGGAAACAGACCCCTTGGTCCAACTCGTCCATGCTGACCAGATATCCTAACCTAATCTGGTCCTATTTGCCAGCACTTGGCCCATATGCCTCTCAACATTTCCTATTCATATACCCATCCAGATGCCTTCTAAATGATGTAATTGTACCAGCCTCCACCACTTCCTCTGGCAGCTCATTCCATACACGCACCACTCTCTGCAGGAAAAAGTTGCCCCTTAGGTCCCTTTTATATATTTCCCCTCTCACCCTGAACCTATGCCCTCTCGTTCTGGACTCTCCCACACCAGGGAAAAGATTCACAGCTGTGTTATTGAAGACTAGAAACCAAGTAATTCCCAACTGGCAAATCAGAAATATTACAAATCCTTTGTCATAAAAAGTCAAAGAATCTGAACCAGAATTAGCTGGTGCTAATAAAATATCTCTATGTTTCTCTGGACGGTGCAACAGTTCCAGCTCCAGCTACTTTGTTCAGATTATGACAGATTAAGGATAAAGATTGCAAACACTCCAGTCAGGGAAATGCAAAGAATATATAGTTTGGAAGCAAGATACTCCTTTGGGCACTTACAACTGCCACCAAAAGTGGAACAACCCAGAGACAGCTAAGTTTCACCACATTCTACCTTGAAACTGGAAGGTCAAGTGAAGCCCAAATTGTTAATCTTAAAAGGAAAAGAACTGAGGCTGTGTAGTTTCTTGTTTTGTCAAGAGTACCTTGTGATTCTGACATAAAACTCATCTGCCCCCTCACATCAGGAGGGACATTTCCTAAAGATGCTTACTCACTTCACACCTTTGGATGGAATCTTATTAATGCTCTTATCTCTGAACAAAAATCCCATCATCTTCCAACATGGGAGAACCTTTGTTTCTATAAATTTTAGAATAGCGATTAATACCCTTCTTGTTTAATTTGACTCATCATGTGAGGTGTATAAATCAGACGAATTAATTGAAAGATCATGAAATGAAAATATTTAGTCATTTGGTAGTATGGAACTTGAACATTACTGAATACCAATGGGAAGAGGAACAGTATGTGCATCCTGGAATAGAGTGTGCTGATTGATTAGCAATAGAACTTTGATTGGTCAAATCTATTTCCATAGATGCACCAGTTAAAAATATCTTGTCTATTTACCCTATCCATGCCCTTCATGATTTTATGAACCTCTGTAAGGCCTCCCCTCCATCTCCCATACTCCAGGGAAAACAGCCCCAGCCTATTTAGTCTCTCCCTGTAGCTCAAATCCTTCAACCCTGGCAACATCCCTGTAATGGTTTTATGAACCCTTTCAAATTTTACAATTTCCTTCCGATAGGAGGAAGACCAGAATCACACACAATATTCCAAAAGTGGCCATCCAATGTCATGTACAACTGCAACATAATTTCTATATTCAAAATTATCGGGTGTAGAACTAAGTGAGAGAAGGAGCAAGGAAAAAGGAGAAAGAAAATCTTAAACCTACAATAGCAGTTTGCCCATCCACCTTCTCACAAGTTAAAACTTCTAAACAAATGCAGGTGTAAGAGGTGATTAGTATTCTTAACTTCCAGAAGGGAGCAATGATAGAATCCCCACAGTGCAGTAAGAAGCCATTCATCACATCATGTCTGTATAGATCCTTCAAAGAGAATCCCACCCAGACTCCTACTCTGTCTCTGTAACCCTGCTTTTACCGTGGTTAATCCACCTAGCCTCACGTCCCTAGACTTTAGCTACAATTCAGCATGGCCAATCCTCCCAACTTGAACATCTTTGCACTATGGGAGGAAACTGGAGCACCTAGCAGACACCATGCAAACTCTACACAGAGTTGCTCAAGGCTGGAATTGAACCTGGGCCTCTCGTGCTGTGAGGTAGCAGTGCTAGCCACCTTGCCACCCATTTTCAAATTTCACCATCTGCCATAGTTGGATTTGAAACCCTGTTCGCAGGATATTAGCCTAGGGTTCTGGATTTCTAGTTCAGTGATTTTATGGCTCTGTCACTAACCTCCCTTAAGATGTGTGCTATTTAAAAAAAATAGAATGACACGATTATAATTCATTGTGAGTCTCCTATGAGCAAGAGGTTTTAATATAGATGTAGCAATGGACTTGAAGGTATGTGATCAGGAAAAAGTCATTCTCATCATGCACTTTGATTAGTCAGTCTACATTAACAGGTAGTAAAGATTAAAGAGTAATTGTGGACAAGGTCATGAAGGAAAGGATAAGGATTAAAAAGGAAAAATGTTAGAAATGAGATTTCCAAAATCAAGTAGGTTGACACAAAATGCCAGTGCCAGATTATTTTACAAAATTGTATGCTTTCTGAAGAAATCATTGGAAATTCTTGAAGAGGGACTTCTGATGATGCAAATGCTTTTTGTGGTTAGATATGGTATAATTTTTTTGTTGTTTAAAGACAGAAGGGGGATATAAAATTGTTTGTATTATATAGAATATGCAATAAAAAAGCTATTAATTTTGTGCTAGGATTTTTTGTATGTCCACAAATGTTTTATTTTAAAAGTGAATTGCTGATGCTGTTTAAACTAATTTGGTGGGGATGTGGGAACCAGGGAAAAGCATTGAGAAGGATTCAAAGGAGCAAACATTTTTGTAGAGACAGATTGTATTGGAATAGGAAATAAGAAGCTATTTGGTGGGTTGAGCAAAAGAAGGAATGTCACAAAGCCTAAATGAGGGTAACAGTTAGTGGATATCAATGCATACTGTGTGGTAAATAAATTCAGTGAGTTGGAAATGCAGACAGTGAGAAAGTCATAGAGATGTACAGCATGGAAACAGACCCTTTGATCCAACTTGTTGATGCTGACCAGATATCCGAAATAAATCCAGTTCCATTTTCCAGCATTGGGCCATATCCCTCTAAACCCTTCCTATTCAAATACCCATCCAGATGTAATTGTGCCACCCTTCACCACTTCCTCTAGCAGCACATTCCACACACACACTACCCTCTGCATGAAAACATTGCACCTTAGAATCATGGAGTCATAGAGATGTACAGCATGGAAACAGACCCTTCGGTCCAACCCGTCCATGCCGACCAGATATCCCAACCCAATCTAATCCCACCTGCCAACGCCCAGCCCATATCCCTCCAAACCCCTTCCTATTCATATATCCATCCAAATGCCTCTTAAATGTTGCAATTGTACCAGCCTGCACCACATCCTCTGGCAGGTCATTCCATACAGGTGCCACCCTCTGGTGAAAAAGTTGCCGCTTAGGTCTCTTTCATATCTTTCCCCTCTCACCCTAAGCCTATGCCCTCTAGTTCTGGACTCTCCAACCCCAGGGAAAAGACTTTGTCTATTTATCCTATCCATGCTCCTCATAATTTGGTAAACCTCAACCTCCGATGCGCCAGGGAAAACAGCCCCAGCCTGTTCAGCCACTCCCTGTAGCTCAGATCCTCCAACCCTGGCAACATCTTTGTAAATCTTTTCTGAACCCTTTCAGGTTTCACAACATTTTTCCGATAGGAAGGAGACCAGAATTGCACGCAGTATTCCAACAATGGCCTAACCAATGTCCTGTACAGCCGCAACATGACCTCCCAACTCCTGTACTCAATACTCTGACCAATAAAGGAAAGCATACCAAACACCTTCTTCACTATCCTATCTACCTGCAACTCCACTTTCAAGGAGCTATGAACCTGCACTCCAAGATCTCTTTGTTCAGCAACACTCCCTAGGACCTTACCATTAAGTGTATAAATCCTGCTAAGATTTGCTTTCCCAAAATGCAGCACCTCGCATTTGTCTGAATTAAACTCCATCTGCCACTTCTCAGCCCATTGGCCCATCTGGTCAAGATCCTGTTGTAATCTGAGGTAACCCTCTTCGCTGTCCACTACACCTCCAATTTTGGTGTCATCTGCAAACTTACTAACTATACCTCTTATGCTCACATCCAAATATCTTAGGTCCCTTTTAAATCTTTCCTCTTTCACATGAAACCTATGCCCTTTAGTTTTGGACTCACTCACACTGGGGCAAAGACCTTATCTGTTTACTCTAACCATGTCCCTCATGACTTTATAAACCTCTATAATGTCACCTCTTAATCTCCGACACTCCAGGAAAAAAAGTCTATTCAGCCTCTCCCTATAGCTCAAACTCTTTAATTCTGGCAACATCCTTGTTAATCTCTTCTGAACCCTTTCAAGTTTCACAACATCCTTCCCATAGCAGGGAGACCAGAATTGCACACAATACTCCAATAGTGGCTTAACCAATATCCTGTACAGCCACAGATGACTTCCCAACTCCTGTACTCAATGCTCTCACCAATAGAGGCAAGCATATCAAACACCTTCTACACTATCCTGTCTACCTGTGATTTCACATTCAAGGAACAATGAATCTGCACTCCAAGTTCTCTTTGTTCAGCAACACTCCCCAAGATCTTACCATTAAGTATATAAGTCCTGCCCTGATTTGCCTTTCCAAAATGCAGCACCTCATATTTATTTAAATTAACTTCCATTTGCCACTCCTCAGCCCATTGGCCCATCTGATCAAGATCCCATTGTACCCTGAGGTAACCTTCTTCGCTGACCACTACACCTCCAATTTTGGTGTCAGCTGCAAACTTTCTAACCATAACTCCTTTTCACCTCCTCATCATTTATATAAATGACAAAAAGCAGTGGACCCAGCACCGATCCTTGTGGCACACCACTGGTCACAGGTTTCGAGTCTGAAATGCGACCCTCCACCACCACCCTCTGTCTTCTACCTTCAAGTCAGCTCTGTATCCAAATGGATAGTTCTCCCTGTATTCCGTGTGATCTAACTTTGCTAACCAGTTTACCATGAGGAACTTTGTTGAATGCCTTACTGAAGTCCGTATAGATCACATCCATTGCTCTGCCCTAATCAATCCTCTTTGTAACCTCTTCAAAAAACTCAATCAAGTTTGTGAGACATGATTTCCCACACACAAACCCATGTTGATTTTTCCTAATCCATTCTTGCCTTTCAAAATCCTGTCCCTCAGGATGCCCTCCAAAAACTTACCCATCACTGATGTCAGGCTCACCAGTCTATAGTTCCCTGGCTTTTCCTTACCTTTTTCTTAAATAATGGTGCCATGTTAGCCAACCTCCAGTCTTCCGGCACCTTGCCTGAGGCTACCAATGATAAAAGAATCTCAACAAGGAGCCCAGGAATCTCTTCCCTAGCTTCAAGAGTTCGAGGTACCACATGATCAGTTCCTGGGTATTTATCCACCTTTATGTGTTTTAAGACATCCAGCACCTCCTCCTCTGTAATATGGATATTTTTCAAGATGTCACTGCTTATTTCCACATTATTTTCATATCCTTCTGCACAGTATATGCAGATGCAAAACATTTGGTTAATATCTCCCCCATCTCCGGTGGCTCCACACATAGGTGGCTTTGCTAATCTTTGAGGGGTCCTATTCTCTTCCGTTACTCTCTCATCCTTATTTGTATAATCACATTGAATTCTCCTTAACCCTATTTGCCAAAGTTATCTCATGACCCCTTTTTACTTTCCTGATTTCCCTCTTAAGAATACTTCTACTGCTTTTATACTGTTCTAGAGAATCACTTGATTTCTGCTGTCTATACCTGACACATGTTCCCTTCTTATTCTTAACCAAAACCTCAATTTCTCCAGTTATCCAACATTCCCTACACCTATCAGCCTTGCCCTACGCCCTTCACATATTGTCTCTGGATTCTTGTTATCTCATTTCCCATTTTCCAGCCACCCCTTTACTTGCAAACATCCATCCCCAATCAACTCTTGTAAGTTCTAGCCTAATACCGTCAAAATTGGCCTTCTTTCAATTTAGGTGGTGGCACAGGGGTTCAGGTGGCAGCACGGTGGCTCAGTGGTTAGCACTGCTGCCTCACAGTGCCAGGGACCTCGGTTTGATTCCAGCCTTCGCAACTATCTGTGTGGAGTTTGCACATTCTCCTCGTGTTGATGTGGGTTTCCTCCGGGTGCTTTGGTTTCCTCCCACAGTCCAAAGATGTGCAGATTAGGTGAATTGGTCATGTCAAATTGCCAATAGTGTTCAGAAATGTGTAGGTTAGGTGCATTATTAAGGGGAAATGCCGAGTAATAGTGTACGGGAATGGGTTGGGTGGGTTACTCTTCAGAGGGTTGTGTGGATTTGTTGGGTCAAATGGCCTGTTTCTGCACTGTAGGGATTCTATGAGTCCACTTGTTATAGAATTTAACTTATAGGTTTGGTCTATCCTTTTCTGTGACTATTTTAAAACTAATAGAATTATGGTCACTCCCTCACTGACACCTCAGTCACCTGCCCAGCTATTTTTCCCAAGAGTAGGTCAGTTTCGCACCTTTTCTAGTAGGTATATCCACATACCTAATCAGAAAATATATGATGGTATGGAGATAACAGAGATCTGTCTCAAAGAAAATGGGATACTGATATTAAATATTCCTGGATGCAAGGTGTTGTGGAAAGGAGGAGGATTGGAAGAAATTTGCTTATGGAGAAATTTGCATTGCTGGAGGGAGTATGTGCCAAATGGATCCACAACAGAATCAATTTGGCTAGAACTATGGAACAAACTGTTGCAATTACATTATTCAGTGTTGTCCAAAAGTAATAAACAAGTGGGAAGATACAACCAAGGGCTGGATTGTGTTCCACGGTAGCTCAGACAGGATTGGGTGTGTTGTGGGGTCAAATCCAGGGGTGCGGGTGAATATTGTCATCTGAACAAGGAGAGGATTGGGTTCAGTCATGGGGCTGAGGGTGCTAGGTCTGGCCTCAGCTGGGGAATGCTGGGTCTGATGGGATTGATTCATGTTGGGTTAGAAGTGTCTCGTTTAAGGGGGGTGGGTCAGCTCCTGTCATAGAGATGGGAGCTTCTTTCATCTGGAGGCTTGGGTTTTGAGTAGGAGGGCTGTTGAGGAGGGTCATTGGTTCATTTTAATACTTATGCTGAAATTAGTGTAACAATAATATTTCTTGGGAAACTGTGTAGCTTAAGTGAATCAGACCTTCCAGATTTTTCACATTTAAGAGGCTTTTTTGGAGGCTTCCAAAAGTAGGGAAACTTTGTATCAGGATATGTTGACGTTCCCAGGCAATTTCCTTGGAGTCAACTACACCTGGCTGTCCACATCATCTCAATATGCCATTTCAGTCTCCTTGCAATGATGATCTGACCATGGGAATATTTAGCTCACTAAGCATTTTATTCTTCGTGGCACAACAGTAAGGCTTATTCTTTTTCTCCACACTGTTAGAAAAACTAGAAATATAGCTTTCGGAGCCTTGTAGGGAGGCAAACCAGAAGACGTGTCAGAATATAACATTCTCCAGAACAGAAAGTTTAATTTGTGGCCTAGATTTAAGTCAAACCTCAACTGCATGATATATTTATTGGTAAAAGGCAAGGAGATGGTCGATGTTCAGGGAGCATGTTTAAAAAGTGATCAGTGTTTAGAATTACTGCCTGGGTGGCATAGTATGGATGCAAAATCTGGAACTGTTCAAGAGACATTCGGATTGGAGTCAAAGGTTTTTTTTAAACAGAGGGTGACCAACTTTATTTTTGCAACTCCCCGCTAAAAAGTTCACAGGTAAACTTGAGATATCTTAATGCTGAAGGTGAAGTGGAGAGTGTGGTAAAAAGGGGGAGCTGTCCAGTTCCCCCTTGTTTGGGGTGGCGGGGGGGGGCGTGTAATTGGACAGATACAACTGTTGATTTTTGATCGTTACTCTGAATGGATTCAGGTCACGGTCTGAAGATGCGTGAGTGCAGAGC